>NC_081407.1:475749101-476059101 GCF_030272615.1 Cryptomeria japonica | reverse complement strand
TTTCAGTCTATGGGGAAATGGTGGTAATATTTGATTCTGAGGTATTACATCTTTAGGATCAAAGATTGGTTGTTCTTCTTGTACCTCAGTAATAATTGGTTGAGAGAGATTAGGTAGAGTTGTGCCAGATCAAAGGTGAATATCATCTAGTGATAAAGAATAGGCTGGGTATTGATTAGCATCAGCTGAATAAGATTGTTGTTGTTGCTAAGATTTGATATTTGGATTAGGCAACAGTTGAGTAGGCAACTGTGTTGGCTTAGGAGGTGGTGTTATTGCTATAGGAGGTTATGGCTGCTGAGCAGGGGGCTGATATCCAGAAGATTGGGATGACCATGATGGGTTTCCCCTCCATTGAGAGGTAGGTTGCCAATTCCCTTGAAACTGGTTCCCTGCACTCTGAGGTGGATACCAGTTTCCCAGTGGCTGCTGCCACGAGGGGATTTGATTAACAAATTGTTGTCCTTGGCCTTGTGATCCATACCAATGTGGATAATTACCAAAATTTTGAGAATACTGTGGTTGCCATTGGTTATTTAGTGCATAAGAATTACCACTATAACCAGAAAAGGAAAGTGGATCAGGTGGCATACCTTGTCTTTGAAAATTTGGTCTTCTTTGAGAAACATAGAAGACTTGTTCATCTTCACCTTGAATTGGTTTGAAATCTGGTACTTCAACATTTGCAACCTTCTTACATCTACAATCTTTCTTCCGCTGCTTACAATGAGGACAAAATTCTGCAAGAAATGCATAAGCTTCCTCATGCTTCTTCTTAGCTGCCAATGTATCCAACTGAGTAGCCATATTGTTTATAATGTCCTCCTTGAAATCTTTTAACAAATGGCTAAGTTCCAATCTAGAAACTCCAATTCCAGATGATGATGATGGTGCCCCTGGCTTAAATCTCCTATTCTTCTTAGAAGTAGATCTGGAATACTTCTTGCAAATTTGTCCTATTTCAGCCCAAGTAGATTGTGTAATGTCACCTCCCCCCATGAGATCTAAGGAATCGGTGCATTCATCACTGATACCCCTCAAGAATATCAATTTGAGGGAATCTTCATTCAGAGTACTATGCTTGGACTTCTTGACACTAAACAAAAACCTTTCCATATAATCCTCAAGGCTCTCACCTTCAGTTTGTGTCATTCTAAAGATATCATCCCCATGACGATCAGTGCCTCTACAATAATCTTTGTATTTTACAAGAAACAACCATTTCATCTCATCTCATGTATTGATTGTGCTACTACCCAATCTCATAAACCATCTCAAGGATGACTCCTTCAAAGTGGCTGAGAATTTTTTGAGTCTATGGGTATTTGTAGTATAGTCAAAACTCCTATAGAGAACATCAAAATTAAACAGAAGTTTATTCGGATCCTCTGTCACCAACCCATAGAATTTAGGAAGTGAAGATGTTGGAATGTTCTTGAGGTTAGCATTATCATGCTAGTCAGAGATGGGAAACTCAAATGTTGGACCAGGTGGTGGTGGTGGATTATTTCCAACAGGAGGTGGGTTCCCTTGCATTGGACTTGTGGGGGTTATTACAATAGGCAATTCTTCTTCTTGTGGACCAAAAAGAAACTGAAGACTACCTTCTGGAAATTCAGACTCAGGGTGATTCAAATTTTGTGGGACTTGATACAGTTCAACAAAAGGGTTTATATCTGGAAAATTATCTTCTGCATGAGTAGTATGAGTGGGTAGAAATCTACCTCTAGCATCTCTTCTTCTATTATGCATGCAGATTCATAAAATTTCAAACAATTAACTAAAAACTAAAATAATCATAAAAAGTTCTTAGCTTGACACCATCCCCGACAGTGGCGCCAAAAATGTCTACCCCAACTATAATGACAATAATAATACCTCTAATTGAAATCTCAATCCGAAGTTTGGGCATTCATATGGTAGAGTTTACTATTTTCATGGCTAGTGTTCATTTAGTTGTCAATCCAGGAACGTAAAACTTGAAATGGGTCTACAATATATATGCACTAAGCTCCTTAAATGATTATTCTGCATTACTGCAGTGACTAACATTATGCAGAAAGGAAAGGCAGGAATGGAAATCATAAAAGGCTACATGAAGTTTCACAAAACAATGCTGAAATGATCTAATGAAAATAACAAAAATCACACCGTTTTGTCTTGGCTGCAGGAACAGTCAACGAATCTATTTCTAGTGGCTGCAGGAACAATCCAGTCATGAACTTCTATTGCAATTAAGTAAAAACTAACTTCAATGATCATAAACATAGGATCACTCACCAAGTGGCCCCCCTTGGATGAGTGATATCAAACTCTCAACAAAGTACTATTAATAGATCAGAACAACATATTCTTATTCATTTCTTCCTGAAAATGATTACATATTCTAAAAGAGAAAAATTCAGAATGCTTAACAAAACTCTGCTCAATTCCTTTCCATTCTATCTAACTCTCAGAAAGAAGGAAGAGCTTATTATAAAGAAAAGATCAACTACAATGGACAACTCAAGTTACGCCCAAAAGAAGAGGCGGATAATTGTCAAATGAAGGAGATAATTGAGAGCTTGGCTGCAGGAACCTTGGATATGAAACCGAACCATAGTCTTTGCACGCCAAAGTGATATTTTGCGAATTCAATATGCACCAGAGTTAAACTCCCATGGTGAAGTACAACTGCTCTGATTATGCCATTCATTGTGTTTGCTTGAATCTCCTTCAGTTTGACCTCCAGTTATCTGAACATGATTCTCCAGTCCTTAGGCCCAAGATGCAGGTAGAGGTAAGAATATTTGTGGAGCATTGTCCTATTTGTCAAAGGGCAAAAGGCGTTTCAACCAATGCTAGTTTGTATCAGCCTTTATCGATTCCTACTAGGCCTTGGGAAAGCCTTAGTATGGAATTTGTACTTGGATTGCCCAGGACTCCTAGGGGGTTGGATAGTGTCTTTGTAATTGTTGATAGGTTTAGCAAGATGGCTCATTTTATGCCATGTAAATGCACAAATGATGCATCAATATTGCAAGTTTGTTTTTCAAAGAAGTTGCAAGGATACATGGATTACCTCTCAATATTGTCACTGATAGAGACTCCAAGTTTGTTGGTCATTTTTGGAGGACTCTCTGGAAGAAATTAGGTACCAATCTATCATTTTCATTAGCATACCACCCTCAGACTGGTGGGAAAACTGAGGTGGTTAATAGATCCCTTGGCAATCTCCTTAGATGCCTTACCAAGAAGCATGGACAAAATTGGGATTTATTGATTGGACAAGCTGAATATGCATACAATGATTCAGTCAATAGGAGCACAAGGAGAAGTCCATTTGAAGTTGCGTATGGCCTGCACCCCAAGGGGATACTTGAACTCAGAGATCTTGGAGGCATGGACAAAAGGAGTGCCCAAGGAGAAGATTTTACTAACACCATGAAGGAGATTCATGAACAAGTTAAGCCTTCACTTCAACAAAGTGCTGATAAATATAAAATCAGAGCAGATGTAAAGAGGAGATATGTTCAGTTCAAAGTAGGGAATTTGGTGATGGATTACCTAAGGAAAGAAAGGTTACCTAAAGGCCAACCCTCTAAATTGCTCATGAAGAAGATAGGTTTCCTCTGGGTGGTTCATAAATTTGGAAACAATGCATATGAATTTGAACTTCCAGCAGACTTGGGAATATCTCCCATCTTCAATGTATGTGATTTGATAGCCTTCAAAGGATCCTTGACAGATGCAACACCTGATTCATCTCTTGAGGAAGAGGATGTAGAATGGATGAAAGATCTGCCACCTAGCAAGCCATTGGAATTGGAGTGCTTTATTGACTCCAAGGTGATAACAAAAACAAGGAAAGGTGTGTACAAAGACTATCTGGTCAAATGGAAGGGGCTTCCTGAGTTAGAACCTACTTGGATGAGTGAAAGTGATATTCTCAAGCATGGAACTACAATCAACCGGTTGGCAACTTAAGGGACTTGAGTTTTCTTGTCCATGGGAGTATGGTGTAGGGGCACTAGGACATGTGTCTACATAATTTTTACATGTGTCTACATCATTTTCATTCATGGTTATGTTAGGAGTAGAATGTACAATGTGTGTGTTTGAAGGCCTATTGATTAGGCCTAGGCAGTGTAATAAGCCTTAAGGCCCCAAGGTGTGTCAACTTGGTCAAAGGCCTTGTATGGGAATTTTATATGCATTTTTGGTGTTTAGGGGTCTGCAATATGTGGTAGATTCATTCTTGACCTTTGGTGTGAAGGCAAGACCGAATTGTAGAAAGTTGACAAAATTTGCAAAGTTGCATTATTGTCTTAAGCAACTTTTTTTGCAAGATTTTGAAATGTGGTTATCCCAATGGTTAGTTGGTTGATTTCATGAATTGGAGGTATTTGGAGGAGATCCTTGGCATGATATAATCCTAGAGGAATGATTCCTACTGGAGAGAGATGATATTGAATGAATTTCTTGTCTTCAAAGCAAACAGTTATTGTGATTTCCTGCATTTTTCTTGAGTTTTCTATTCTTGCATAATTTCCTGTGAATGGTGGGTATGAATTAAACATTTTGAAAGTTGTATCAAAGGTTCACCATCTGTTTGGAGTTTATTTGAGGTCTTGAAGCCTTCGGGTTTGGAAGAAACTGAATTTTCAATCCCACTAGCCTAACAAAACCCTCAAAACCAAGGTTTAGATGCAAATAGTGACACAAATCAACATCTCTCTATGGGATCAATTTTAAACCTAGGAGGATGTTAATTTGACATGTATACTATTTGTTCCTGGTGGTGTTGGAGACATGAAGTTTCATTTTCCTTTCCTAAGATGATACCCTAGGCTTGACATCGCTCATGTGGCAAGCCTGTGCAGTAGGAAAAGAGGGTGGAAACCTTGAACAAGAGATTGAAGGATGGTCAAACTTGGCATGAGAAGGACCATTGGACAAGTGAATAACCTTTTCAAGTTTTATCCTTTCATTCCTTTGTGACTGGTGAAGCTTTTGAGAGCTTAAACCCTAATACTTGCTAGAAGAGGCTAAATAGGCTCAATAGGGTTTGACCATCTGTACTCAAAACCTAGATACAAAAGCTTGGAATCTTGTAGAAGGTCCAAAAGGGTATTCAAATATAAAATTTATTTAGGGGGTTGTTTAGGTAGGTTGTGAGAAAATCACTAAAAGTCCAAGTGGAGGTTTAATTGCTTGTAGCCCTATTTCCTAGGTCCAATAGAGGAAAAGATACAAAGGGCTAGTAAAAACCCATCTAAGGGGCCAAGATTAGTGAAAATACCATATAACACATGTAAACACTCACATGGGTTAGATTCCACCTTTTGAGTAAAGATCCTGTTGCTTGGGGTTTGGAGCTGTTAGGTGTCATTGGTTGAAGGGTTGGAACCTTAGGGGTAGGAGACTCCTTGTCAGTTGTGAGTTGTCTTGACTGAAGAGATCCTTGGGAAGGATCTAGGGAAGGCTCTAGAAACCTTGAGAAGGTTAAAGGCATTGGTCTATTGGATGGTACCAAATGGAGACCCTTTTTGAGTAAAAATCAAGAAAGTGGTATAACATCCCAAACCCTCTACATCAAAAGGCTACTATGGGTTCTTTTTCAACATTTGATTTGACATATTTTGGCATTTAAAAAAAAAAAAATTGTTTTCCACATTCATGATTGGGCACCTTCATTGTGTATTTTTTGGGCAATTTTTTTCTTTTTTTGGTGATCTTCAAACAACATAATCTTTGGTCATCTCACATAGGGTAGAATACTATTCTCAGCATATTCAACATTCATACTCTTTGCATCATGACAATTTTTTTTGCAAAGAAGGTTAAAGCATCATGATGATTAGACTATGCGCCAATGCTAGTTTGTGGTATGATTTTTGATCCAATCATGCCTTCTTTCACGGGTACACTATGCTCTACAAGCTTAATGAGACATGGTACTTTATTTCATTGTGAGGTAAATTGCACATAACCTCATTAGTAGTAATCTAGTCAAATCCGGTATGAATTTTTCTTTGTGTTGATTTTTGTTTTTGACAATTTGGCATATCATCTGTATTATGGCCTAGTCAACCTTACCTTTGTTGTCCTCATTTTTGTTTCCAAAAATGAAGGACCACTACATGAAATTTTTGTGAAAAAATAAAAATTTTACTCTATGGCATGCTTCTCGAGGCAAGATTTTGACTAATCCTTGGACTGGCTTAATCTTCATTCCATCCTTGAACTGTGTTTTGAATTTTGTCAAATTCTGGGTTCGTTTGCTATGTCTTTCCTTCAATTTCGGGTTTTAAAATCTTGACTGCAGGTGGAGAATTTTCTTCAAACTGCAGGTTTTAATGATATTCATTGTTTTGGTTGTTGTAGGGAAATTTTTAGCTTATTACATGTGCACTTTTATTAAAAAAATGTTACTTGCAATTTGTTTTAAATTTCCCTTTCTTGTTTTTGTCTTTTTTATTGTTTTTTGGTCTTGTTTAGTTAAAATAGGGATTTTTTCGCCCAATTACAAGTAAACTTGCAGTTTGGTCAAAAAACCCCTACTTTAATGGTTTTTGCATGTAATAGGGATTTTAAATCCCCATTACATATGTGCAAGTATTTCTAACTTGTTGTAGGGATTTTATTTCCCTTTTACAAGTAATTAAAACTTGTATTCCTCTCCAAAAAACCCGATTTTGCCTTGCAAGTGCATTTTTGACAATTTTAAACTTGTCATTTGTCTAAAAAAACCTGATTTTGGCTTGGCAAGTGAAAAAGTAAAAATAAAACTTGTCATTTGTCTAAAAAAACCCGATTTTGGCTTGGCAAGTGAAAAAGTAAAAATAAAACTTGCAGTTTGCTCCAAAAAACCCGATTTTGGCTTGGCAAGTGAAAAAGTGAAAATTAGAACTTGTCATTTGCTCCAAAAAACCCGATTTTCACTTGTTATGCAAAATCGAACTTGCACTTGTCTTCCAAAAACCTGAATTGCAAAAAAAATGGTTTTTGAAGAATTCAAAGCAATTTTTTGTGGAGATTTTCTAGGAAGGAAAGGCGTTTTTGTTTCTACCCTATTTTCATGCATTCATGGACATCTTTCATGCCAAATGGAGGTTACATTGACTAGTTTTTTGCCCCAAATAAGCAAAAATGTGTTTCCAAAATGCCACATTTTGGGGGATTAGAACTTATTGAAGTTGCATTCTTCTAAATCATTTTAAACTATCCTACCTAGGCATGGAGTTTGGGATAAGATTTAAGCTATTTAATGATCCATCAATGATGCATTGAATACCACGTTTTTCCTCCATGTGACTCCTTTGGTTGCAAATTGGAAGGGTTTAATGCCATTAATCTTTGATAAGATGAATCGGTTTTTCTTTCCATGCTAAGGCGTTGGGATTTGAGGAAGATTTGACCTCTTCTTGTGCCTCCAAGTTTGCATTTTGTGCCACGATTTTCTGCTAAAAGACGTTTTTCAAAAATGTGGCAAGGGTTTGTGCATTGCGGTTTGGGTTTATTTATCAGTTTTCCTTCTTCTTTCCAAGGATTGTTGCATTTTTGGAGAAGCATTTGCATTTTCAAGAAAGGTATGGTTTCTTTCCTTTCTTTCCTTCATTTTGTTATTTTCTTGCTCTCTTGATTTTCATTCTTAGTTGTATTTTTAGCATGTATTGTTCTTCCCGCAAAAATCGGTTTTTGTGAGAGAATTCTTCCCTTGTTTGAATTGTATTGTTCTTCCCTGAATTTTCCCTCTTTACTTGTATTCAGGATTTTTAATCCTGATTACAAGTTCACTGGAAATTCTTGTTCTTCCCCTACGGTTAAGGAATTTAACCATTTTTGGTTGAAATCCCAAGTCGAAAAGTGTGAAATACCCCTCCCTTGCAAATTTGGGTTTTGAAAACCAGATTACATGTTGAAGAATTCTTCCCATTTTCATGAAAATGACTTTCCTGGATTTTCCCATTTCTATCCATCCATGTTTGCCATATTCGTACTTTCCATTTCCGTCATTTTCTGCAAGTCAAAATCTCATTTTTCGTCCATTTCTCCATTTTCAAATTTACAAGTGTACTTGTATTTGGGTTTTAAAACCCCGATTGCATGTATGTCCTTTCCAACTTGTACACTTGCGAAAATTCTCCCAAGATCCGAAATTGGTCAAAGTCAAGATTTTCCCATTTCTACATATTTCCCCTCTTCCTCTCACAAAATCATGAAATTCAAGGATCAAAGTTTTACCCATTTGGAGAAGGAAGAATGACATTTGCAGTTGACTATGATGTTGCCTTAACTCTTTTAAGTCTTCATCATAGTATCCCAGGTTCACAATCAAGGTCAAATTTGCCAGCATCTCCAACTCCAAAGAAGATGAAATACAAATATGACAAATATCAGAACGAGGTTTCACCTTCCCAGGTTTCTTCTCCTTTGGATCACATCAGAGACACAGAGATAGGGCACATTGATATGGCAGAATTCGTCAACAGGGTAGAAGATCCACAGGATAATAACTTGCAGCGGCCGTTGGACAACCATATCCATCATGCATCTTCCTTCCCAGTGGCAACCCTAGAACCTGAGTTCGTTCTTGCATGCGACCATCATTTTGACAAAGAATCAAGAGTCATAAAAAATGATGATGGCGAAGCTATAATCCGTCTTGATGCAGATATGATCAAGAAGGTCTTCAGAATACCTCCTACACTTGTTTATATGGAAATCACTAAAGAAAGTGCAGCAGAATATTACGTGAAGAGGGAAAAAGATTGCAAGTGACACATCAATAGGTGGATCCAAGAGCCACGAGCCTCCTTATCAAGGTGGGCGAAGTTGTACCGCTGTGATTTCAAATGGGAGATAGGAGACACCATCACTCTTCTCAGCAGGATGATGGGCCTTGAGCATTCCAATGTCTTTGAGCCATGGATGTATTAGTTCATTATGTTCATACGACAGTCACATCACATTTCATGGGGGGAAGTCATTAGCGATGCCTTGTGTGAACAACTTGCAGTAGTTCCTACCACCATGACCTTCTTCATGAATTCTTATTTGGTATATTTAGCAACATCACTTAGACACTTTCTAGGTCTTTCTACCAAGGGTGATCGCTCACTTATACCAGCTTGGAAATATTATGACCAGTTACTATTGAAACCCAACAGACTGCATTTCAGAAGGGTCCAAGATGCATTCTTTGGATATTTCATGTGTCAGTTTGATAGAAATCTCAGGAACAAGAGAGTATTAGATGAGGCATGGGACAAGGTGTACGAGTATGGATGTTTGTTTCTGCAGTTTCCCACCTTTACCTATATAAAGATCGGATGCTATGATGGTCAGCCACACATGCTTCCTAGATACCCAACTAATAAGATCATTCTTATGGAGTTGGGAAGACAGATCATGGTTGTTCACACTTTTCAGTCTGCTAAGCACAAGGTTGGAATGGGGATCTCTACCACAAACCCATTGAAAATTGGCTGGTACTCCCTTGTCACATATGTGAAGGCTAAGGCCATGGAGACTGAGTTGCAAGAAATCAAGCTTAAAAGGTTTAAACCTAGAGTTGATTTTGATTATAGGGGTATGAAGGAGAAGATCAAGAAATCCTTTGTGCATGTTCATCGCATTGAAGACATCTAGGTAGATCTCCGTACAGAAGCTGAAGTCCTCAAGATGGATTACTGTAAGCTCACTGTTGAGCAAATTGTTGATTTGAACTTGGTGGATATCCCACAAGGGATGATTGATGATGGACATATACTTGATCCTGAATACACTTCATGGAGGGTTGAGGAAGCTCCACTTCCTTTGATCCAATGGTCACACAAGGAGTGCATCTCCATCCTTGACAGATTTCAGCCTATCTTGGCCAACACCAAGTCATGGCTGAAAAGTAATGTTGTTAGACTTATCAAAATCAAGGTTGGTAAAGAAGATGATTCTATGGGGCCTCTTGGATGGAAGTTTGAGATTCAGATTGATGACAAGGAGGGTGCTTCATCTTCAGGCACAAGGATCAAGTTACGATTCAGTCATGCAATAGTGCTTCCTCTTGAGGAGACAACTGTTTGTGGGAAGGAAAAATCATGATTCCATGTTCAGGTGATTGATCTGGATAATCCAAAAGAGGGGCAACAATCTGATGATGCTCCTAAGTCTCCAGTTTCAGACTCACCTCATGAGGTCATTCCTCCAGTTTACATTGAGACGCCTCTTTCTCCTCCTAATTTGCTTGTGGATGAGTCTCCTCAGAATGCAATTCCTATTTCAACATATGAGCCATCTCCTGGTCATCAACAAGAGACTATGTTGAAAGATCTTGAGGATAATCCTACTTGCATTCAGTTGTCAGAAATTGATACTTCCACTTCTGGTTTTGAAGAGTTCATGAGGCAATCTTCATGCCCATTGGTAACTGAGCAAATTGTGGTCGTTGTCCAAATAGATATTCCTCCCAAGATGACCACGGTGATTCAAACAGAAATTGCTTCTCCTTTGCCTACGGCTGTGACTGGAGGGGAGTTGATGACTTTGCCTCCATGGCTTAGTTCTTTCACCCCGAAAAGGAAGAAGCAAGAAATCTCACCTGACACCTTTGACTATCAACAACTAAAACATTCCAGATCTAAATATGCTAAGAAGGCCAAGACTATCTCCAGAGTAACTGTTGATAGTAATAAGATGAAAGTAGCTGAAATTGTGGAACCTATTGCAGATAAGCCACTTGATGAAATGTCAGCTGCTGATTATAAGGTTATAAGGATAGAGTTGGGAAAACAAACGCATGAGGTCATTAAACATGATGCTCAGTTTTTTGTTTCTTCATTGGTGCAAATGTGTGATGAGCTTCTAGCAAAGAAAGACAAGCTAGAAGAGGAAAACCGACAACTAATGGCAACCATTCATAAAATCACAAAACCCGCTGCTGAAGGGAGTAACTCCATAGGTTCTTTTGGTTCCCAAGAATCAATTCATGGAGTGGAAAGGGCTGCCCAAAAGGTACAAGCACTAGATTCCTGGGTTGATCAGCTTCACAATCTATGTGCACAGGTAATGACAGATATTTTCCAGATAATGTCTAAGTTGGAGACCATTGAGGAGAAACTGGATTAGACTTCTAACACTTTCAAAAAGAATCTGGAAAGCGTTGAGAAAAGTCTGACAATCTGGCATACCATGCCCCAACAATAGTTGAGTGTTCTACAAGAGCACGCCATCATCTCTTCTAGGGTCATGTACTTGGAATTTGAAGAACTCCTAGAAAATAAGACCCTTGTTCTTAAATCCCTCATTGAGGAGATCAGTGATGCAAGGAGATTCCGGGGTGAAGTTTTTCGAGATATTGTCTCACATTGTGAAAGGGCCTCTTGCAACATAGTAAGTCAGGATGGAGAGCTGATTCCAGAAGAAGAAGTTCTTGCTGATTTACAGATGAGGATTCATAATGAATGGAGGAGCAAACAATTCTCGGCAGCTTCAATTCAAGCATTGATGAAACACCAAGCCTTTCTGCATGAAATCCAATCTATCCTAGATAAAAACAATTCTGCGCTCCTCCGCTATCATGACACTATTGTGAAGACTATGGTTGTTGCCAATAACACCCATGAACCAAATCTCGATGAACTACAAGCGAGCATCCATAAATTTCAAGGATTTGTGTCTTCACAAAATGCAACTTAAGTGTTTTTCAACACTTAGTTGAATTTTCCCTCTTTTGTAATCTTTAGTTGTAATTTAGTTTTGGCAAGTTACATGTAAAAGTATTTTTTGTAAAATGCAAGTTACACATTACTTACACTTTTGTAATTACATGTAAGACAACTTCAAGTTATGTCCGATTAGGACTGTAGTTGGAATAAGTCTTAGTTAGCTGGAGTAACTCTTAGCTAGTTAATGAAGTCTCAGTTAGTTATTGAATGAGTCTTGGTGGTTGAGAGAATCTCTCAAGTTAGTTAGGATCCTCACACCTTTTTCTCAAGGCTCCTCTTCTATAAATACTTAAGGGCTCTATTGTAATATTTATCTTTTGGAAAGCAAGCAAAAACTCTGCCAAATTTACAGCAAGAAGTCTTTGAGCCTATGTATGTGAATTGAAGGTTTTGAAGAATAATAAAGAAGGATTACTCAAATTTTGAGTCTTTGAGCTACATCTTTGAGTTTGAATCTTTTTATCTCTTCTATGCAAAGTGTTTCTAAAGGAGCTTAGTCCAATCTGATTTGAATTCTTTGATCTGCAAGTAGAGAAGATTAATTAAAATAGGAAACTCTCTTGAAGGAGCAGCAAGTCTTTGAGCTTGCGTCTATTCTTGAGGAAAAATTATTGTTTGATAAGAAATGGCAGCAAGTCTTTGAGCTTGCATTAGTTCTTGTCTTTGTGTTGAAAGAATAGATTATTCCAGTCTTTGAGCTGTTATCTTTTATTCGTTGTAAAATTTAGTATAGCAAAGGGTAGATAGGACTTCTAATAGTCAAGTCTTTGAGCTTGATATTGCTGTCCCGTCCCGAAGGAAGTGATGGAAGTCTTTGCGCTTTCAAGAAACTTCATTTCCTTTCTCTCATTTCACTTGAAAGTGGTTACTGCTGTTCATATTCAATCTCTATCCTCTTCTGTGAAGAGAAAAGGATATTGTCTTTCTTGAAAAAAGAAGAAAGATTGCTGTCCCATCCTATTTTATTTTCCAAGTTGTAGTTAGATAGGGGGAGTCTTCCCTTAATTAGGAGAGTTTTTACTTGTGTGCTGTGGTTGAAACCACAATTTTGTATATTTCCCCAAGTGTACAAAATTTTCAACCAACAACCTTTTTTGGCCATGTATATTCCTTGCTTTGATTGGCATTGAATGATTTTGCATTGCTCGAGTTTGGAATTGTCTATGTAGGCACCAAAAAGGAGTCTGACAAGACAATTTTCCTTATTTAATAATTATTTTAAAAAACAAAATTATTGTATTGTGATTTTTAAAATAATTATTAAATGAAGAAAATTGTCTTATTAGGCTCCCTTTTGGTGCCTACATAGACAACTCCCCAAGTCTGATGGCATGGACATGGTACTTACATGGATCTATTTATGCAGGTATCAAAAAGAAGTATGATAAGATAATTTTTCTATTTAATAATTAAATTAAAAATTTAACGATAATTGTATTGTATTTTTTAATTTAATAATTTAATATTTAAATTTGTCTAATTAGACTCCCTTTTGATTCTTGCATAGACAATTTCGTACTTACACAGACTGGAACTACATTCCATTGGACACATTTCCTATGTTCCTTTCTCTATCGTCTATTGCGTCCCTTACTTACATGGAGCGATTTGTTCCTCAATGCTTTACTTGCTTTTTCATGGCATCATATTGTGCACTTTATTACCTAGGCATCATTATATCTGGTTAGCTTTTCCTTCTTCTAGATTTGTTTGGTATGATTTGTCACATTCATTCCATGGTCTATGGCTTGACAATTATAGTTTGACATCTTCTAGTACTAGGATGCACAATCTGACCATTTATGATCAAATACCAAAAGCCATTTCAATTGGATTTCATTTTCCTTTAAATTAGGCATTTTATTGCATCATATGTGTGTGGTTTCATATCAACAGTCCCCTATGAGATTCTTCTTATTTAAGCAGGAATGTTCACTCTAGAAGCCTCAGCTATAATTCGTTTGATAAGTTATTTAAAAAAAGTTAAAAACATGGATGAGCAATGTTGGCCCAAAATGGTGGTTGAAGAGGAATTAAAACGGAGGAAGAAAAATTGGATGAAGCAGAATATTAAATGGACCAGCAAGTGGGACACCAATTTGAATGATTTCCCAAATAATAATGAGGAGATTAAAAGGTTCGTGTTTGAAAAAAATAGAATAGCCATGTGGACAAAGCAGGTTGACAGAAAAAAGCACATTATATCAAAGAGTTTAACCCGCTTGGTGAACATGTGGTTAAAGACTATCTAAGGGTGCAAATTAAAGGAAAGGCTAGATTGCTTGTCACTCAAATAAAAATTGGGTCTCACCATCTAAGATGCGAGGCGGGTATATGGACAGTTCCAAATGGAGATTGAGAGGAAATAATTTATCTTTTTTGCAATAAAGGGGTAGTAGAAATTGAATGGCGCTTCATCTTTAAGTGTGTAGCTTATGAGGATATTCATATGTAGTATGAGGAAATTTTGAAGGGATCCAGTCTCAAAGAGATATTTGAAGAGGCTAAAGTTCACAAGACCACTCGCTTATTATCAAGATCCACAACAGAAGGGCTGACAAGGAAAAGAACTTGAAAACTGCTAATACTACTACTTTGGGTCCCATAGACTAATGGTCTCGTGGACATTATTAAAACTCATTCGTTCATTAATTCATACTTTATATGTTATAAACTTTATTTACTATCGTAGAATTAATGAAGCAAGCATGTTTAATATACGATTTGACTTGTTTTATGTGGATGACATGTATTATGATGATCGCTTGTTTATTTGTTGTGATTTATATGCCTTTGGCAACGTGCTTGAGGAAATCCACATCTCTATAATATATTTGGGTTATTTGGGTTGCATGTGTTTTATTTGTGATAAACGTTATGAGCTAAACTTGTGTGGTCATATCATACATCGATGGATATATGCTTAGGGTGGTGCATCTTATGGCCCACCACCCCAACGCCTCTATTAGCATCGATCACCCTAGCAACACCCCTTGTTGCTAGTGGCAAGCCTATTTTTGCCTCCATTAGCGGTAGGGTCACATGGGTGCCTAGGGGGCTAGCCCCAAGGTGTTTTTTTTTCGTTTTTGTGCAACTTACTCCCAATGGGAAATTTAGCATAAGTTGGAAATAAAACAACATTTTTCTGCAAATCAAATATCGTTGGAAAGTTGATTCTGCCAACTTTGTAATAGAGCAAGTTATTTTGTTAGATTTCACCGTTTGTAACTATTTTTATTAGTTGAAGCCAAATCTTCATTTTTGATTATTGAGATCATAAATTTTTGCCATGATCTTTAATTTTCATGATTCTTGCAACATTGAAAAGGTATTGAGGAGCTCTATCATTTATCCTATGCACATTTCTAGATTCAACCCTAGGTACATTTTATTTTTTAGACATCATCCAATGGGTCCTTGAAGTTGTACTTAGATATTATGTCACTTGGGAAGGTACTATTTTGATATTTGTACTTCATATTAGTTCCAAATTATTAGTAAATCACTTGTTGTATCATAGATTATAGGGTTGTGCCAAATTGAGAGCTTTCTAGTTGATCCTTCACATAAGGACTAATTTTGTTTGCTTATCATGATTCCTATGAGACACCCTGATCAAGAGTTCTCTAGTGTTTTTGTATAGATATATCTGGTCCTTTGATTGCTGAGATTTGAGGGTTTCGGAGTTTACTCCACACATTGCTTCCAACATTCTTTGCAACAAGTTATCCCATTGTGAGAGGCAACGTCTCTTGTATTAATCCTTTGTCTAAAGAGAGATTGATTGAACTTGTGATGGATCTATTTTTCTTTTAGATTTGTAATGGAGGGCACATCTTCATTGCCTTTCATATTTATGATGGAGGACATACACATTTGAGAGGTTATCTCTCCTCTTTGATGATTGATTTGATTGTCTTATTCATCTTTGGAGCTTATTCTACATCAATTTTTGCATCGTTTCACATTGTCACCTTCTTCATTGATTGGGCATTCACTTGATTCGATTGTAGCATCATCTAAATGGACAAGGTGGTGTGAGCATTGTTTAGAGATGTCATCAACATTCCTGCATTCATACATGGTTTTGTTTCTTCTAATGGGATACAAGTTATTTGTATGCATGACATCACGTTTTCAGACTTTAATATTGTGTAGGTGATTATACATTACAAGGGGCTACATAGTCTCTCTCCTTCTCTCTCATAGGGGGTCTATCAATTGTATCTTTGTGATGGATGTATTTGTTGGGGGCTATTGATGTTGAGACCTCCATACATCACTCATTCTATCACTTGATCTTATTTTCATTTTCTCTTTTTTTAGAGAGGAGTTTTGTTCTATAGGGTTTTCTCTTTTTCTCCATTTGTGAGAGAGAATTTGCTTTGTACATGGGTACCTAGCATGGCCTAGTTGTCAAGACCCATCATCATATCATGTTACATAGTGCATCATTATCTTGCATTATTTGCATAATAATTTCACTCCCTAAGTTGCACTTAAGGGGGGTGCTAATGCGAATGAAGTAATTTCTTAACCACTTATTAGTGGGAACTTATTCACATGTTAAGTTTACTTAGGTCCTAGCTTGCATTTAAGTTAGGTTCATCATCCTAAGTTAGTTATCCTAGGTGGCATTCTAGAAGTTTTCTTATAATGGGATCATGTATCATTATTTACTTTCAAAAACACAAACATGTAATATTTGCACATGCATTTAATGTTTGTATCAAGGGTAGTTGTCTCGTCATGTCATGCTCACGTTTTACATAAGTGAACATAACACAACCCCAATTTTTTTAATTTCAAAAGCAATTAGTTTAATAATTCAATAGAAATTACCCAAACCAAATAAATTGTGTTCACTATTTTTGTGCACCCAATAACACTTGAGTTGTGTTGACAATCACATCCTTTCTTCTTTTTGAAGTCTTATATAATTGAAAACTAATTTTATTCATGACTTCCCTAAAACATTTAATCATTTTAAGAATGGAGTCTATACATATAAATGAAAACATCACCTACAACTAAATGCTAAGTACATAACACTTCAATAAAATAGCTCATTAAATTTAAAATAATAAAAATTTGATTTCACTTTAGTTTCAAAATTTAAACTAGTGAATAAATTATCATAGGGTCATAAGAATATCTAATAAACATTGTAACTTCTCTAACCAAATTTTGAATAATGATTCAATTTTTAATAATTATGAATTATTAGCCACTTAAATATATGACAATTTTTTATAATATTTTAATTAATTTAATTGACTAATCACCACAAGGGACTTAATATTTATAAAACTACATACAATTTAATTCAAATATTAAGCTACTCATTAATTCATTTAAAAAAATGATTATTTATTAATAAAAAAATATTTTGGAAAGCTTATTATTCTTACATAAGACGATAAATTTGATTTAAAATAATAATTAATGTAAATTAATTAGTTGAGAGGCTTTTTTATCCCTATAATTTTAATGAATAGACAACGGATAATTTAAAAATAAACTAAAATTAAAAATCTTAATTCTCTAAAAATTATATTTTTCAATGTAGATTTAAAAGATACTTCTAATTAAAAAAAATATGTTTTTAAATCTAGATTTAAAAGAAACTTCTATTTATTTTGCATGCAAATCATTTCATAATCTAAAATAAGACTAAATTCTAATAAATATTAACCATATGAAATTAACTAATCTATGCTAAAGTAAAGATTTTTTAAATTTGATATCTCTCGGCGTCATTTACATAAATTTTATTTATAAAATATAGGTATGCTAGTATTTAATATGAACAAATCAACATTTAAATTAGAAAGTAAGATCAATTTATGAAAAAGTGAATTTCCAATTATCTTATTCGATTTTTTCTTCTTTACTTTTTATTAGGATATTAAACTTTCCATTTTTTTAAAAAATAAATATATAAATCACTTATTCAAAATTATTTTATTAATAAAATTTAAGAAAAAAAAAATACTTTAAGAAAAATGGCTCTGCAAAAGCTCGGATCCACAAAAAGTGGATTACAAAAAAACTCGACTGCAAATTTGAAAGGAACAAGGCAGAAGAAATCTCATGGATTCACTAAGTGCTCACCTGAGAAAACATGATAACCTCAAAATTTTGCACACTGTAATAAGGTGGGGTTTGCAAACAGATTTGAGGCCTTAAATACTTGCGCTACGGGGGGAAATTCCATCCCGATTTCTTTGAATTAAAGATGCAAGGAGGCGGCTAGGGTTCTTAGGGGTCCCCCAATCAATATTGAGGTCTCACAATCTCATAAAATAAACCCTGCATCTGCCACATGAGTCTCTAGCTGGTATGGGAAACAATGGAACCCTAGACTAGCTCTTAGCATCCATTACAATGTAGGAATGTGGATGGTCAATAGGCGGCCTCCACAAAAGTCATCACCTCCTGGTAATTTTGTCGCCACTGGAGTGAATTTGACAAAATTAGGTGAAAAACGGATTAGGGTTGAGCCTTTGTCAAAGGTCCCTGTGAACCCTCCTCGGGTTAACATCCCAAAAAATAAAAGATTGAAATGCAGAGAGGAGCAACAAGCAAAAAGTTATTCCAAATTGGACCAAAAAATAATTATTATCAGCAATCAATACACAGACAACCTTTGGGAAGAATATATGAGGCAGAGGCTGTTTGGAAAATGGTGTGGATATGGCACTTCCTCCTCGAAAATCATCCAGTGGCTGGTTTTGGCCACCAAGGGACAGGTAAGTATCACAACCTTAGAGGACAATTATCTGTTTATTCTTTGCAATTCATCAGAACTAAGGGAAAATATACTTAACAATCAATCTTGTTTCTTTAAAGCTTACTATTTTTCCTTTTTTTAATGGAGACAAAATTTCTCCCCTAAAATGTTTGAGAATTGCTTAGTTCCCAGATGGGTAGAACTGCCAAATCTCCCAGTAGAACTTCTTAATGAGCACTGTCTGATTAGAATAGGGGATTCATTGGGAGGTTTTGAAGGTTTTGAATAAAATTATAGAGACTCTGCTACAGCCAGAATAATGGCTAAACTGCATATAAAGGACTTAAGCTTGGAACCTATTAAAATAATAACTAACCATTCGATGTATGTGGTAAGACCAGATATATATATATAAGGATAGGGTGGAACATATTGAAGTAATCTTACCATGTCCAACCCTTCCCATCCCTAAACAACACAAAAAAGATCAAAAAACACCATTTGAGGATATGGTAAATGCCACCCTTAGCCCGACTGAAAGCGGTTTAGTTAGAGAAAAACTGGGGGAGAGAAAAACTACCAACACAGATTCAACAAATATGAATGCAAAGAGAAATCCAGATCCAAAACCACTTCCACGAGAAACTCCAACCCTAGAGTTGGAGGAAGGGGAAATTGATTGTAGCTCTGAGGGTGCATATGAAATTCCCTCACTAATGGACCAAGACATCCTGATTCCTCCCATGAGAGACCAAACCCTCCTTAAATGGTGCATGGAGGATCACTCAAGAGAGAAGACAAATTTGGATTGTCCTATGGAAATGAAACATAGCCTGGAAAAGGTTACCCAAATAGAGAACACACATGAAAATGGTAGCTTTGAGTCATCACCCATTAGTCCCTTGATAATAGAAACAAAGTAAACAGAGGAGGAGTATGACAAGAGGATCATTGAGGAGAATAAAATCATTTTGGAGTATGTGGGCAATGAAACAGTCAATGACTTGACTGTCTCCTTTATAAATGAAGTAGCGGATGAGAAGGAATTGGCTTATCAGAAAAGACTACTAATGTCAGGTCTCCTGGAAGAGAAAATTTGAAAGGCTAAAATTCTAGAAGTCGAAGCCTCTATGGATAAAGTAGAAGAGGATTTGGGCTTAGCCAAAATACTAAACATTATTGAATCCCCTGATTGTGCAAGATAGGTAAAAAGAAGAGGTAGGAAAGCAATATTAGAACTCATTAGTAAAGCGGGAAATGCTGAGGTCCAAACTACTCTAACTAATATCTTTCAGGAAGGGAAGGGGAAGGTCCTTCCCAAGGAGAAATGAAGCTCTTTACATGGAATGTTAGGGGCATGAATGGCCCTAACAAGTAGCGCATTTTAAAATGCTGCATAACTAAATTTAACCCAGATATAATAATGATACAAGAAACCAAATTATGTAAAGATGAGTTAGAAATATTTGACAAAAAATTGGGAATAAGGAGAATGGAAGGCTCCCCAGCCAAGGGGGCTTCAAGAGGAATAGCAATAATATGGGACCCCAAGATAGTGGCCTTTAACCTACTTTATAAGACCCCTAACTGGTTGTGTGGCAGGATTAATAATATTAAGAGTAATTTAAATTTTGTCTTATTTAATATCTATGGACCTATTTAGAATAAAGACAAAAAGAAAATCTGGGATGAGATAGAACAATTTCTTACCTCTATCCCAGATCAGTTATGTATCATTGGAGGTGACTTCAATGCCATTATTGATCCATCAGAAAAATGGGGGGGCAAAAAAAAAGTCAACCAGGCCACCTTTGATCTCAGAGATTGGATAATCAATTGTAACCTCATGGAGATTAAAATAGCTCTTTCACATGGAACAATAGAAGGAAAGGTATTTGTAACATTGCAGAAAAGTTGGACAGATTCTTCATAAGAGGAAATTTGGCCAACATTTCAAACACCTTTGAAGCAAAAATCCTCCCTCTCTCAGGTTCTGACCATTTCTCGATCCAACTTTTCATCTCTGAATCCATCCCCTCCTCTAAAAGCCCTTTTAGATTTGAATTAATGTGACTAAGAGATGAAAACATCTTAAAATTAATAGAAAAATGGTGGATGAAATTTAGAGTTATAGGCTCTAAACCCTTCAAATTAATCACTAAATGAAAAACAGTTAAACAAAATCTAATAGCCTGGAACATAAATCAGTTTGGGAACCTCTTTCAGAAAAAAATAGAAATAGAGGAAGCTCTAAAAGAAGTGAATGAAGAGGTCATTAGTTCTAGGATGGATAATAACCTCTACATGCAGGAAAAATCCTTATTAATTGAATATGAGGAAACTTTGGCCAGAGAAGAAATCTTTTGGAAGAAAAAGTCTAGAGAAAATTGGTTGGAGTCTGGAGACAAAAACACCAAGTTCTTCCATAACAACACAAAGTAGAGGAGACTAGTTAATAGAATTACTAAAATTAAAACCAAGTCTGGGGCTCTCAGTTGCAACCCGGAAGTCATAGGTGCAGAAGCAATTGAATACTTTATGAACATCTTTAACAATCAGGATGGCTCTAGATTATCCTCGTGGAATGAAGTGCTCAAGTGCATCCCGAAGATAATAAACAAGGATCAAAACCAGTTATTAAATGCTAAATTCTCTAAGATAGAAATTGAGAAAGCCCTTTTCCAAATGAATCTAGACAAGGCCCTTGGGCCAGATGGATTCCCTACCGCCTTTTTTCAGAAATGCTGGCACTTCATCGGGGATGAAGTCACATAGGCATTAGAAGGAATTAGGAATTCAGGGAAGATCCTTAAGGAATTAAACAACACATTCATAGCCTTGATACCAAAAAAAGACAAAGCTAAAAGTTTTGAAGAATTCAGACCTATTGCTCTATGTAACACATTATACAAACTTCTAACTAAAACCATAGCAAATAGACTTCACAATCTACTCCCTTTGTTAATTAGTGAGGAACAAACAGGTTTTGTTCTAGGATGCTCAATCTATGATGGAATCATTATTGCCCAAGAAGTGATACATATAGTTCAAACTAATAAAGACCCGAGTATGATCATCAAACTAGATATAAAAAAGCCTATGATAAGGTTGACTGACACTTCTTATGTAAATTCCTTGAAGCTTTTGGCTTTGCTAGACAATGGATCAATCTTATATATGAGTGTATATCAACACCAAGAATGTTAATCCTCGTTAATGGGTCCCTAGTTGGTTTCTTCAATATCTCCAGGGGACTAAGGCAAGGGGATCCAATCTCTCCCTTCCTCTTCATACTAATGGTTGAGTCCCTCGAAAGACTATTAAATACTGCAAGAGAACAATCATTTATTCAAGGAATTAAAATTACCAGTGTCCTGGAAGCAATTACACATCAACAATTTGTGGGCGACACCATGCTCTTTGGACATAGTAATGTTCAAGAAGCCAATGCCATTAAACAAATTCTACAGACCTACTCATTGGTGTTGAGACAAGAAATTAACACCACAAAATCAAATATTTTAGTCTTCAATACTAAAGAGAAACTAGCAGACAAGATATGCAAAACCTTCAAATTCAATAATGGCATAATACCATGCAAATACCTGGGCATCCCCTTGAACAAAGGTTGCAGATCCTCAAATTTGTGGGATCAAATTATATCAAAAATAAAAAATAGAATGAACTCATGGAGCGAGAAATGGCTATCCTTAGCTGGCAAGGCCACTATGATAAAATCAGTATTATTGGCTATGCCCATTTACTGACTCTCTTGTATAGACCTCCCTTAAGTAAAAAAGAATGAAATAAATAAACACATTAGAACCTTCTTCTGGCAGGGAGCTAGTGAGAAATTCAGAAAGCCTCTGATGGCCTGGGAAAAAATCTGCAAACCAAAAGAGAAAGGGGGTTTGGGGATAAAAGATATGATACTACAGAGCAAAGCCCTTGGAGCTAAATTGGTATGGAGAATGCATAACAATCCCCATTTAAAATGGGCCAGGATCCTATACAATAAATATCTCCATAATAACGATCCAACCAACATCTTTAGAGTTCTTTCACCCCCCAATGGATCCAAAATATGGAATTTCATGATGAACTGCATGGAAATAGTATCAAAAAAACTAACATGGAATCTAGGGAATGGCAAGAAAGCACTATTCTGGTTAGACTCATGGGGAGGTTACCCTGCAATAGGCAAAGATAACAAGTTTGAAACCTCTAGGGTTATCTTGGAAAGACTATGGGGAGATAAGGTTGCTGATTATATTGAGAAAAATACAGTGGAGGGTATAAAAGTCTGGAGATGGAAATCGTTTGAAAATTTGGGACTGCCAGCCTATGAAGTAAGAGAACTGGAAAAGATACTATTGTCCAGGAAAACCTCTTTAGATAACGATGAGGATGGAGTAATCTGGGCAGGGACTAAGAATGATAGGTATAGCACAAAATAAGGATACAACATTCTTATAGAGAAGGGGCATGATACTGCTAAGGACATTCCATTAAGACTTTGTCAGGATAAGAGATGCCTTCCCAAAGCAAGGCTATATGCTTGGCTAGAATTACATAACAAAGTCCTAACTACTGACATGATCAAAAAAATGGGGTATGAAGGCCCAAGCAGATGCCCGCTATGTGAGAAGGTAGAAGAATCAACCAATCATCTCTTACTTACTTGTGAATACTCTCATAATTGTTGGAGTTGTCTTAGAAATCAACTAAATTGGTACTCGCCCATCCCAGACTCAGTCATAGTTATGTTTCAGGCATGGCCCATCAAGAAAAAAGGGAACATTTATGATGGACTTTGGGTGGCAGCTCCCTCAATTCTTGTATGGGAGCTTTGGAAAGAAAGAAATAGGAGAATTCTCAGAAATGACAAGTTGGAATGGTAGCAACTCACAAACAAGTTTGAGGCGGCCATTATAGAACTAATTAATAGTCACTCTACAAAAAAAAAACATGGAAATGTCACTGTGGGATGATAAAATGAGATTAAAATGGACCGGCCTAAAGATTTCCCTGTTTGTTGGGGATGGTCCTATTAGAGCTATTCAAAAATGCAAAGACTGTAAGTGGATGCCCCCAAATGAGGGTTGGGTTAAACTCAATTTCGATGGAGCCTCTAGAGGCAATCGAGGAGTGGCGGGCATTTGATGCAACATACATAACTCAAAGGGAGAAGAAATAGCAGCTCTAGCTCATCCTTTGGGATTTAGCACAAATAATGAAGCTGAACTTAGAGCTCTTGAGGAAGGAATTAAATTATGTAAAATCTTGAAAGTTAACAAAATTAACATAGAAGGAGACTCTGCCATCATTATCAATGCCCTCAGGAAAGGGGATATGCCCAATTGGAAACTCAATACAATCCTTAAAAACATTCTTAGTATGGTCTAACCCTTCGAAGGAATAACCTTCAATCACATATATAGGGAAGGTAACTCCAGAGCGGATCATCTTGCAAACCAAGGTGCTGATGGTAAACCGAGTATCTACATAAAGCCTGATCACTCACCTCTAAGTTGATCCTCTCAACAGTCAATAGTGGCAAGGGATGACTAATAGAACCTAAAAACTGCTATAGAAACTACAAAGTAATCCCTTTAATTTAAATAAAATCATAATTCTTAAAGAAGAACTCCGTAGTTAAGAAACTATGAGGCCCCCTCTATACATAGCACCAAGATAGCATCTAAACTCAACATATGTTATGATACTTATTAATGGATAATATTTACTTCCCCATGAAAGTATAGTTTCGAGGATGATGAGGTGCCATTTAATTACCTTGCTGACCTCACATCACAAGTAGTAATAAACCGATCTTATCAACACTCTACCAAGTTATGGGAAGATGTACTTATATGATCACTTTTTTTGGCTAACGGGAAAGATCTGTCTAAATCATAATTACAATTCGACATCAAAGGCGTGCCCATTAATTATGGTGGTATCTAGAAAGTTCACCTCTAGCTTAATAAAGCTAGACATAGTCGTCTTCACTTACGATAGACTCTCGCTAAACTATCTAATTCCCTATGTTACCAGCTTCTTAGACAAAAACCATGGATACCCCAGTAAGACTGAAAAGCCTAAAAAAGACAAATGGCTTTGTTGGGGAAATTTCAAGGGATAGGTTGAAAAGGATCATCAAATTCCCTCATGAGCTGGTGATGGATGTGGTGGAACGCATCCTTGGCGAGGAATTCTTAACTAATGAAGACCGAACCAGAGCCAACAATGACATTGCGGCCATGTTCTTAGCGGTCACGATGTTTATGGAAAAGGATAGAGACATTACAGAGGGCCAATGCAGGGCAATCTTCAAGGCTTCAATTCTAGTTGAATTAGACAGGGTTATGGTCAATATCAGTGATGAGATGACCATTCCCAGACCTTCACACTATGACATTTTGATTTTAAACAACAATCTGGTCCCTAGAAAGACAATACTGGTAATTGAGGACCATGAGGCCTTCAATGCAAGGATAGAAGAGATACACAGAAGCATTGAATTTCTCCTAAATCTATTCCACCTCCGAGCACCTAGGAAGGCGTCGTGGTTTGAAGACTACCTCAAGATACAAGGCATCAAGCTCGAAGGGGAATCCGAATCCCCAAAATCTTCAGAAGAAAGATGATATACCTGAGGCAAGCCCTCTTTCTTTCACAGTTTTTTGGTTATATACAATAGCTAGGGATTATGGTTAACAATGCATAGTTTATAAATTCTCTTTATACTAAAATAGAGGCATATTATAGCTAGAAGAAGATCCGCCCAATAGATTGTTATATATAAGATACATATGTAATCAAATGAAGTCAGAGAAAGGTCTGGGAAAACTCTGAATTTAAAGTATGTTTAAATATAAGGTTATATAGTGTTACTGCAGTTTATATAGTTTAAGGCAAGTGTATGTTATTGTGCCCTGTAATAGGTGGGAATGGCGCATTTGGCAAAGCGCAACCCTAATTTTTTGATATCTGGTTTATACTTAAATTTTGCTAACCCTCTCTATGGAAATAATTCCTTGCATCAAAATAATTCAACGCTTAACTGTATAGTACTTAAAAAATCAAGTTGGTTCTTGATAATTATCTACAGGGGATTCAACAGGTAATGTGGGGCACCCATAACAGGCAAGCTAGTGTGTAACATTTACCTACGGAGTGCCCCGTATACACTAGCTCACTTATATAAATATATAAATATATATATGTATATACATATATATGTATATACATATATATGTATATATATATACATATATATGTGTATATATATATATACATATATATGTATATATATACATATATATGTGTATATATATATGTATATACATATATATGTATATACATATATATGTGTATATATATATATGTATATATGTATATACATATATATGTATATATACATATATATGTATATACATATATCTATATATATATATATCTATATATATATATATATATATTTAGACATATAAATATAAATAGACTTATATATATAAAGATATATACATACACAAAAGTGTATTTTATATATATTCATAACTTTATATGTTGTCATTATCAATCTGTCGTCCTTTCGTGCCAAGCCACAGGCAATTTAGGGCCTTATTGTCTAATTTGATCTAGTGGTAGCCTATCATGGCTGGTTGTTCCCCTCATGGTTATTAACAATATTGGAAGTGCACTATTAAGGAGGATATCACTAGAGATTATAAGATAAGACTAAATCTAGGCATTAAATATTCATCATTCAAAGATATGTAAACTTGTCAGAAAACTGCCAGAACAGGGTAAGCCAGGACCCTATTTTCTGCTACCTAAGATCTTCATGCTTGGACTCCCTATCAAAATCGGGGATGGGTCATTTAGAGACTGTGAAATAAGACAGGTATACTCCATGCAGGATATGGCCTGTTGGAGGCCTCGGGGTGGTTACTACTATATTAACTCTTAATAGAGCATGCGAATGCTACCTGTTGTTATTTAAGACAAATATGTTCTGAAGGTTTTGTGTTCCTTCTCCTATAAAACACTATCTATAAGTAATAAGTTAGCTAAATTTTGTGTTTCTTTCCCTTTAAAATTTATGTGTTAAAGGGAAGATATGAGGTCCTTTTATCCTGAAGTCAACGCAAACCGGAAACATCCTGCTGGGTTGATTTCAGGATACAAGACTTTGTACCCTCCCCTCTGTTATTAATATCATTTTTGTGCAGTTGGCTGGGAAGGAAGGAGACAAATTTATGACTGACCTATTTATGATCAGTAATGTATTTCTCTGCAACATTCAAACAGGTTTCACTGGTATTTATTTGTGAGATCAGGGGGTTTGGTCCTTTCACATTGAGCATATATATGATAATATAATTGCATATTCCCAGGGTATCAAGGAGGATATGGTTCTAACAAATGCATTCGATAGAAGGATATGTGTTTTGGTGTTCTGGTTTTTTCTATGTGCAGGAGGTATCAGGAAATTGAGGAAATACATAAGGGTCCAAGCGCTCCTGGAAGGATGAAAAAAGAAAGCACCATGGCACCACCTTGAAGACATATAAATAATACCACAACAACAACACTGATGAAAGATTTAACACAATAGATATTGTGTATTTTGTAATTGGTTGGCCAAGCCTAACTATAAAACAACAAAATGGCAAATAATGTAAACTTATATGCTAGGAAGAAATTCCTTGGGTGAGACTGGAGGTTTTCTTGACTCGGTTCTTTCCTACCAGTGCCCACATTGAACCGAGGTGTAACTCTTAAAATTTAATAAAATATTGCGGCTACGGCCTATTACCTATCCAAAAATAAATAAAAATAAATAAATAAATATTTAAGAAAAAATTAGTAAACTTGAGAAATATCAATTCACTCCTATTCTAAAATAAATTTGTCCATTATTAACTCTTATTAGTACTTTCCCTAGGCAATACTATTACATTCACTTAAGCCTAATTAATCGATTGTTTGCACCAATCAAAAGTGATTATTATTTTTGTTTTCAAAATAAATTTCACTTTTATAAAGTTGAGATTTATATTTTTAAACTAGAAATTATTTATCTACAGTATGATTGGATGAAATTTTTTGGTGTTATAGGAACAAATTTATAGTAATGATAGACATTATAAGCTTTTTTAAAGATTTTTTTACATTTGAAAAAATAAATTTCTATTTAAAATAACCTGTTTCATTTTTTATTGATAATCTTGCAATAAAGTGATTTTTTATATAAATATATATAAATTTTAATTTTTTTTTGAAAATATAGGTAATAAAATCTACTATAATTTGATTCACACCATTTAACCTAAATAAAGTAAAAAATTAAATAAACAATTAAACTATTTCATTACAAGCATTGCACAACAAATATTTCTATTTAAAAAAAACTCAAGTATGCATCTTTTATAATTATAATTTTGTATAATTTTTTTTGAAATCATTCTATTTTTTATTAATACTTTTTGAAAATCATATTTTTCTTTTTAATCATTTTAATATAGACAATATAATTTTATAACATTTAATCATAAATTTAAAATTTTTAATATATACAATATAGTGTAAAGGGTCAACAAGTTTTGTTGCTTCTTATATCAAAAAAACATAAATTTAAATATTATTTATTTAATCATTAAAAAATACCTATTTTCACTTTATTGTTTATATTATATAATTTTATAATTATTAATTGTCATTTTAGTAAGATCAATTATATATATATATATATATGATCGGTAATATATGATTTTTATTAATTAGAAAATCTATGATTCATATCGTTGGGCTGAGTCATAAATCCAAGCGACATACCGCGAAGGTTGGGGATACCATTGGAGTACCAAAAAAATATATATATGTTTTTTATTAATTAGAAAATAAGGATTACATTTAAAACTGTGAAATAAAGCTATCCAATATCATCCTAGTCTAAAATAGTGACAACCCAAAATGCCCACCACCTTCCCAAGCCCCATAATACCATACATTTTTCAGAGTACAAAATTCTGTAAATTCTATCTGCCATTAAAAAAGACTATAAACCAAAATGGTCACCTGAAACTATAACACTATACATACTAACACTACCCAAACCCTATTCATATATAGAGATGGAAATATCAAAAACTACGTACGATACAAAATTGCAGGCAAATTCATACCCCAAAAACTCCATCCCTACAAAAACAGTGTACACCTTGCTTCCTACTACTTCAGCTTTCCAAGTCCATTGTCCAAGTAGTATTCTAATTTAAAGCTCAGACCTTCACCACCTTGTCTCCTTTTCTCCTTTTGACACTGTTGCTACTTAATCTCCTTCTCCCCAACAAATTCTTTCAAGCCTTCTCAACCGATTAAGGCCTCCTCTCGTCATTCCTCTCCGTTCATCCCATCCTTCCAAAGATTGAAGGGCCTAAAATCATCACTCTCTTCTCAAGTATAGATGCCCTCACTTGCATTCCTTCATAGACTCTCCCCTGGAACTGCCTTCACTAGTAAAAAATTCAATTCAAAGAGATAAATCTTTGGAACACAAGCTTGAAGCACCCATTCAACCTCCTCCTTGATGCCTGATTCCAAACCCTAGGTCGCCATCATAAACATAAAATCAACATTGGTTTGAACCTAAATTCCAATTTCATATAGTCTTCTCCCAGTAGTAAATCTAGAATTTTGATGAAAATGGGCTCCTCATGCGTAAAAATTTCACTATTGGATGACAAGAGTGTGAAATTCACCTCCATGGTCACTCTCCTGCAATAGTTTGCCAACTTTAAAATACCCTTGCTTTCACTCTTTTCTAACTCGCTTTGGAAAGAATAAATAACCTAGAGCATCCTTTTATCCCACACCACCTGTCCTAGCCACTCACAACCATCATTCCCACACAAACATCATCATACTATCATCCCCGTGTGACAACTCAGTCCCTTGGAAATCCTCCCAAATCTCCCTCCCTTGCAATACATTTAATGATGCAACTACTTTAGATAGCGCGCCCACCACTGTATTGCCCTCTTGCAAAATGTGAGATATTTAAAAGTTTTCAAATTCATTTAATTCTTTTTATTAATATTTCTATAAATTTATTCAATTTCCATGACATCTTCTCTTTTGATGAGGGTGTTGACAATAATCAATGAGTCCCCTTCAAGGTGCAACTTTGAAACGTTCAATCTTTTAGCCATCCAAACACCCCACAATGCCACTTGAGCCTCAACTTCATTATTGGTCCCTTCTAGAAGCCATCTCATGCCAAGGGCAAGTATATCACCCTTCAAATTGTGAGATACATATCCAGTGCCTGATGGGTCTAGATCCCTTTTTGATGCACCATCAAAGTTGATCTTTATCCGTCCCTGATCTAGTTTTTGCCATCCTTGACACCGTCGTTGTAGTAGAAGCAAACAAATTAGCAATTAGCCAATCCTCACCTAAAGATCATTTGCACAACCCATTCAATGTTAGCACATGGGATGGAAAAAGCATCACTTAGGTGCAGAGGAATGACATTTCCTCCTGAAAAGCTCACATGAAATCTGCATTGTAAATTAATTCTAAGAGCCATAATGTTGCCATAGAGAAGCCTTGAGTGCAAAGAAACTGGAAGCCTAAATTGGGAAACAAAAGCCTAACCCCATATTTATCAATCAACACCTTGAGATCGGATATTAATATTATTTAATTGAAGTAAGAGTTGTAGTTAATATTACAAAAATATATATTTAAATATATAATTTTAAAATAATAATATTTCAAAATTATAATAATTAAGAATTACAATAAATATTTTATTGCAATATAAAGACAAGTACTCGCTATTACATAACACTTGTTTAATTTAAAAATGCAAAATTTAATTATTCTATTGCAAGATTAACTTATTTTACATAGACAAAATGGATCCAATTCTAAAATAGCTTTATAAAGGTGGGGGATGAATCTCATCCATTGGATGGGATTCATTCTCAACCTTAGATCAAGGGCTTTTCTATGTTGCCCTAATCTCTTATTTTTAGACTATTATCCAGATAGTTCTTTTTGTAGACACTTAAAATAATTATTTTAATTTTTTTTATTCCTCGCATAATTAATTAATTATGAAAATTCTAATTCTCCTCAATATTAATTAATTATAATTAATATTGTCAATATAGTATGTGATTGATTTATTTAATAAATCAATCCCTCTTTTTATTCTTCTAAAAATTAAATCTTCTCAAATTCCCCTCTTAGATAATTAATTTCAATTAATTAGTTAACCTACATGATTCTTACAAATCATCTTCCTAATCCATCATTAACCTAATAAATTCTTCTAGAAACTCCCTAAACTCACTTAACCTTATTCTTCTAATTTTTAATTCCCCCCACTCATTCTCTCTCCTAGTCAAATCCTCCTACAAATCCTATCCCACCTAACCTTTCCTCTAATCCCCCTCCTAATGAGTTGCTAGTGGCTAATCATCATGATTAGCCACAAACTCAACTCCTTGTCTCTTCCATCCAACCACTATCCTTAAATGTTCTTTTCCTAGGTGCATGTGAGATTTTCACATTCCTCTAGGCATTTCATCTCCCAAAGAATTTTTAATTCCTTCTTATTCCTCAAATCCCCACGATCATCCCTTTTTGAAGTATTTTAAATTCTTCCTCCCCATTCTTCAAGGAATGTCCCATCCCTTTCTCTTCTCAAGGCACATTGGGAAGTCTTCCCAATGCACCTTGAGGAGTGTGGAAACAAGAAATGCCTTTAAGGCATATCTCTTGGTCTCCACACCCTCTCTTGGGCCTTGTGTGAGCTCACAAGAAATCCTAGCCCTTCATCTTGGGTCCATCCTAGCCATCCATTCTTCCTCTCCTCTTCCTATAAATTGAGGACTTCATTCCTTCATTCATCATCTCCAAGTTTGGTAAGCTTATGCTGTTAATTTGAGCCTATAAAATCATCATAGCATCCTTACCATGCCAAAATCATCTCTCATCCACACTTAATCATCTCATCCATATCATTCTTCAAGATCCATTTTTATCCATTTGTGCACAATATTTGGAGAGCCATCCACATCAAGCAATAAAATGAGCACATCAAGTGGAGCATCATTAAGGGGTGTCTTCACTTCACCAAGCTCAATCTGAGGGAGAGGTAAAAAGGTTGTAAGGTATATGCATATCATTCATGTTTTCATGTGATTTAAGTTGTGTCTTTGATTTCATATGCTTCCATGTTTGATTTGCATGTTTATTAACTAATCCACCTCACTCTCCTTTTCACCATCTTCATTTTGGCACGCTCGGTGGGACCCACGTCCCTAAAAACTAACATTTTTGTTAGTTTTTGTGAGTTGTGAGATGCAGATTCTGGAACAGCGCAAGAGATTGCAAATCAGCACAAGCGACTCAAGTTCAGCGCGAGAGAAAAACTATTTCGGCGCGTGCGCAGGCGCATCAGCGCGAGCGCAAGCGCATTAGCGCGACCACTTTAAAACATTCAAAATATTTTCCCGCCCTATTTAAATTTAAATTTTTTTTTGCTTTCTGTCTGTCTTTTTTACGCTTACACAGGCGCATCAGCCTGAGCGTAGTCATTTCGACGTGAGCGATTTCTAATCAGCTCGACCGTTTTTACAAAATTCTCGCTCTTAACCCCATTTCAATATTTAAAATTGAAAAAAAAAAATATTTACCTGCTCACTTGTTTGGCCTATGTTTGCAGGATTTCAACGCGAGTACAGGCATTTCGGTGAGCGCAGGCGTTTTAGCGTGAGCGCTTTAGATTAGCATGACAGACAAGTATAAAACTCTTGTGCGCTCTATGTTGATTTTATCCTTTTTTTATTGTTTTTATTTACTTCAACGCGTACGCAGGTGCTTTGGCGTGGCTCACTACACTTCAGTGCGTGCTCTGTATGTACAGTGCAGTGGGTACTAATTTCTTTTTTTTAGTTTTGTAGTTTTAATTGACCGTCCAAGACCTTAAAAAGCAAAAAAAACTACTTATGCACTTTTTTGCAGGTTACCTAGGAGACCCAACCAAACATTGTTTTTTTTTTTTTTTTTAACTAGGCACCTAGATGTTAATTAAAGGGTGAATGAATCATTGTTTGATGTGTTTTGAGAAAAGCGTAAAGGTAGGAGAGTATGCTCTCATCTAGCTAGACGATCAGAAATCCAGACCCTCCAACCTTTTCTTGTTTGATTGCATGCTTACCCTTAGCGAGCCTGCCCTCCTAGCTTGCTCTTTGAGAAGGTAAGAGGGGAACGACCCAAGTGAGTACACCCAGACCTGGGGTTCCCAACTCACTATAATAAATAGGCCATTGACTACGAAAGAGTCAATGGTTGGGGCTATATGAGAGTTCACTCTCACATTGGGTGCTTAGTAGGATCCTAGAGATCTCAATCACGCTTGCGTGACTGCTAAGTTCTTGGTGCTTCGTTGGGCTATAGGCCTCAATTGCGCTTGCACAACTACGAAGGGTAGCTCCTAACAGGAATCCATACTAAACACCTTGTGCATAGTGGCCAAAAACCTTCTAGTCATTGGTGCAGGAGGTCGGACCTCCGAAGCCACCCATATTTTTACGACCCTTAGTAGAGACACAAAGTTCGCCATGAGGAGTTTTCATGGGAATTGATGCTTGGCTGCCCCAGAGAAGTGAATGCCGTGGAGGAGAGCCAGTGGGGTCAAGCATCTAAGTGTCTGCTCTAGGTAAGCGTAGCTGGGAAACCAATTGGGAGCCAATGACTATTGTCCTTGCTAGCCTTAAGAGTGGTATATGAGCATGAGTGTCTTTGAGTAAAAATGCATTTGATCATTGTGTTTGCTTTGTTTGATACATACTTGCCAAGAGTAGACTAAAAACACATCATTATCCTCAAACACTTTGCAAAAACACAAATAATTATCCAAGTCATTACCCACATAAAGTCCAAAATTGCGTCAAAACTTCGTTCGTCTCATGCTTCATAAGTCCAAGTTGTATAAATATCCTAAGAAGTCAATTCACTGACCTATCAAGAAGAAAAGGCTAACACAAGCACAACTCCTTAGGCATAAAATTTTTTGGTATACCAACCGTAAACTCTTGCTCAAACATAGGACATACTTGCATCATTACCACGATTACGTCCATGGTCATAGAAATGAGTTTGATGCTAGTGATGAACTAAGAGTCCATGCTCTCCATCAAGGTTTAGGTTTGTCCTTTAACACCAACTATCATCAAAATCAGGGTGGTTGCGTCCCTTCATACAACTTGCCATCTGAACCAATCATCTATTGAGTCATGTTCATGCCAAGAATAACCTAGTCATCAAGTTTCTTCTAGTCATCACTATCATACATCCTCAATCAATCATCCTCAATTTCCTAAGGACTTAGCACATCAAATAAATCTCCCTCCACTATCAAATCAATTCTTAAAATCCAAATCCAATCATCCTTTAATCCAATTTAACCTCACGTTAAGGTTTCATGCCTTGTGAAGTTCCATTTAGACCTCATCATTAATCAATTGGCTCTTGTGCTTAAAGAAGAATCATCTCCAAGTATCTTTTGCCTCATCCTTTTTGAGTTGATCAAGACTCTTAACTTACGCCTTTACTTTGCTTAGGGTCATTAGTCAACCCTTGGTGGAAAAGAGGCTTTTTAATCATCATTCCAAGGTCTAAATTCTACCCAACTTGGTCATTACCTTGCTTGTGGTCTCATCTGCCACCTAAAATCCTCATCCAAGGACTAAGGTGTCAATCCTAATCAAATCCGGGCTCTAATCCAAGAACCCCACCAATTAGTAAAATCCCTTGTCATCAAAGACAAAATCCAAAAATTCCACAAAAATCTTGCTAAGTCCTTTCATCAAATTTTTCTTCCTCCAAGCTTTTCTAAGGTTATTCATGTATGGTCACAACTCGATCTCAAAAGAAAAATATGGCTAAACAACAATATGGCATGCCAGACATTAGTGTCCTATATGAAGATCCCACACAAGATCCTACACAAAGTGGGCAACCTAGTAATCAAGATCAAAGCCAAAATCCTAACATGGTTAGCCAAGATGAACTCTCTCTGGAAGTGCAAACTTTCCTAGCAGACTCTTATAACCAAGAGATGAATGAAAAGTTCATCCAACACAATCCTACTGCACTTCTAAAAACTCTCTTTGAAAATGGAGCTCAACTTCCACCTGAATTTGATAGATCCGCTCTCGGCCAACAACAACAAGGAGACCTTGCTCCCACACAAAATGTTGCACCTGTTAGTCAAACTCAATCAATTGCTCCCCCATCAATTATCCAAACTCAATCAATGTCACTAGCGGAACCTCCCACCATGGTCTCCATCCCACCTTCTTCCTCCTTACCATCTATACCACTATCGAATCCGATCTCATCTATTCTCCAACACACTTCTATACCACCTCCTTCCATTCAACCACATATTTCTATTCCACAAACTTCGCTTCATGTCAACAATGTCGCAAATTTTATCCGAGCCGTACTCAATCCCGTCACAACAGTTTGTGGACCGCAACCAACTATCACTCAAATCCCTATGACATCGATTATCACATCTCACGTTCCCGCCTCATCATCATATCAATACATTGGTGGTGGTGCACTTTCCTTGACTCATCCAATTCTTGGGGCAAATACAATTCATCATTATCAAAATCCACAACAAGACCTCATCAAGGAAATTCAAGATATGAAAAATATCTTCAAGGACATGAAAGAAGGGACTAATAAGAGGAAACCTTACTCGTTTGAGGAATTTTGTCCTTGTACTTATGACCCATCTATATCAGTTTCACTTTACCCTCTAGGATTTAAGATCCCTAAATTCACCAAGTATGAAGGCAAAGGAGACCCCCGCGACCATGTCCGAGATTTTCACATCTTATGTCAAGAAGTCTCCTATAGTGACCTATATCTTCACAGGCTCTTTCCCAAGAGTCTCACAAGAGAAGCCCTAGCATGGTTCTCATCTCTACCACGAGGCTCCATTCTCTCTTTTGCAGACTTGCAGAGAAATTTGTAGCTCACTATGCCTACAACATGGCTAATGACGTTTCTATGATGGACCTATGTAACACAAAGCAAAGGCTCGAAGAGACTTTCGCCAACTTCTTACAAAGATGGCGACATCTTATCAAGAAATTCCAGTGGGACATGCCAAAACAACATCAAATTGAATTATTTCAAAAGAACTTGGTACCCGAACTTTCAAGACCTTTGACGTCTCAATGTATCAATTCCTTCCAAAAATTGACCGATAAGGGCCTCGCCCTCGAACGTGTCTTGTTGGAGGAAGGAAACTTGAAACATTACCAAAAATCGACACAAAGTTCTTCCTCTTATCATAATGACAAGCCAAAGTTCTAGAATAAAAATCAAAAAGTAGTCAACGATGGTGTAACTAATGCAAAGCGGGTCCAAACCATGGTTGCTCCCTCAAAATCCACCACCAATAATCATCAATTCAACAATCAAAACAATCGAAATCAATCCCAAGAACCTCACATCAATGTCTCAGTGCAGGGATGACCACCCCGATCAAATAACAGGACTCCAAGAGACTTCACTCCTCTTGCTGAGCCTATTGAAATGATGTTTCAAAAACTTGTTGAAGTAGGTGCAGTGGTTTTTTTGATCACTCGCTCGTTTGACCCCAATCAACCCAAACCTAGATGGTATAATGAGAATGAGTATTGTGAGTATCATCGTATCAAGGGACATGATACACGAAAGTGCATGAAGCTTAAAATCTACATACAAGATCTCATCGATAGGGGTGAAATTGAAGTAGCAAATGCAAAACCTGGTAATAACAATGACAAACTTAAAATGTACCAAGAACCCTTCTCGAAGCATGATAAAGGAAAAGGCTCATCATCTAACGCAATAAGTTATGACTACACTAATCACATAACCGACTTTGACTCCTTAGTAGGTCGCATTGAGCCCGCAGAGAACCATGTTAATGTCATAACTATCCAAGGAATTAATCCTCCCCCTTCCCAAAGCAGACCAAATCCTGCTAAGATAGTCATTCAAGGCGCCATGCCTTCCACCTCCCATCCCTAAAATGACTGCAATGTAACCACACGTCAAGGTAAAGTCACTGTCCAAGGAGTTCCTCCCCCACCAAACCCCCCGCCCATGTCTTCCACCTGCCGATATGACCTCCTTGACCAACTTGGGAAGACCCCCACGCAAATTTTCATTCTAGGACTTCTCAAGACTTCCCCTGTACATAAACAAATTTTGGAACAAGCCCTCCTTGAGTCTTGTGTCCCTGATAATATCAATCCTACCCAATTCCAGGCTCTTATTGGAAACCTTGCTACCCAACAACACCTTGTATTCACCTCCAATGATGCTCCCGCAGATGGAGACCACAACAAGCCTTTGCACATTGAATCCCTTATCCAAACCACAAGGTCAAACGTATTTTGATAGACGGTGAATCCGGACTTAATCTATGTACATACAAGTTAATAAAACAATTGGGACTTTCTGAGGACCTGGTAGACACATCAGAAAGGATCACAATAAAAGCATAAGATGACGCGGAAAGAGTTTTGAAGGTCATGATCACCTTACCTCTTCAACTGGGCCCTATTACAATTGAAACCCCTTGCCAAGTACTAGATATTGATCTCCCCTACAACATTCTCCTCGGTCGGCCATGGATTCACTCCTTGCAGGCTGTACCCTCTACCTATCACCAATGTATCAAATTCCCCTTCAACGAAAGAGAGATCACTATCAAAGGTGATCCACAACCTTTTCAATATTGCAAACTATTGGAGGGGAAGCATCCATATCATTGCCCACTAAATAGACCTTTGCCAATGCCTCCATCTGACACATCAAATGTTGCCTCCACTTCATCCCAACAAGATACTCAAATCGAGATCTTGGACAATGGTTGTGAAGAATACAAATTGGAAGATGTCTTATTAATAGGCAACCTCCCCCTATCTCCTAAGTCATTTGGAAAACCAAAAGAGCTCAAGAAAGACCCGGAACTAGTCATGCAATGCCAAAATACCACCTTCCAGCAATGGGGCCCACTTGATGAGGAGAGTCTCGATGTAGATGTCTCTTCATGGTTGTACTGGGAAGACGATGATGATCCAACGAAAATATCCAAAAAGATGTACCCAAAAGCATCAGCTATAGTCAAAAAAATGGGTTACAAAGGACACGGCTTGGGACTAGAGGAAAAAGGAAGAAAAGAACCCATAAATTCTATCTCCTACAAGTACAACAGAGGCTTGGGGTACACCCCGGTGCCTAAGATTACTATCGCTGATGCCCCTTCTAGTCCTTCTTTGGATATCAAAAGCATTGACGAAGAGGAGTTCCACGAAATGCCTTATGAATATGAAAATGATATCTTCTTTGACTCTCACATCAATACCATCACCCCCATAACCACTCCCCCTTCACATGAGCTACATCTTGTCCATCTTGAACTCATAGACTGGGGCCAATGAGACAAACCCACTTTAGACATCTGCGCCGATGATAATGCTCTCATTACTCTCTTGACAGTGCGAAATCTGGAAGATTGTAACAGAATATAGGGTATTCAACTACATGAAAAGGGATACTTTGGTAGTCAAGTCAATGCCCTTAGTCGCAAAAAAGATAATCAAAACAAAAAACATGATTCCCTAGGTGAAAACCTCTCTGAGGCACCTTTGGATGAGCAAAAAATAAAAACAAAGGGCATATCCAAAAGTGAAAACCTGGAAAAGGCACTTGACGATGAGGGACTTGACCTCCCTACCATTGGTTACCTTCCATAAGACAGATCAAATTTGCTGATAGAAGAAATAGACAACATCAACATGGGCATCAAAGTCACTCCGAAAAATGTGCTCATTGCCAAGTCCCTCACAAAAAAAGAGAAACAAGATTTCATCAACTTCCTTACAGAGGTAAAACTCAATTTTTCATGGTCCTATGCCGATATGCCAGGGTTGGATCTTGCCTTGGTGGTTCACAATCTTGCTGTCCGCCCAAACGCAAAACCTGTAAAACAAAAATTGTGCAAAATGCACTCACATATTGCACTCCTAGTCAAGGCAGAACTCCAAAAGATGGTAGACACAGAATTCATCAAACCAATAGACTATGCTGAATGGGTCTCAAACATTGTACCTGTCGGCAAACCCATCGGGGGCATCCGCATCTATACAGATTTTTGAGATCTAAGTAGAGCTTGTCCTAAAGACGATTTCTCGCTCCCCAATATAGATATGATTGTGGACCTTACAACAGGACATGAGATGCTGTCGCTTATGGATGGATTTTCTGGATACAACCAAATCAAGATTGTAGACGAGGATCAGCATAAAACAACATTCACAACACCATGGGGGACTTTTTGTTACCAAGTCATTCCTTTTGGCCTCAAAAATTCTGGAGCTACATATCAACATGCCATGACAACAATTTTTCATGACCTCCTGCACAAAATTATGGAGGACTATGTGGATGATCTGCTAGGCAAATCTAAGACAAGACAAGAACACATCCCTATTCTGAAGCAAATCTTTGAAAGATTGGAAAAATATAAATTGCGCCTGAATCCCAAGAAGTGTGTTTTTGGGGTCACATCGAGAAAACTATTAGGATTCATTGTTTCTCGCAGAGGCATCGAGGTCGATCCTGCAAAGGTAAAAGCTATCATGGAAATGCCTCCACCAAAAACTCTCAGAAAACTGTGCAGTCTCCGGGGAAAACTCCAATCGGTTAGACGTTTTATTTCACAACTATCAGATAAGTGCCATCCATTTGTACACCTGTTGCGCAAAGACATAAAATTCAAATGGGACTGCTTATGTCAAAAGGCCTTTGAGAAACTAAAAGAATATCTAGCATCACCTCTAGTGTTGATGCCTCCTACTCCTGGAAAACCCTTTATTTTGTACATATGTGCTACCGTAGTGGCATTGGGGGCATTGCTGGCACAAATAGATGATCAAGGGAAGGAACATGTCATTTACTACATCAGTCGGACACTAGTAGGGTATGAACTCAATTATACCCCATTGAAAGAGCATGCTTGGCATTGGTGTTTAGCACACAGGAGCTCCGATACTATATGCTAAACAACAAAACAAAACTAATTGCTCAGATTGATCCACTTAAATATCTCTTGTCAAAAGCTACTCTCACTGGCAGAACCACTAAATGGGTCATTCTCTTAAGCGAGTTTGACATTGAATATGAGGATAGAAAGACAATCAAGGGACAAGTCATCGCAGACCAGTTAGCGGACGCTCCACTCCCAAGTGACCATCCTATTCTCACAGAATTACTGGATGAGTTCATTATGATAGTTACCACATCCTCCACATGGCGATTGTACTTTGATGGCTCTTGCACCCAAAATGGATCGGGGGCAGGAATATTATTGATCACACCTCAAGGAGATGGCATCCCAAAGTCATACAAGATAGCCTTTGCATGTACCAACAACATTGCAGAATACGAGGCACTCATCACAGGTTTGCACTTGGCTATCCACTGGAAAATAAAGGAATTACAAGTCTATGATGATTCCCAACTTGTCATAAAACAAGTCAATGATGAGTACCAGACAAAAGATGATAAAATCCTTCCCTATCGTACCATTGTTGAAGATCTTAAGCAACACTTCACGACAATCAATTTTGATCAAGTCCCACAAACAAACAACAGGGTTGCAGATGCAATGGCCACCATTGGCTCCCTCCTTCAGATGCCAGCACACAGTCAAAAGTGTGAGTTCTTGGTTGAGAAACTATTTATACCGACATACGACCTGCCAGAATCTGAAATGGTGTGTGTACTCGTTGGTCTCGAGTCCCCTTGGTACCAAGAAACCTTCACTTTCCTAAAAGACAATACCATTCCCCCACATCTCGCCAAAACCCAACAACAAACATTCATTCACCGATGTGCTCATTACACCATCCTTGGAGACACACTATTTAGAAGGCATTTTGATGGTTCCCTCTTAAGGTGTTTAGATAAACAAGAGGTGGAATGGGCATTACACAAAGTACACAAGGGCATCTGTGGGGCACACTCAAGTGGGCTCAGCTTAGCTAAAAAGCTTATGAGAACAAGATATTATTGGCCTAAAATGGAAGTAGATGCATATAACTATGTGAAGAAATGCATCCCCTACTAGCAACATGGTGACAAGATTCATGCACTGTCACAAGAATTGCAGCCATTCATTACGCCATGGCCCTTCTCATAGTGGGGACTCAATCTCATTGGGAAAATCCACCCCTCATCTTCCAACAGACATAAATTCATTATCACTGCCATTGAGTATTTCACCAAGTGGGTAGAGACTATCCCTCTTACTTTTACCACCGATAAGCAGATATCCAAATTCATCCTGAACTACTTGATCTGTCGATATGGCATTCCAAAAGTTATTATCATAGATAATGGCAGACAATTTAAAAACCAGGATGTCAAAGAACTCTGCCAAAAATTCAACATCCAACATCGCTTCTCCACCCCATATTACACCCAAGGCAATGGTCAAGCTGAGGCTTCTAATAAACCCTAATCAAAATCCTCAAAAAGACAATCAATGAAGTTGGCCATGATTGGCACCTCCAACTCCATCCTGCTTTGTGGGCCTACCGCACCTCCATCCGCACCCCCACAGACGCCACCCCTTATTCCCTAGTCTTTGGCTCCGAAGCCATCCTTCCCCTTGAGATTGAGGTCCCCTCTTTAAGGGTATTGCTGCAAAATATCCTCCCAGATGAGGAATACATAATTTCCCGCTTACAAGAGCTAGAATTGTTAGATGAAAGGCGCCTCAAGGCCTTGAATCATCTCCAGGTATATCAAAACCGTCTGCGCATGAGTTATCACAAAAAATTCAAAACCCGAGAATTCCAAATTGGTGATCTTGTCCTCATGGAGAATCAGAAAAACCTACAAGAAAGAGAAAAGAAAGGCAAGTTCGAGCCTAATTGGCTTGGACCATATGTAATCACAACAAAATATGGATCAGGAGCTTATCAGTTGGCTACTCCTGAAGGTGATCCTTTGGATGATCCAATGAATATCATGCACCTCAAAATATTTTATGCCTAGTCCTCAGAAAGTCTTAAATTGTCCAAAAATCTCAAAAAAATAAAAAAATCAAGAAAAATACAAAAAAAATAAAAAAAAAAAATCAAAAAGGAAAGAAAAAACAAACAATTTGTCCATCAATTAAAACCACTTTGTGGTGCTATAGACAAGTACCTCAGTGAAAACCTCCATGCAGGCGCCAAGGTAAATAATCGGATCCATTGTCTATCAGGTCGACACTGCAAAAACACCATCCATCCAGTCCACCCATTCGCAACATTCCTTCCCTTCTGCCTCCCAATAAAGCATGCATATGATGATGAGTCTTCGCCTGAGTCATGAATAAGGAATGTCCCACTAAACTGAGCTTCTGTGCCTCTGTTTGAGCTTCAAGAAGTCTTGAGAACAGTCCTATGTCCGCAAGTCAATCTTCAAAACCATAGGATCACTTGCCTAATCCAAAAGTCCACTTTTCCCTAGGGATGAATCCTTCGCTCGCCTGGCAACCTAATCCTCCATCCTAATCCTACTCTTGGCAAGAGGTATCAAGTTGGTGTTGAGTGAGTGACTTATTTGACTTATTGGATTTTTCATTTAGACTTGCATCTTTTGCCCTATGACTGCAACTATCTACGACTGCCTGGATTTGCCATATCCAGGTATGTTACAATAGCTGCATACTGGGGCATATTTTCATAGCATGGCATGTTTTGGGTCTCTCTTGTATAAACTGATGACCTGGTACTAGTGTTTATCAACACTTACCTTTTCGTGTACAAGAGGTATCAGTGTGTTTGAGGGTTTCCTTGCACGTACCCACAACTTTGTCTTAGTGTTTCTCAACACTTGCATAGCTGTGTGTAAGAAATTCTCATTTGTCTAAGAGTCAGTCCATGCCTTGGATTTCTCATGGCATCCTGATTTCTATAATCAGCGGTGCAAGTCACCCAAGGCAATATCAAACTAGGTTGGCTCTCCACATTTTTTGTGCACAAAATTTCACCATCATTATATAAAATCCTAAACTCAATAATCCCATGAAGTCCTCAATTTCCTCCATTTCCTGTTTATTCCATATTCTTCTATTTTTCTATCTTAGATCATTGTGTTATTATTGGCATATTCCCTCTTTATTATTTATTCACATCATATAGATTGCATTACTTATTTCATTTAGATAGTTATTTTCCACAAAACATTTACCACATAGGTTGCACTTAGGTTGCATCACATAAATAAAAGATTCTTTTTCATCCATGTAACATTACATTCAGATTGCATCATAAATCATTTTACATCTACGAATCCATCACACATTTGCATATATGCACATCAAAAAGCATAAGTCACTCATCCTGCATCCAAAAATGTGTCAGCAACGCATCATAAACATACATGTATAAGCATCCACTCTGCATCACAAATAGGTCAGCACAACATATCCATAATTGCATCCATATATTGTATCACAAGAAAAACAAAGAGAGTCCATCATAATAAAAAGTACACATCATCCATCATCATCAAATCATGTATATATATATATAAAGAGGTAAATGTGTCTGTCATAATATAATGATCGCCTCGAAGGGTAAAAATATGATACCCAAGCAAAACAAGGAGCTAGTTCTCCCCTCCTGTCTCTCCACCCCCCTCTGTTGTACTTCCTCCGCCTTATCCTCCTACCTCCCCCCTGCCGATGGCCGAAAACCCATTGAACCCCCATTTGTTGACTCTGAGATGACCACTAACTAAGGGTCCTATGAGATGACACACTCCCAATGTACAAGGCTGCTCACTGTGCTATAGGCACTGCTCCGTGATAAAACCCCCTATAGTACTCTGCCTCTCTGGCTGCCCTCTCCACCCTATCCCACTGCTGCATACTATCAATAAATATCTGCACCAGCCCTACAGGAACTAATGCCTGGCGGGCTACATCCCTCTCCCCCTGCAATAGTGTCACTTCCGCCTCTACCCTCTATACCCTGGCCTCAAGCCCTGCTAGCTCGACATCCTATCGATGAATGACATCCTATAGCCCTGCTATGGTTGTCCCTATCCGGGCCTCCTCCAACATCCTCTCTGACTCCTCCCTCTCCTCCCTCAAGGCATCCACCTATGTCCTAACAGTATGGAGACTCTCTGTCAAATTGGCTATCTCCTGTGTCAACCACTCCACCTCTTCTCCCATGCTCTCCCTCTGAGCACTCTCTACCTGTAGCTCATAATCAATAGAATGAATCCTCGCTCGATAGGTATCTCGCTCCCGCTGTAAAAGGTCAAAATCAACCTGTATCACTCCTCCCCTCTCCTTCGCCTGTGCCTCAGGAATATCCATAGGTGCAGCCTCCCCTCCCTTGCCAACTGTGGCTTCCGCAGCCTCTCTCACTGGGGCATCCTCTCCCTCTCCCTCTCCCTCTCCCTCCTCTGGATCCCTCATCCATACCACCCAGACTCTTCTCTGTTGTCCGCCTGCAACACGCCCTGCACCAACCACAACTCTCTCTCCCGAGCCATCATCCTCCCCACCCACCACCTAGTCAACCCTTGACTGCAGCTCCTCATCCTCCAACACCCCAGGAATGATAAGCCGCACTGACAAGTGCCCCTCCCACCAACTCTTATATCCACCTATCATGCTTGGATCCTTCCCTGCCCCCATCCACTCATCCCAAACCAAGTGAAATGTTGTCTGGAAGTTGGTCCGGCCCTCTAAGGGACTTGCTGTAGGGCCCCAATACCTCACCTCCCATGTAATCTGAGGATACACTGAAATATCCCCCACTATATCATCTGTCTGTCCAAGCTGTCGGGCCACCCTGAATGGAGCATAGTACTCCATGATATATACAGATCTCCCAAAAATCCACATCTCCAGTCTCGCCCAGTGCAGCTGCTAATCACCCCTCCACCTCTCACATCCCAAAAATGGCCTGCATGTGAACTGTACCAGCTCATCCAAAATCCTCCTCCAGAACCATACAAACGTTGTCTGTGTATAATGCAAAAATCCCCTATATCTGTCCACAAATGGTTGTTGGGGCTTCTTGTCCTATACTCCCAATAGCCGAGTCACTGCAATATGCTCCCACGCCTAGATGTGTAGAAGTTTGACCCCTACAGATAAACTGGCGTACTCTCTGTAGACCACCAGATGCATATCATGATATAGCTAGGCTAGCATCATCGTGCCCCACGCATACTACTGACCATCATGCAACATGAAGTATAAACACTTGCTCCATCCCAGAGGAAATCCATGTCCGCCCAAATCCGGAATGATCCGCCCACTCAAGAATCTACAAATAACTAAAACCAGCTGAGGAATCCGCCAAACACCCATTGCTCGGCCCAAATGCATCCTGCTCCTATCCAACATCGGTGGCATCTCATACTCGCACACCTCCCATAGATAAAAATTTGTTGCATCTAGCTGATACTTGGGGATAACACCACGAACGAGGATCTTCAAGATCCTCCAAACATCCAACAGAGTAACTGTGGCCTCTCTAGTCGGCAAACGAAAGGTGTTATACCGACTATCCCACCTCTCCACTAGCGTCGTCATCATAGCAGTATGCGCCCGTATCCTCGGCCACCTGCTTACATAATGAAATCCCAACGCAGCTAGCACCTCTAGCTCATCGCGGCCTAACTCACGATACAGGCTCATCGTAGCAGGCCAATGCTCTCTCGAAGCCAACGACCCCATCTCCACCTACATTCATAAGACCAAATCATTACTTCCATGCCCCAAAATACTCTCCTAACCTCCGGAACCAACCATACCCTCCCCTTATTCCAAAATTCTAAGCAAAAACTTCATTTCCCCCCTTCCTAGGTGCACGCGCTGATCTACCCAGCGCTCACGCCAATAGAGAGTCCTACCCTATTCAGGCCCCTTCCTAGACCCATCGACACGAGCGCCCGTGTCAAAGCACGATCATTCGTGCTGAAGCGCGAGCAACTGCGCTAATTCCCCCCATTCCCCTAGAAACCCCTATTCTACTTGACCCTGTTGCGAGCGCCCGTGCTAATCGCTAGCGTTATCACTAACCTAGGGGCATGCGCGCTGAAACAATGATCAATGCATGCACCTCGCCTAACCTAGACCCCTATTTCTAGCCTAAATTTTTACCCAAAATCAAAAATTCCAAAAGAGGGATAGTCATACTCACCGGTGGTCCATAGCTAGTTGGTCGGTCGAATTGTCGGATCCTCTCGGTGCGATGATCATGAACTGGAATGCGGTCCATCTCTCCTTCTCTTCTTCTTCGCTTCGAGTGGCTCCAAGACTTGTGTGTAACAATGACTCCTCATTGGGCCCGTTGTGCCTTATATGGGCCCCCATGAGGGCCCATTTTCCTCCGTGGTCTCGCATCTTCTATTCTTCCTTCCAAATTTTCCATGTTTGCTTCATATTTCTTCCTCACTTATCTCTTCCACCCAAATTCTTCTTCCTTTATTTTCAATAATTTTTCGTCTTTTTTCTGAAAAAATTCTCAAGGGGGCATACACCTCCCACGCTTTACGTTGGGGCATCTTATTCTTCTTCTTCTATCTTCTACCCGTCGCTAAATTTGCTGCTGCGTAAAAGAGGGGCAAAATGTAGACACTTAAAAATAATTATTTTAATTATTTTTAATTCCTCACATAATTAATTTATTAATTAATTATATAAATTCTAATTCTCCTCAATATTAATTAATTATAATAAATATTGTCACTATAGTATGTGATTGATTTATTTAATAAATCAACCCCTCTTTTTATTCTTCTAAAAATTAAATCTTCTCAAATCCTCCTCTTAGCTAATTAATTTCAATTAATTAGTTAACCTACATGATTCCTACAAATCATCTTCCTAATCCATCATTAACCTAATAAATTCTTCTAGAAACTCTCTAAACTCACTTAACCTTATTCTTCTAATTTTTAATTCCCTCCACTCATTCTCTCTCCTAGTCAAGTCTTCCTACAAATCCTATCCCACCTAACCTTTCCTCTAATCCCCCTCCCTCCTAATGAGTTGCTAGTGGCTAATCATCATGATTAGCCACACAGTCAACTCCTTGTCCCTTCCATCCAACCACTATCCTTAAATGCTCTTTTCCTAAGTGAATGTGAGATTTTTCAAAATCTCACATTCCTCTAGGCATTTCATCTCCCAAGGAATTTTTAATTCCTTCTTATTCATCAAATCCCCATGATCATCCCTTTTTGAAGAATTTTAAATTCTTCCTCCCCATTCTTCAAGGAATGTCCCATCCCTTGCTCTTCTCAAGGCACATTGGGAAGTCTTCCCAATGCACCTTGAGGAGTGTGGAGACAAGAAATGCCTTTAAGGCATATCTCTTGGTTTCCGCACCCTCTCTTGGGCCTTGTGTGAGCTCACAAGAAATCCTAGCCCTTCATCTTGGGTCCATCCTAGCCATCCATTCTTCCTCTCCTCTTCCTATAAATTGAGGACTCCATTCCTTCATTCATCATCTCCAAATTTAGTAAGCTTATGCTATTAATTTGAGCCTAGAAAATCATCATAGCATCCTTACCATATGCCAAAATCATCTCTCATCCACACTTAATCATCTCATCCATATCATTCTTCAAGGTCCATTTTTATCCATTTGTGCACAATATTTGGAGAGCCATCCACATCAAGCAATCAAAGGAGCACATCAAGTGGAGCATCATCAAGGGGCACCTTCACTTCATCAAGTTCAATCCGAGAGAGATGTAAAAAGGTTGTAAGGTATATGCATATCATTCATGTTTTCATGTGATTTAAGTTGTTTCTTTGATTTCATATGCTTCCATGTTGGATTTGCATGTTTATTAACTAATCCACCTAACTCTCTTTTTCACCATCTTCACTTTTAATTTTTTTTTTAAATTTTGTTAGTTTACAGGTTTGAGGAACAGAGAAGGGGCATATCTCCAGAAGCATGAATGATTTTGTATATGATAGGGTTGTTGCAGATATAGAATTTATGGTGCAATGGGCAATAAACAACACAAAAGAATAAAGTTTATTCTTACATAGGAGAAGATTGCACAAAATATTATATGATCTACTTCTAATTTGGTTATATTCATTCATTTTTTTTACTTTTTTTTGCGGAACTTGTGATTCACTTATAGGGTTGTAGAAATTCAAGATAAATTTACTTGAATATTGTTTGCAGGAACAAACCCTCTTGTTTTTGACAGAGGTATTTATTTGGTCTTTTATTTAGCTTCTCGTTGTTTATACATGAGAGTGCATTCAGGGAGGCCACACCCCTTTCCTATGGTTCAAGAATATCCATACATATATATATTTTTTTAATTATAACTACTATTTTTAAAGATTGTTGTTGTGCATATTTCAAAGGAAAATGGCCCCTTTAGTATTCCTATTTTTTATGGCAACTACTCAAAGGGATCGATGGTTAATCTTCACCATATGAATTCTTTTTTAATCTATAAACAAAACAAAATAAAACAAGGTTAAATAATTTTAATTATCTATTATTTATTTGCTTGATCGGTAGAGTAGGGGAAATAGAGCAATGACCTCTATAGGGTTGCAATAGTTGGAGTGGCCTTCATAGGGCTCCAACCCACACAAAGGGAGGCATTGGCCCCTCCTAAAACCCCAACCACAAAATATAAATTCATTTTATAAATAAAATAAAATATAATATACAATAATTTGTATTAGTTTCTACATGATAAGATTTAAAACAAAAATCTTAGTCACATATAAAATTGTGAAACTTAATTTTGTTAAATTTATGGTGCTCGATCAACCACAGGCATTGATTTGCCCCCCAAGCCATAGACAATACACGATTGTCTCCCTCGAGCACTGTTTTTTCTCAATATAGTAGATTGTGTGCTATATCTCTATATCATTCAAAAGAGAAGATTGATCTTCCTTTATACCTTTTGTGGTGCCCCTTCACCAAGGGATGCCACTCTTCCAAGTGGCACCATTTATAATATTATTAATATAATATAATAGTTATTATATTATCTCATAATAATAATATTATCACAATAAATATAATTATATTATATTATAAATTTAATTACTATATTATCAATAATTATCAATATAATTACTATATCACAAGTAATTATATTATCACAACCTTTATGTTGTCTATGTCGGCCTGAAGGAATCCGACCATAGCATCAACACTCCCTCTAAGCCAATTAGGCCACTTACATATTTGTCTTCCTCGGGTTGGAAGTGATGACCGACGTTGCCAATCTTCAACACTCTCTCTCAGCTAGGGAGGATACTTCCAGCTGCACAAGACATATCACCTCATCGAGATGTCAACCACAATGGCTACTCTCATAGGGTAGATCCAACATGGACAAGAGAGGCATATATTAAATATTCAAAGTCGAATGACTACTTGCATATTTATGAGTTGGCCCTTTGAAGGATCCAACCTTAGCTATAACATCATCAACACTCTCTCTTAGCTAGGGAGGAATCCTTCTCGATATTTACAAGTCATATCACCTCATCATGATGATTAACACATTGTGATATTGATCATCATAGCTAATCCCATGGATGGTGAAAGAAGAGATATCACCTCATCGTGATATCAACCATTATGGCTACTCTCATAAATGGTGAAAGAAGAGATATCACCTCACTGTGATATCAACCATTATTGTGAGATTGTCACCTCACAATGATGGTAAAATGCACAAGTGTTCATCATTGTGAGATCGTCACCTCACAATGATATTCACCATGGCTCATCCTAGAGGGTGAGCTCACAAGTACAAGAAAATCATCAAGGACTCTCTCACGTGATGTTATCATGGCATCACACACATGACATCCACCATGAATCATCTCAGAGGGTGGATTCACCATGGCTTATCCCAGAGGGTGGAAATACAAATGAACACAACCACCATGGCTACTCCTAGAGGGTGGGTCCATCATGGCTACCCCCATGAATGGAAATGCAAAAGAAAACAAGTGCCCATCACTGAAATGTGATGTCATCATCTCATCATGGCGTTCACCATAGCTACTCCTAGAGGGTGAATAAACACAAGTATTAAGTCATGGAATTTCTCCCATGATATCCACCATGGCTATTCCCAGAGATTGGATCCACCATACCTACTCGCAGAGGGTGGAACAAGGGCTTACACCTCAAACTTCTCTCATGGAGAAGAATGCATTAAGATCTTCATGTGTTGGAATCCAAGAACACTGAGAGGGGGGTGAATTAGTGTTCTATCGAAATATAGATTTTAGCCTTATCAAAGCATTCATTTATCAACCGATAAGCATAAGTATATATAACTGAAACAAATAATGTAATCACATAAATGAACACCATAACACAGAGAGTTTTAATGTGGAAAAACCACGGTGAGATTTGTGACCCAAAATATTAGTTCACTGGCCATATGAAGAGATATTACATATAATGGTGGCCTCCACATGCAGGAAGGCACATTGCCTAGAGCACACTGCTCATCACCAAGAGTCTCATTGACGACAATCACTTTTTGATACAAAAAAACTAAACTAAACTCATATAATGCATCTACAATGCCTAATTGAGTTTCGGTTAAGGCTCTGATTGTTCTGGTTCTTAAATCCTAAACCGTTGTTGGAATAACATACATCCTATGAGTACCTTAGAAATCATCTACAAATAATTACATAATATTGCTTTCACATACAAATGATCTCGCATACATAAACTTCTCATGCCAAATCTTATCTCGAATGTTATATCTTAAATGACCTAATAGATTGACTTATATACCCTTACAAACATTTATGCCACATGTCGGCTTACATACAAAATGATAATACATGTCGGCTCATTACAAATACATATGAATTATAAAATGATTTGCCAGATACTACCCTTTGCTAGATCTCCAAGTGATGTCGGCTTCCCATACCGGTACCTAGTTTATCGGTAACCTTTGAAATCCTTCATGCCGGTGAAGTGTCTGCAGGATGTCGGTGAACCAAAATATGTTGCCAATGTTGCCATCAATGACAACATAAAAAACCGAATGAGTGTCAATTGCCAAAAATCTCCCCCTTTGGCATTGATGGCGACACTCATGTGAAAAATGGTTCCTATCTGCCCTGTCGATCCTGGAATGTGATGCTGCTCCCCCTAAGTTGTATATGCCATCTGAAATCTGATTCATACATATTTCTCCTTTCTATTTTTCACATACATCGCTCCCCCTTTGGCATCAATGCCAAAAACCAGTACAAAGAATGAATAAATCAATGAAATTCTGTACAGGGGAATGTCTCCCAAAATAGTTACTAGAGTTGAATGAGCTTGAAGATTTCCAAGTAAGCATTCTTTAAAAACTCCAAGTATGTGTCCCAACTAGATTTGAATGTCCCTGAAATTGACTCAAGTCCATTTACGGCATATGCATGATATTCTTGTTCCTTGAGTTCTGTCGGTGTGGGCTTTCCCATCATATCTATACACTCCTTGTGTACATACAATGTGTCCAACTATGGACTCACTAACCCTCTGAGCTCCTTAACTCTCTATATGATTTTATCACTATCTATTTCAAGAGCTAATATTTGGACTTCAAATAACAAAATTTGACCATCTACAGATGTGGTTAAAGAATTTACTCCATCAAAGTTATTTACAATGCCTACAATTGAATTTTGAATATCTTTAATGCTTTTGTTGATACCTGCTGTAAGTAAACTTGAATTGTAGCATACCCAATAAATATTTGTACATTGCCTCAAGGCATCATCTATCATTTTCAATCTATCAGCTATTTGTACTTTGTTCGATTCAATCAACTGATTAAAAGTGGCCTTCTTAGCCTGAGAAAATCGGTCCAAAGCATGTCGGTTAGAGATCTGCTATAGTGATTGAAATTCCTTTGAAATATGCTATGTCACCATCTTGAGCTTGTCAGATGGGCTTGCTCCCTTATCAATTTGGCATTCTGGGACTAACTGGTGCAAAATTGGAATGGAATGATCAATTATTTGCTTTTCCTCAGTCCCTTCCTTGATCATTTTTTGAGCTGCCATCATCATGAGTTCAGTTGAACTCATCTCGGTTATGCTCTTTTGCTCAGTATTTGCAGTAGTAATTGCCAACAATATAGTTCTGGCTTCCAGTTCTCTATTAGATTCCTCTCCCTAGTTTTTCTCTAATGATTGAGCAGAAACACTTATCTCAATTTGAAGTTCCTTTTCCTTCTCTCCTTCTAGATTTTTCTCTTTATCTTTCTCTTTCGGTATATTTTCTCCAATATCATATTCTTTTGCACCGGTGGCTTTGCCACTTGGTGCAACATCTATTACTGTCGATTCCACATTAGTTGTATTCATAACCTGTTCCTTATGTACACTAGCCTTTTATGCCTGAATATCCTCTTTATCTTGTACATTTGCTTCTGTCGAAGATTCTACATGTAATTCCTTGACATCTTTCAGAATTGTGAATGGGATATCCATTACACCTTTGCCTTTTCCATCAACCGGGATATTTGAATTGTCAGACTTAGGATTAGGTTCTGGTGATGTAAAGAAATCAGGGTTGTCAATAAAGAATTTAACCCATGCCTCATTGGTTTTACTGATTATCTCTTTAATTGTACCTGCCATAAGGCTAATTGTCTTGTGCCTGCTTCTGAAAAATGTTCTATTTGCAGTTTCAAGGTACCTATCCATCTCCTCCGGGGTAATTGAACCACAATTAGTTAATAATGCTTGAATCTTTATGTGTCGGTCTTCCTCCATAGTAGATAATCTTCTGGCATTTAGATTATTATATAATTGTGTCGGTATTTGCTTTGCAATCTCTAATAAAGCCTTCTTATATATGTCCAAGTGTAACAAAACTACTTCCTCAATTTATTTTTGCTCATCATCATCCAAATGTTCATAATAAGGTTGAATGTTCTTTAACATACCAGCCTTTGTTATCTCATCTATTAACTCAGCACAAGACATAGGTGGAATAATAGTTACATTACCGGTTTCAATAGCTTCATTTATGTCTTCCTTCTTCTTCTTGCCGGATGATGCAGTAGTTTCTTTTACTAGCCTTTTCTTCTAAGTGGGATTCCTTTCAGCTGGTTGTGTTGTCGGTATCTTAATGTTTACCTTTCTTACCAGCTACTTCCTTGTCTTCTCAGCTTTCTCCTTTGGATCTTCTACCTTCTTTCTCTGCACCCTCTTGAAAGATAGAGGAATTTCATCCTCAATCTCAGTATCTGAAGTAATTGGTGCAATGAGAGCTTCAGGTTCTTTCCTCTTCTTCACTTCTTTGGCCAATGAGGCATCAATAATAGTCTAAATATCTTTTGAGACCTTTTCAACAAATTGACTTACTTTTCTCTGCTGCCTCTCTCTCTTCTTCTGATTAAATTCTATTTTAACTTTAAGTTCTTTTTGCTTTGCAGTTCCAAATGATTTTTGAGATTCATCTGTCGGTGCATCTATAAGCATCTTATCATATGCATCCAAAATGCTTGCATCTATCTCATAACCCATTTCCTCAATCCATATCTTCCGGGGTATTACAACTTCCATAAGAGTTTCATCCTTTTTCACCATGAAACAGATTTCAATTGAGTATTTCTCAACTATATGCTTTTGAATTCTTTCCCTTGAGTTCATGGATTTCTGAAATGATTTGAAGTACCCCCAAACTTTGTCATCTCTTAGATTTCCCAAACCATTGATAACACCCTTAATCTACCCACCTTCTGTTATATCGAAGGCCCATTGCCTTTTGCCCAAACCCGATATCTCATTCAAGAAGAAAAGCATTAGGCACACTATCAGATTTTCATACTGGAAAAATCCTTTCTATTCTCCCTTAATTTTGCCTAACTTCATAATCAACTCCTCTTTCATACATTCACACAGATCATACTTTTCATCCTTCTTCAACATTTGATAAACAACATAAATGCAAGAGCTAGAAATAGAGTTAAGACGGTTAGATCGGGTTACCTTGTAACCTATAATCATGCTGACGAATTTGACATCCTTATCAGTAATGGTATTGATTGTCAATAACTAATTATCAGAGGTTGCACCTATGAGCTTGTTGATCTGATCATTTGATATCTTCTTCTTTGGTCTTGACCTATCTGAGGTAAGTCGTTGATAGCCCTGATTGCTTCCTTGGTGATCTTATGGGGTCTTTCCAACCAAATAAATTCACCATGAACTCTACTCAGCACATACCAGATTATTTCATCCTCAAACTTAGGAATATCTAAGATTCTGGTTAACCCTAGGTTTCCAATATGCTTGAATTCGGGCTTGATGATTCCAGAGTCATTCAATAGTTCGAATATGTACATTGATTTGATCTCAGCAATTCCCAAGTCCTCTAGATTGTAGTGGATGTAAGCTCTGACATCCTCAACATAAACATTGCCTTTAGGAACCCTAAAAAAAGTGTCGACCGAATCATCCAGAGTTGCAATATACAGACATCTTTTGAAGATTGGTCTCGGGCGGTCCTTAACCTCTACTACAGTAGGATTTGCAATGAAAGTGGGGACAAAAGAAGAAACAACCTCCATTTCGAATGATTGAATTTTAAAAATACCTGTAAATAGTCGTCGGTGACAAACCCTAGATAACTCCTTTGAATGCAGTTGAAATCGTTGAAGGTTGCTTTTGATCGCACTGATTCACCTTTGACTTGCTCTGTATCGCTCTGAATGTAAGGTGAACATACTAAAGTGAATTCTTCCTTTTGAAAAACCCTAATTCGCCATCGACATAAATGTCTTTCGGTGGGAAATACGAGATCTTGATTCAACATATATATGCCAGATAAACTTTCTCAGATGTCTGAAACTCCCTTTCAGATCTCTTTCCCAGGGAATATGCAGAATTTTCATGAAATTTGCCTACCCCTAAGGCATATGCCTCAATTGTCGGATGAGCTTCCTGTCGGTGCAGGAACATTTTGCTTTGTCGGTTGAGTAATCGGAGTAGTTTCACCTTCCGATTGATCATCTGACTTCCTGACCCATCTCTTGGTATGATCATGTCGGATCTCATTTAACTTTTGCTTTCCTTTATCATTTGATCCGGTGGATTTTTGCTTCTACAAAACTTGGCTATGTGTCCAATCTTGTTGCATGCATAGCATGTAACATTGTTCATTTGAATTGCTTTGTTATATCCAGAATAATTACTTGACCTGCACTGATTAGTCATGTGTCCAAACTTTCCACATGCATGACATTTTATATTCATTCTGCAATCTTTTGTCTTATGACCATACTTATTGCATTTTGAACATTGATCGGGGATAGAGTTATAATTTTGATTTGTTCAACGTCTACATTGTCTAGCCATATGACCAAATTTATTACAAAAAAAGCATCTACCATTAAATTTGTGAGCATTGAGTTGTCTTACCAGTGTCCTCTGGTTCTGGTTGTTCTGATCATTATGCATACCGGAGCTCTGACCTTGTTCAAATCCAAGTCCTCTGGAGTCTTTATTCTACCTTTGGCTCTCCAATAATTCATTAAGTTGTGTTGAACTAGCCTTGAATTTGTCCTTATACTCATTTGCAATAGTCAGATCATCTCGTATGATTGTTATCTATCTTTCAAGTTCTTGTTCATTGTTTTGGAATTGCACTAATTATGTTCTCAACACATCATTTTCACGAGCCAACCTGATGCATTGTTCAGATCCGTCCTTCAATAATCTAACAAGGTCTTCCTCCTTTTTCTTTTTGTCTTCAATTTCTTTTGCCATCCTCATAGTTAGGGCTTGTGTTTCATTCTTCATAACTTCATTTTCTTGACTCAACTTCTGACATAAGTTCTTTAGATTGTCCTTTTATTCATCATCTTGATCTTGCAATTGTTCCCACAGTTTGTTCCTTTTGGCTTGAGCATTTGATAGCTTTTCTTGCAGAGTGATAATGAATTCTTTTGCAGATCTAAGTTCAACTTCCAGCTTTATGTTTTTTACTTTTTCAGCTTCAAAATCTTCAAGAGAAACTTCAAGCTGCTGCCTTAAACATATCCCCATGGATTCCGGATTCAAGATCTCCCTCAAGCTGTTAGGCTTCCTCCAAGGCACAAATCTCTGATACCAATTGTTGGAATCCAAGAACACTGAGAGGGAGGGGGGGCGGGTGAATCAGTGTTCTACCAAAATATAAGATTTTAGCCTTATCAAAGCATTCATTTATCAACTGGTAAGCATAACTACATATTACTGAAACAAATAATGTAATCACATAAATGAACACCATAACACATAGAGTTTATACGTGGAAAACCTCAATGAGGAAAAACCACAGTGGGATTTGTGACCCACAATATCAATTCACTCGCCATATGAAGAGATATTACATATAATGGGGGCCTGCACATGTAGCCTGAAGGCACACTGCTCTTCACCAAGAGTCTCACTAACTACAATCACTTTCTAATCCAAAACAACAAAACTAAACTCATATAATGCATCTGCAATGCCTGATTGAGTTCCGGTTAAGGCTCTGATTGTTCTGTTTCTTAAACCCTAAACCCTTGTTGGAATAACATACACCCTATGAGTACCTTAGAAATCATCTACAGATCATTACAGAATATTGCTTTCGCATACAAATGATCTCGCATACATAAACTTCTCATGTCAGATCTTATCTCGAATGTTATATTTTAAATGACCTAATAGACTGACTTATATACCCTTACAAATATTTATGTCATATGTCAGCTTACATACAAAATGATAATACATGTCGGCTCATTACAAATACATAAGAATTATAAAATGCTTTGTCGGATATCCAAGTGATGTCGGCTTCCCATACTGGTACCTAGTTTGCCAGTAACCTTTGAAATCCTTGATGTCGGTGAATCAAAATATGTTGCCAATGTTGTCATCAATGACAACATAAGAAACCGAATGAGTGTCAATTGCCAACATCACGATGAGGTGGATCCCTCTAAAACAGATATCAACCTTCTTCATCCAAGGTTGCTTCTGATGAAATGTCAGACTCCCTTTGAATATGATATCAACCTTCTAACCTCCTCATCCAAGGTTGCCTCTGATAGATTGTCAGAATTCCTCTAAATGTTGATTCCTCCTCTTCGAAGAACCATCTTCAGCCACCAACTTAGTCTCATGGCAGCAGCCTGTGATGCTTCCTCATGAGATGTATCAAGCTCATTCACCCTTGAATGCAATCTCCATCCTGAAAGCATTTAGAGAGATTAATAATAGTCCAAGACTATCTTGAAGAGAAATATTAATGCTAGAATCATACATGGTTCTCTATAGCATGCATTAATAACTATATGAAAAGTTCATGAACATTATTCAAACATGAAAACTTATCTCTTAATCAGTTAGTCTTCCTCACAATCTACCAACGTTCTTTCCTAAACTTGCTCAACATTAAAATTTCCATCCATTTGAATTGATCACACTGAAGCATCTAATGATGACCTGATGGTTGCGTGGCCTTTGACCCTCACCATCACTCATCACCTATCTTCAACTCGGCAACAACAATATCATCCTTATCCCTGGTCACATCATTGCAATGTGATAACCAGTATAATCCGATCATGGCATCATTGGAGGTGGTGGCAAAGATTATCACATCTCGCAAGTCACAACCTAAGCATTTTATCCAACACTCGAATGTTCATGATACCAATGATTCTATAGAGGCATTTTGACAAACACTTTGCAAACAAACTGTTCTGCTATTTTGAGTGTTTGTCCATTCATGGAAAAAGCTCAACTATTGCAGTCCAATCAAGTTTAGTGTTGTAACTTCTAGTCTTAACGTACGGGCTTAATTTCTGAGACCACGTCCCTTAACTTATACAGAGTATGGAGAGACCAAATTTGAGATCCTTGTTGTTGCTCAACTTAAATGCTACAACAACCACAGCATACACAAACTTTGTGCAATATCCGGATAACTTTAATAATATGCCTAGCTATGGTCAAAGGTAGTGTTATCGCCTGGAATGGTTGACACAGTATTATGACTGAACTTTCACACCTAGAAGTTTTCTCACACTCTCCTTTTGAACGATCGATAATTCTCTACTCCATGTTGCCAACACAAACGCTACGATCTGGAGATCCCACTGTGAACTTTTACAAATCTGGAGACTCGCTAGTCTTGTATGGTTATTCATTCCAATGTCTCCATATTTTCCGCACTCAAAAACCGTCTGTTACTGGGCGTAACTATTTCTGACCCGCACAAAACTATAACCCAAGCTTGTTGGCCACACAACATTTACTGAGAAATTCATGGTTATTACTTCTAGCGCTGGTCTCTCTTAGTTCACAGAAGAAAGGGATTTGCTGTGAGCACAGTTAGTTCTGAATGGTGTTTCCCAGTTAACACGACCCTGGTGAAGATGAATCTATGCTATGTAAAGATGTCGTGACTTTCCTCTCAACTCTCACGTCCAGAACAACTCAACAAATATTCCAAGTCGCTGTAGCAATTATCTTCCACGATGAGTGTAGGTTCCTCAATAACGTCCTGCTGAAAACTGAATCGTATTTACAACTTCATTTGAGATTACTTCCCTTCATATCACACCCTAGTCTGCTTGCCACCTGTGACTGTTTGTTACCAGCCGTATCCCTTACTTTTCCTATACTTCTACAAACCACTGTATAGAGATGAAATATTGCCCAAATCTGAAGTTGTGATTGATCAACTTGTTTTGCTGAGAGAAATATCGCCTTGAATTTGGTCAATGAAATGATCAAATTTGGATATAAATTGGTTTCTCGATCCGATACCCCATCACAAGGAATCGACGACTTATATTGAATAGATTGCATTAAAAAAATCATGACCCCTTTTGTTCATTTTGATGTTTCTATCCGGATGGTCAATTTCCTTTAATGATCGACTCCCTGTTCTTTTCTTCTCATAACAGATTGCACTTGTATTCTTATTGAAAGGTCTTATACAAGCTATAATATTAAGTCAATTGTGAAGTCATTGTGCACTATGTTGGGTCTCTAATCAACAGATTGGATAGGTTCTAAGGAAATGCCAACTCCTATGCTCAAACCTTTCAATTGACTTGGCCACCTTATAGAGTGAACCTATTTGGTTACTAACTCTCTCACTTTAGGCTCTGCAGAACCTAGGCGGGTATACCTACTCACTAGTTTTTTTTAATGACTAATACTTTTTATAGAAGATTAAGTATCTTGATATGATTTCCTCCTATCTCAGAATGGCATAAATTCCTAGGATGGAGATATAGCATATGAGTTCAAGATTGTTATTGTAGAAGTTATTCGATCTTTGTGCTTGAAATTTATATGTATACACTATTGCTAGTCTATTCTATATTTCTTACTCAGCTACTCCTATTACTTTTAAAGTGAAAATGTGAATTGATGGGTTGTGTTTTGTAACTGACCAGTGCCTTTCTTTGTTGTTTGGGCTACAGAGTCTTTATATATTTCTTTAGGACTTATTGTGTAAACTTATGAGATAGTTTTTAAACCCACCCCCTCTCGATGAGTCTGTCAATTACTGTTTCTTATGAGCTCTACTTCAATGTCTTTGTTGTAAATCGCTTGAATGAATTTAACTCTAACCTTAAAAGACCATCCAAGGAAGAAATACGAGGAACAATTACAATTCGCAAGTAAATCTTTTATTCAAATCTACAATATAAAACACAGAGTTTTACTGGAAGAACACAAGTAACCTTATCTCCTTTTAGATAATATCACAAGCAACTGCCTATAGAAAGATGCAGCAATCCACAACATATACACAAAGGAAAAACGACTGGTTGTTTTTATATATATTCGCAAAAAAACAGTACAATAGTATGCCTGAGGTTATCTTCTACTTCTTGTTCTAATTGATTATCCATATTACAAAAGATCCCTCCTTTATATGAGAGTATACATTATCACCAAGCATTGTGGCTTTTCAACATATAACCGTTAACTAACACTTTTGTTTCAAACACTACTTCGACTAGGTATTTTCTTCATTCATTGAAATATTGTATTCGGTCATTATGGCTGTCTCCTCACCGATACCTATCTGATATCCATTGGGTTTTTATGTCAAAGAAACCTTGGGCTTCGGTGACCTCCTTTATTTTTCCACCGAAATACCTCTTCTATCGATATCACTATGCCCCGTCGAGGAATGGATCTATTGTCTCACCGAAGCCTTTCTTTATCCTCTCTAGTCGTTTTCCACCAATAAAGTTGTATCGGCGAAACAACGCATATCGAAGACATGCCTTTTAGCCTCCTCGAAACCTATTTCCTCATCGATATCTTTTATCGATGTAGCTTCCTTCTGTTTGATCAATATCATTCTTTTGATAAGAACGCTTCTTTCAGTAAGTTTCCTTCATGTTGCGTCGATGGTATTATTTCCTCGGAAGCCTTTTCCCGTCGATGAAAACCGTCTTTGCTTTCTTCGATATCCTCTTTGGGTGGAATCATTGTTTTCGATGAGTCCTTTTTAGAGTTCATCGGTGTTCCCTTTCCTTCGATACCCTTTTTATATCGATGAGACATCGCTGGGTCTCATCAATACTATTTGAATTTTGGATATTTCGATAGAATGCTATTAGACTTGTTCGATAACTTATGGGTTATTACGGTATCAATAAAAATGATGATTTCTTCCAAAGATAGATTGCTTCTATGATTTAATTTCTCAAATCAAGATATTTTACTTAATTCAGATTTGATGCTCAACACACTACTTAGTTTATATAAAGATTCTTACCACCGTTTTCTTTGTTTTAAAATTTTCTTTTGACGTTAACCTGAAACATTCCTTTGTCCCCTACGAAGCATGGATCGCTCCACTTAAGAAATATTCCTTTATAAGCTCATAGTATAAGTTGTTGCCATCCCAGGTCGTTGCTATGGGGAAGTCGATATCAATGTTTGTTCATAAAATCACTGCGACAAAAACTCTTCTCGATCATTGTATTATAACTTATCAATTCTTGTCTTGTTAAAGTCGCTATCATAAAGAAGATCATTTGCCACCTTACATGATGGATGAAAATCTCTTCCTTGATACACGTCATGTCTTATGGTTCACCACAACCTAAGCATGTTTATATACGACAATCAATAAGTGTTTGTTACCGCTGCATATTTGAAAGTCACTATTCTTTGTATATCAATTCTTATCAATAAACTCTATTTGCATTAGCACAACATTTTGATTAAAGTTAATGTCCAATTTCCATCATTTTGGTTCTTCCTAATGTATTTCTACTGTATCAGGGCCTTTCCGGGGTTTTGTATCCGCTCTGATACCATGTTAAATTTGTGGTACTCAATTAACCATGGGCACTGATTTTCCCTCCCAATCATAGACAATACACGATTGTCTCCCCCTTTTTCTCAATATAGCAGATTGTGTGTTATATCTCTATATCATTCAAAAGAGAAGATTAATCTTCCTTTATACCTTTTGTGGTGCCCCTTCACTAAGGGACGCCACTCTTCCAAGTGGCACCATTTATAATATTATAATTATAATATAATAATTATTATATTATCATATAATATAATAATTATACAATGTAATTATATTATCACATAAAATATAATTATATTATCAATTTAATTACTATTATTTTTTTTCAATAAAAGTGGATTATTCCACTAAACTTTTTTATTAATATTTTTTATTTTTTACACAAGATTCAAAGAGCATACCAGAGGAAAGAACCCTGGGAAGAAAACCTCTGGTCATAGCTCATAAAATAAACCTATAGTATCTAACAAATTAGTTTATACACCCCGCCCAAAACCACATACAAAATACAGTCACAACACATATAATATCAGTTTTACGTAGAGCTGCTATCAATGGAAGAAGACTCCACAACTACTAACAATGGAAGAAGACAGAATTTTCCAAAGCCCTATGCCAAATCCCATGAGCCAAAAACCTTCCTGCCAAAAAAAAAAGTATCAAAAAACCTTTGGAAAAACACTATTGTATCAAATACCATGAACTCGAACTCTCCTCCAGACAACGAACATGAATACTTGAAATGAAAGGGGAAAACGGGAATAATTATCATCATAAAATTTTACATCGACATTACTCAAGAAAATCACATAACTATTGCTCCAAACCTTCCCATACCTTAGAAGGAATTTCCTCAAAACCCACCTCTCGCTGATTAGCATTGCTATCAATGGCTAAATTTGCCAAATAATCCGCAATCTTATTAACTTCTCTGTAACAATGGGATAACAAGAAAGATTCAAACAATTCTTATTTTTGTAAAATGAGATCAAGTATATACTGCGAATTCCAACAATTCGATTTCTTTTTCATAACACATTGAATAATCTCCATACAATCACCTTCAATTATTAAGTCCTTAATTCCCAAAGAGATTGTCATATCCAATCCAAAAGACAAAGTATGAAATTCCGCATAATTGTTAGTTTTAAAACCAATAGCATGACACTTAGCTCGAATAAAATTTGCATTGTGATCATAAATTACCATGCCTACCCCAGCCGGCCTAGGGTTTTAATTACTATATTATCAATAATTATAAATCTAATTATTATATCACAATATTTATATTATCACAACCTTTATGTTGTCTATGTCGGCTTGAAGGAATCCAACCATAGCATCAACACTCCCTCTAAGCCAATTATACCTATTAGGCCACTTACATATTTGTCTTCCTCAGGGTGGAAGTGATGACCGACACTGTCAATCTTCAACACTCCCTCTCAGCTAGGGAGGATACTTCCAACTGCACAAGACATATCACCTCATCGAGATGTCAACCACAATGGCTACCCTCATAGGGTAGATCCAACATGGACAAGAGAGACATATATTAAATATGCAAAGTCGAATGACTACTTGCATATTTATGAGTTGGCCCTTTGAAGGATCCGACCTTAGCTCTAACATCATCAACAAATTTAAAATCATTTGATCTAAATAAAGTGATTTTTCAACTCCAATAGTCTGAAATTATAATTATAATATATTAATTACACATTTCTCGAGAAAACTTGGAAATGTAATTTTTAACCTTCTTGCCACATATTTAATATCATGTGAATTGAAGCCTAAAAAGTCATATCTATCTCCTTCTCAATTTATTCTCCAAAGGATCCCACTAGTTAGAAGGGTACTTACAAATAAAACAAATGTTCACATTGTAGAAAAAATTCATGATCTTTACCCCAAATCTTTTTACAATAAAAGTCATAAAAAAAATTTAAACCTACAAAATTAGCAAACTAGAAAAACTATCTTAAACTTAAATTTTTGTCACGAACATTAAATGCCACAAGAAAGTGCGTAAAAATCATCCATAAAATAAAATATAGGTTCCATAACACACCTAGCCTATAGGTGCATACCTAGGGTACTTGAAACCTCAAAAATCATACAAAAATAGTTACTTAAATCACTTTTTTTTAACCCAACTTAAAATGTGACACTGCATACTTACAAGTGTTGGAAATACCCTATCCAAATACTCAAACATCAAATAAATAAAATAATATCAATCTTAACACACTTTCCAAAGAATAATTAACTAATGGAACCCAATATTTGGACTCTTTCCAAAATAATAAATACAATTTATCAGCTCAATAAATGAAGTAATAAGTGGGATCTTAATGATTCTTCGTCTCTCCCACTGGTACTACAATGGTTACAACATTTATGCATCAAAATTAATTACATATAATTTCAACACATAATCATAAAAAATAAAACTATACAATTTGAATTTAACTACTACTCAATGTTTGTCTAATTTATCTTCAATCATCTTCTTATTATTGAAAATAATAGCTAATCATATGTAACTTACCACTAGTCCTTACCTCAATTTCACCCTTTGACTTAGTTTGTTATAAATCCACTCATACATACACATGGTCAATTTACAATCTCATTTGAACTATCAAAGCTTTCCCCAAGCTCTTACTCCACTCCATTGTTTCCTCATCACAAGTCAATGCATTAGTAGAATTCATTAACCGAGTATACATCCAACTCTTTTCCAATCCACTAATTCTACTCACTTTAAGCTTTCATTTTCTATCTATTTCCAATTCACCAAGCATTACATTCAATTAATAATTTATTGCATATTTAAATAAAGTATAATAAATCACATCAACAATCAATGCCTAGTTTAGAAACCCAATAGGCCTTACCATTTAAATTCTCAAACATGGGTGAACTCACAATAATGGTTCCCACTTTTTTGCCACTTTTGACACTGAGATGAACATTTTTAAAATAATCTTAAACTTCTGACAACTATAACTTTTAAATTATTAAGAATTTGAAGATGATGTAAATTAGTGATTTGTAGCATTTTGTCTGTAGATTCTAAATATATTTTTTTCAATTTTTTTTAAGATTTAAAAAATAAATTCCATCTCCCTCAAAAAGTAATTTTTTACAGCAAACTACATTTTTTAAGAGTAATATGTAACATCAATATCCATGTCTTGTTGTTGGTTTGATTGTGATATGTTGAATATTTTTCATTTTATTAAGTTTTGAAGCCCGACTAGTTATAATTCAAACATAGGTTTAAGTTTGAACACATAACTTGTTCTATATAATATTGAAATTCAATTTATTTATTTATGTTGGAAAGAAGACATCAATACCTTGGGCATAGATACTTTTCAGATTTTTTTTGAATTAGTTTCCTATTTTTCCCAATGCGTTGAACAAAGAAGTTTATGTTCGGTGAAAAACCATTATTTCATAAGATTAAAAAAACAAGAACATAATAAATTCACAATGTAATAAAATTATACTCGTTGGAAAACTTGCTCCGAGCACTACCATCTTATATTTTTGGGTTATTAAGATTCTTTCATTTGTGCCTTGAACGAGAGGTTCAAAGGCAAAAATTTCTTATAACTCTGAAAAATTTCAGGAGAGATCTCTAAAAAGGGGGTTCAAACGAACAATGGTTCGAGTGAAGGGGGGTTTGATCGGACCCCCCTTCGCTCAAACCCCCTAGGCAAAATAATGACGCGTACTTTCATGTAACGACCGGGTTCGAACAAACCCGACCTTTTGTAACTGTCGGCGTTCGTTTGAACCCTAGCCGACCCAAAAAAAAAAAAAAAAGATTTTTGTACAGTCATATAAATATACATAATTTTTTTCATTTTTTTTACACACAAATGATTAAAACAATTCACATTTTTGGATGAAAGAAGACATTTGAAATTTATTTTGAGGGCAATAATTTGAAGATATTTGAAGGTTATTTTAAAAGCATGAGGAATAAGAAGAGAATGCAAAATAAGACTTCAAGGAATTATTCTCTTGAAACGGAACAAAGATATCGAGAACAAAGAAGGCAAAGATGTCATGATGCAAGTATGTATTTTTAATTTTTATTTATATTTAATTTTATATGTATTATGTACCTAAAATTGTGTTTACTTGTTAGTATTAGTTAAATATTTTTTATCTAATATTTTTATGAAAATTATTTTAAATATTATTAATTAAATTAAATTAATTTAATTTATATAATAATTCTATCTTAATTAATTCTAAATGATGTTATTTTTATTAAATCAATTGGAAATAGTAGGATTAAAAATAATCTTGTTTTAATTAAAAATAATTATGTTTTAATTTGAAATAATATGTGTATTTGCATTTCAAATTCCATTAACTTGCTTGTTGTGTAATTGACATTTTCTCCCCCCCCCCCCCTTAAGTCCATTTATAATAGATCATGGTTTTAATTTAAAATTTAGATCTTTAGGACCCCTCTCTTTCCCATTTATAATTAATAATTTATAATTTAATTTAGATAGTCCATAAATATATAATTTAATTTAGATTTTGAAACCATGTGTCTTTATAGTTTAGCAAACACTTCAATTGGTGCTCTAAAATTAACAAACTTGTCTTTTGTGTCTTGAGCAATAGGCTCTTTTTGTTTTATCCTTAGAAAGGAGTCTACCTCCCGAGTATCCCTTAAGGCTCGGTGAGAGGGAACGACCCAAAGTGGTAACAAGATAAAGCCAAAATCTTCCAAGCCACTATAAATAAATGTGTTTTTGACGAAAGTTGCAAGCAACGAGTGTTACATGCTGCTATAACGGCGTTGTGACTCCCCATAAACCCTATAGAGCACAACCTCTATAGGATGGGAGGCCTTCCATTTAACGGAGCGTAACACGCTGCTGATTATAGCCACCCGAACGGATGCCCTTACTAGACACCTTTTGTGTTAGAGGCCAAAAACCTTCTAGTTATTGGCGTAGGAGATCGGACCTCTGAAGCGGCTCACATTCTTACGGTTCTTAGTAGAGATGCAAAGTTTTCCATGGGGAGTTTTTGTGGGGACAAGTGCTTGGCTGCCCCAGAGAAATGAGTGTCGTGGAGGTGAGTCAATGAGGTCAAGCACTTAAGTATCCGCTCTGAATCGCGTAGCTCGGGGTAACCCCCCAAGTGAGATTCAACAACTATTGTCTCGTCCAGCCCTAGGATTTGCGCTTGCATGATCAAAACATTCAAACACTTTCAAACAAACAAACATTGTGTCTTCTTTTTTTTCAAGTGTATGCAAAAATATTTCACATTATACTTGAGTCCCCTCAAAACCTATATTATGTGATACTATGACCTATTGTGTGATATTAAGACCTATTATATGCGATAATACCTATCTTAAATATGACATAATAGAACCTATTATGACATAATAGGTCTTATTGTGACTTAATAACATGGCCACGTATGCAAAAACATTTCACATTATATACTTGAGTCTGGGCCTTAAGACCTATATTTATGAGATATTAGGGCCTATTGTGTACGTGTGATAAATTAATGACCTATTATTGCATAATTTAGGTCCTAATATTTGCATAATATAGGTCTTAAGCCCAGAGTCAAGTATAATATGAAATGTTTTTGCATGTGTGGTCATGTATTAAGTCATAATTAATAAGACCTACTATGTCATAATAGGTTCTAACTTATATCATATTTAAGACCTACTTAATTGCATGTGATAGGTCCTTTAATATCACATAATATATATGTCTTAAGGGGAGTCAAGTATATTAATGTGAAATGTTTTTGCATGCATGGTCATATTAAGTAATAATAAGGTCTATTATGTGATATTAGGACTTATTATGTGATTATAGGTCTTAGATATGACATAAATTTAGAACCTATTATGTCATAATAGGTTCTATTTATATAACTGGACGTATGAAAAAACATTTCACATTATACTCAAGAGTCCCCTTAAGACCTATATTATGCAGATATTAGGACCTATTACATGTGATATTAGGCCCTATTATGCAATAATAGGTCTTAAATATGACATAATAGTCCACCTATTATTACATAATATTTAGGTCATACTAATTGACTTGAAATTTTGGTTTCAAATTAAACTTGGAATTTCATTGCATTAAAAATATTCTTTGTCATCTTAAATTATGTGCAGAACGGGCTCGAGAAGAAGGGAGTTCTCAAGCAGGAGTTGACACAAACAAACCTGTTGAAGAACACAATATAGTTGATGAACATAAGGAGGAGCTTTCCCAAGTTGAACCAATGGAGGTTGAAGGAGAGGGGTCAGACTCCTTACCTCCTACCACTGGTATGGATGAGCATATTGTGGATCTAGCTACACAGGTGAAGAGAAATATTTCTTGTAAAAATTTAGATCATTTACATGAAATGGTTGTGGATGAGTTGAAATGTCTCAGTGAAGAAACTAGACATACTAAAAGGAGGTCAATGAACAAAAGTGTAAAAAAAATAATGTCGCATTTCAACAATCTTGATGCTACACTAGAAGAAAGCTCAATTGTTATCAATTGTACTTACTCGTAAAGACTTAATAGAGCCACACAAATTGTTGGGTATAGATACAACAAGTCAAAAGAGGAAAACTTCTCAACTACAAAAATCTATTGTTGATAATGTTAAGAAAGGTTTGGTGAACATTGATAAAAAAATCTCAAACAGTAGATAAGACCATTTCAAGAAGAGTGATGTTGACATCTTTAGTAAATGAAAGATTGCCTCAAAAAAGACAAATCTCTTCATTGTCATCTGAGTTTGGTTTTAGTAGAAGGACAATATCAAAATATGTGAAAAGGAGAAAGAGTTTGGATGATACTACTTCAGAAGGGAATTGGGCAATTATGTGTAGAGCTCCTCATTCTGATAGAATTAAAGATATTGTTAGGAACTTTGTGACAAGTTTTTGGAATGATAATACTCGTCCTTCATCAAACAGTAGAGATGTTATCAAGCAAAGGATTGGCCCTGATTGTTATGATCTCCATGTAAAAATATTGGTTAAACACAACAAAACATGAATTGTATGTGTTGTTTACTAAAACAAACCCTCATGTAAAGATTGGACAAACCATGTTTGAACAGTTAAGGCCATATTATGTGAGGGTAAACAAAGTCTTCAAAACTTGTTGTTATCGTTATCACATCGAATTTGATCTGCACTATTAGGTGTTTCAAAAGATTAGAGAAGATAGTGATGATTATGAAAAATATCCTCCTAAACGAACAAGTCAATTCATAACATCCATCTTATGTGATAAATCAGATGATAATGCAACTGGTCAAATAAATTGCATAAAATGAATTTGTGGAACATGCGGGAGCATGATCATATATAATTTGAATACAAATGATGTGATATATAATCAAAGATCAAATGTACAAACTATATATAAAAAGTATAATCTAACTGAAGAGGATGAAAAACCCAATAGGGTGGATTAGTGATTGTTAGCATACAAATCAAACACTAAAAGCATAAGAACATGAAGCATACATAAAACCACATAAAAATGTGAAAATAATGCTTATACCTTGTTGTTTTTACCTCTCCCTCGGATTGAGCTTGATGAAGTGAAGGCGCCCTTGGATGATGCTCCACTTGATGTGCTCCTCTTGCTTGCTTGATGTGGATGGCTCTCCAATGTTGTGCACAAATGAGATGGATCTTGGAGGATGATGGAGATGAGATGATTAAGTGTGGATGTAGGATGATTTTGACATGATAAGGATACTAAAATGATTTTCCTAGGCTCAAAAGGGCAGCATAAGGTTACTAAACTTGGGGATGAAAAATGAAGGGATGAAGTCCTCAATTTATAAGAGGAGGAGAGGAAGAATGGACGGCTGAGATGGATTCAAGATGAAAGGCTAGAATTGCTTGTGAGCTCCCACAAGGCCCATGGAGAGGGTGTGGAGACCAAGAGATATGCCTTAAAGGCATTTCTTGTCTCCACACTCCTCAAGGTGCATTGAGAATATTTCTCAAGGTACCTTGAGAAGAGAAAGGTGCATTGGGAAGGCTTCCCAATGTGCCTTGAGAGGAGCAAGGTGCATTGGGAAGGATTCCCAATGTGCCTTGAGAGGAGAATGGAAAAGAGGAATTAAAAATTCTCCAAAAAGGGGTGATCATGGGGATTAGAGGAATAAGAAGGAATTAAAAATTCCTTGGGAGAGGAGATGCCTAGAGGATTGTGAGATTTTGAAAATCTCGCATTCACCTAGGAAAAGAGCATTAAAAGCTGGTGGTTGGATGGAAGGGACAAGGGGTTGACTTTGTGGCTAATCATGATGATTAGCCACTAGCAACTCATTAGGAGGGGATTAGAGGAAATGTTAGTTGGGATTAGGAGTTGTAGGAGGATTTGACTAGGAGAGAGAATGAGTGGAAGGAATTAAAAATTAGAAGAATAAGGTTAAGTGAGTTTAGGGAGTTTCTAGAAGACTTTATTAGGTTAATGATGAATTAAGAAGATGGTTTGTAGGAATCATGTGGGTTAACTAATTAATTGAAATTAATTAGCTAAGAGGGAGATTTGTGAGGATTTAATTTTTTAGAAGAATAAAGAAAGGGATTGATTTATTAAATAAATCAGTCACATACTATAGTGACAATATTAATTATATTTAATTAATATTGAGGAGAATTTGAATTAAAAATAATTATTTTTAAGTATCTACATTTTGCCCCTCTTTGAAGCGAGGTGTGATGACATGTTGATTCAAAGAATAATCTCGTTTCTTTGATGATGATATTGATTTGATAGGATGCCCCAGCTCTTGATTGCTAAATTCTAGTATGAGCTTGATGGCTTAGGTAGGTAAGATTAAAACATCTTGTTCGATTCGATTGATAAGATCTAGATTCGGTCTGGTTTCAGGAAGGATTCATCCTGTATAAGACAAAGATGATCAAAGCGTCTGGTTTCAAGAAGGATTCATCCTGTATAAGACATGATTGATCACAACGTCTAGTTTCAGGAAGGATTCATCCTGTATAGGACATGATCAGAGCGTCTGGTTTCAGGAAGGATTCATCATGTATAAGACATGATTGATCACAACGTTTGGTTTCAGGAAGGAATCATCCTATATAAGACATGATCAGAACGTCTGGTTTCAGGAAGGATTCATGTTGTATAAGACATGATCAGAGCGTCTGGTTTCAGGAAGGATTCATCTTGTATAAGACATGATTGATCACAACGTCTGGTTTCAGGAAGGATTCATCCTGTATAAGACATGATCAGAGCATCTGGTTTCAGGAAGGATTCATCCTGTATAAGACATGATCAGAATCAAAATTAATTATGTGAGGAATTAAAAATAAATAAGATAATTATTTTTAAGTGTCTACATTTTGGCGGTGTGTAGAAGATAGAAGAAGAAAAGGGTCCCAACATAAAGCATGGGGGGTGTATGCCCCCTCGAGAATTTTTTCGGAAAAAGGACGAAAAATTCTCGAAAAAAAGAGGAAGAAGAATTAGGGTGGAAGGGATAAACGAGGAAGAAATATGAAGCAGTCCTGAAGAATTTGGAAAGAAGAATAGGAGAGGCGAGACTGCGGGGGAAGATGGGCCCTCACGGGGGCCCATAGACCCAATGAGGGGTCATTGTATCATGACGAACATATTTTCCTCTTTATATATATATGTATACATGATTCGATTGGTGATAGATGATGTGTAGCATTTATTGTGATGGATTATTTTTGTTTCTCTTATGATGTCATATATGGATGCAATCATGGATGTGCTATGCTGACCTATTTTGTGATGCAGAGTGGATGCTTATGTATGTTTATGATGTGTTGTTGACATAGTTTTTGGATGCAGGATGAGTGTTTTTTATGCTTTATGTATAAATACACATGTGTGAATGATTTATGATGCAGTCTAAATGTAATGCTATATGGATGAGTGTATCTTTTATTTATGTGATGCAATCTTATATGGTAAATGTTTTGTGGAAAAAAAATAAAAAAATAAAAAAAATGACTATCTAAGAAATGCACTCTACATGATGTGAATGAATTAATAAAAAGAGGTAATGTGCCAATAATAACACAATGATCTTAGATAGAAGAATATGGAATAGATGGGAAGTGGGGGAAATTGAGAACTCCATGGGAATATTGAGTTTAGGATTTGATGGAATGATGGTACGATTTTGTGCACAACAAATGTGGAGAGCCAACCTAGTTTGATGTTGCCCTGAGTGGCTTGCACCATAGATTATAGAAATCAGGATGCCATGAGAAACCCAGGGCGTGGACTGACTCTCAGATAAACAGGAATTCCTTACACAAAGCTATGCAAGTGTTAAGAAATACTGATACAGAGTTGTGGGTATGTGCAAAGAGACCCTCAAACACACTGATAACTCTTGTACACGAGAAGGTAAGTGTTGTTAAACACAAATACCAAGTCGTCAATTTGTACAAGAGAGATCTAAAACATGCACTGCTATGAAAATATGCCCCAGTATGTGCGTATCGTAACATACCTGGATATGGAAACCCCAGGTAGTCGTAAATAGTGGCAGACGTAGGGCAAAAAGATGCAAGTCTAAATGAGAAGATCCAACAAGATCTAACAAGTTAATTATTCTATGACCAAATGATACCTCTTGCCAAGAGTAGGACTTAGGATGGTGAATTAGGTTGCTTGGCGAGGGAAGAAATCATTCCTAGGGCAAAGTGGATTTGTGGATTTAGGCAAGCGATTTAATGGTTTTGGAGAGTGGCCTGTGGACTTGGGATTGTTTCTCAAGACTTCTTGAAGCTTACACAGAGGCATAAAAGCTCAGTTTTAATGGGACATTCCTTGTTCATGACTCAGGCGAAGACTAATCATCATACGCATGTTTTATTGGGAGGCGAAAAAGAAATAATGTTGCGCATGGGTGGGCTAGATGGTGGATGATTTGAAGTATCGACATGATAGACAGTGGATCCGATTATTTACCTTGGCACCTGCACAGAGGTTTTCACCAAGGTACTTGTCTGTAGCACCACCAAGTGGTTTTCACTAATGGATGAATTGTTTTTCTTTCTTTTTCTAATTTTTTTAATTTTTTGTGTCATAAGGCACCTATTTGCCAAGTTTTCACCAAAGTGATGATTTTTTCAGGATCTTTTTCTCATTATTTTTATTTTTATTTTTATTTTTTCTTGATTTTTTTGACAATTTAAGACTTTCTGAGGACTAAGCATAAAATCTTTTGAGGTGCATGATATTGATTGGATCATCCAAAGGATCGCCTTCAGAAGTAGCCAACTGATAAGCTCATGATCCATATTTTGTTGTGATTACATATGGTCCAAGCCAATTAGGTTCAAACTTGCCTTTCTTTTCTCTTCCTTGTAGATTTTTCTGATTCTCCATGAGGACAAGATCACCAACTTGGAATTCCCGGGCTCTGACTCTTTTGTGATAACTCATCCGCAAGTGGTTATGATATACCCGGAGATGGTTCAAGGCATTGAGGCGCCTTTCATCTAACAATTCTAGCTCTTGTAAGTTGGCAATTTTGTATTCTTCCTCTGGTAGGATGTCTTGCAGCGATACCCTTAGAGAGGGGATCTCGATCTCAATGGGAAGGATGGCTTTGGAACCAAAGACCAGGGAATAAGGGGTGGCGCCTGTGGGGGTGCGGATGGAGGTGTGGTAGGCCCACAAAGCGGGATGGAGTTGGAGGTGCCAATCACAGCCAACTTCATTGACTGTCTTTTTGAGGATTTTGATTAAGGTTTTATTAGAAGCCTCAGCTTGGCCATTGCCTTGGGGGTAATATGGAGTGGAGAAGCAGTGTTGGATGTTGAATTTTTGGCAGAGTTCTTTGACATCCTGGTTTTTAAATTGTCTTCCATTATCTTTGATGATAACTTTTGGGATGCCATATCGGCAGATTAGGTAGTTCAGGATGAATTTGGATATTTGCTTGTCGGTGGTGAAAGTAAGAGGGATAGCCTCTACCCACTTGGTGAAGTATTCGGTGGCGGTGATAATGAATTTATGTCCATTGGAAGATGAAGGGTGGATTTTCCCAATGAGATCGAGCCCCCACTGTGAGAAGGGCCATGGTGTTATAAATGGCTGCAATTCTTGTGACAGTGCATGAATTTTGTCGCCATGTTGCTGGCAAGGGATGCATTTCTTCACATAATTATATGCATCTACCTCCATTTTAGGCCAATAGTATCCTGTTCTCAAAATCTTTTTAGCCAATGTGAGTCCACTTGAGTGTGCCCACAGATACCCTCGTGTACTTCGTGTAATGCCCATTCCGCCTCTTGTTTATCTAAACACCTTAGGAGGGAACCATCGAAATACCTTCTGAATAGGGTGTCTCCGAGGATGGTGTAACGAGCACATCGGCGGATGAAGGTTTGTTGTTGGGTTTTTGTGAGATGTGGGGGAATGGTGTTGTCTTTGAGGAAAGCGAAGGTTTCTTGGTACCAAGGGGACTCAGGACCAACGAGAACACACACCATTTTAGACTCTGGTAGGTCATATGCTGGTATAAATAATTGCTCGACCAAGAACTCTCACTTTTGACTGTGTGTTGGCATTTGAAGGAGGGAGCCAATGGTGGCCATTGCATCTGCAGCCCTATTGTTTGTTCGTGGGATTTGATTAAATGTGATTGCTGTGAAATGTTGCTTAAGATCTTCAACCATGGTACAGTAAGGAAGGAGTTTATCATCTTTTGTCTGGTACTCATCATTGACTTGTTTTATAACAAGCTGAGAATCACCATAAACTTGTAACTCCTTTATTTTCCAGTGGATAGCCAGACGCAAACCTGTGATGAGTGCCTCGTATTCTGCTATGTTATTGGTACATGCAAAGGCTATTTTGTATGATTTGGGGATGCCATCTCCTTGAGGTGTAACCAATAATATTCCTTCCCCCGATCCATTTTGAGTGCAAGAGCCATCAAAGTATAATTGCCATGTGGGGGATGTGGTGACAGCCATAATGAACTCATCTGGTAATTCTGTGAGAAGAGGATGGTCACCTGGAAGTGGAGCTTCAGCCAGCTGATCTGCAATAACTTGTCCCTTGATTGTTTTTCTGTCCACATATTCAATGTCAAACTCACTCAAGAGCATGACCCATTTAGCGGTTCTGCTAGTGAGAGAAGCTTTAGACAAGAGATATTTAAGCGGGTCTATCTTGGCAATCAACTTTGTTTTGTTCTTCAACATATAGTGTCAAAATTTTTGTGTGCTAAACACTAATGCCAAACAGGCTCTTTCGATGGGGGTGTAATTGAGTTCATATCCTACCAATGTCTGACTGATGTAGTAAATGGCGTGTTTCTTCCCTTGATCATCTGTTTGCACCAGTAATACCCCCAATGCCACTGTAGTAGCACATATGTACAAAATGAGGGGTTTTCCAGGGGTAGATGGCATCAAAACTAGAGGTAATGATAGATATTCTTTTAATTTCTCAAAGGCCTTTTGACATAAGCAATCCCATTTGAATTTTGTGTCTTTACGCAACAGGTGTGCACATGGATGGCACTTGTCTGCTAGCTATGAAATGAAACGCCTGACAGACTGGAGTTTTCCCTGGAGACTATGCAGTTGTCTAAGAGTTTTTGGCAAAGGCATTTCCATAATAGCTTTTACCTTTGTGAGATCAACCTCAATGCCTCTGCGGGAAACAATGAATCCTAGTAGTTTTCTCGATGTGACGCCAAACACACACTTTTTGGGATTTAGGCGCAGCTTGTATTTTTCCAATCTTTCGAAGATCTGTTTTAGAATAGGAATGTGCTCTTGTCTTGTCTTGGATTTGCCTAGCAGATCATCCATGTAGTCCTCCATAATTTTGTGCAAGAGGTCATGAAAAATTGTTGTCATTGCACGTTGATATGTAGCTCCAGCATTTTTAAGGCCAAAAGGCATGACCCGGTAACAGAAAGTACCCCATTTTGTTGTGAATGCGGTTTTATGTTGATCCTCATTTGCTATCCTGATTTGGTTGTATCCGGAAAACCCATACATTAGCAATAGCATTTCATGTCCTTCTGTAAGGTCCACAATCATGTCTATATTGGGGAGCGGGAAATCGTCTTTAAGGCAAGCTCTATTTAGATCTCGGAAATCTGTCTAGATGTGGATGCCCCCGGCAGGTTTGCCGACAAGTACAATGTTAGAGACTCATTCAGCGTAGTCTATGGGTTTGATGAATTCTGCATCTAACATCTTTTGAAGTTCCGCCTTGACCAAGAGAGCAATATGTGGGTGCATTTTGCGCAGTTTTTGTTTTATAGGTTTTGCATCTGGGCAGACAACAAGATTGTGAACCACCAAGGCAGGATCCAACCCTGGCATATCAGCATAGGACCATGCAAAATTAATTTTTACCTCTGTAACGAAGTTGATGAAATCTTGTTTCTCTTTTTCTATGAGGGACTTGGCAGTGAGCACATTTTGTGGGATGGCTTCGATGCCCATGTTGATGTTGTTTGTTTCTTCTATCAGCAAATTTGATTTGTCCTGTGGAAGGTAACCAATGGTAGGGAGGTCAAGTCTCTCATTGTCAAGTGCCCTTTCCAGGTTTTCACTTTCGGATACGCCCTTTGTTTTTATTTTTTGTTCATCCAAAGGTGCCTCAGGGAGGTTTTCACCTAGGGAATCATGTCTTTTCCTTTTATTATCTTTTTTGGGGCTAAGGGCATTGTCTTGATTACCAAAGTATCCCTTTTTGTGTAGTTGGATTCCCTTGATTCTGTTACAATCCTCCAGATTTTGTGTTGTTAGGAGAGCAATGAGAGCATTATCGTCGGCACAGATATCTAAAGTGGGTTTGTCTCGTTGGCCCCAATCAATGAGTTCAGGATGGACAAGATGTAGCTTGTGTAAAGTGGGAGGGGTTAAGGGGGTGATGGTATTGATGTAAGGATCAAAGAAGATATCTTTCTCGTATTCATAAGGCATTTCATGGAATTCCTCTTCGTCAGCACTTTCGATATCCAAAGAAGGACTAGAAGGGGCACCAACGATAGTGATCTTAGGCACCGGGGCATACCCTAAGCCTCCGTTGTGTTTGTAGGAGATAGGATTTATGGGTGCTTTTCTTCCTTTTTCCTCTGGTCCCAAGCCGTATCCTTTGTATCCCATTTTTTCAACTATGGCAGATGCTTTTGGGTACATTTTATTGGGTACTTTCATTGGCCATCATCCTCTTCTCATTAAGTGGGCTCCATTGCTGGAAGGTGGTATTTTGGCATTGTATGACTGGTTTTGGGTCCTTTTTGAGCTCCTTTGGTTTGCCAAATGACTTAGGAGAGAGAGGGAGGTTGCCTATTAACAATATATCCTCCAATTTGTATTCTCCAAAGCCATTGTCCAAGATCTTGATTTGATTATCTGGTTGGGTTGAAGTGGAGGCAACATTTGGTGTGTTAGATGGGGGCGTTGGCGAGGGTCTATTTAGTGGACAATGATACGGATGCTTCCCCTCTAATAGTTTGCAATATTGAAAAGGTTGGGGATCACCTTTGATAGTGATATCTCTTCCATTATAGGGGAATTTGATGCATTGGTGATAGGGGGAGGGTACGGCCTGCAAGGAATGAATCCATGGCCACCCGAGGAGAATGTTGTAGGGGAGATCAATATCTAGTACTTGGCAAGGGGTTTCAATTGTAATGGGGCCCACTTGAAGAGGTAAGGTAATCATGCCCCTTGAAATTCTTTCCTCATCATCATATGCCTTTATTGTGATCCTTCCTGATGTGTCTATCAGATCCTCAGAAAGTCCCAATTGTTTTATTAATTTGTATGTACATAGATTAAGCCTGGATCCACCATCTATCAGGATACGTTTGACCTTATGCTTGTGGATAAGAGCTTCGATGTGCAAAGGTTTGTTATGGTCTTCATCTGCGGGAGCATCTTTAGAGGTAAATACCAGGTGCTGCTGGGCAGCAAGGTTTCCAATGAGGGCTTGGAATTGGGTGGCATTGATGTTATCAGGAACGTGTGATTCGAGAAAGGCTTGTTCCAAAATTTCTTTATGGACCGGGGAAGTTTTAAGAAGTTCCAAAATGAAGATCTAAGCGGGGGTCTTCCCAAGTAGGTCCAGGAGGTCATATCGGCGGGTGGAAGACATGGGCGGTGGATTTGGTGGGGGAGGGACTCCTTGGATGGTGACTTTACCTCGGCGTGTAGCTACATTGCAGTCGTTCTGGGAATGGGAGGTGGAAGGCATGGCGCCTTGGATGACTATCCTAGCAGGATTTGGTCTGCTTTGGGAAGAAGGAGGATTAACTCCTTGGATGGTTATGACATTGACATGATTGTCTGCAGGTTCAATGCGACCTACTAAAAAATCAAAGTCGGTTATGTGATTAGCGTAGTCATAACCCATTGCGTTAGATGATGAGCCTTTTCCTTTATCATGCTTCGGGAAGGGTTCTTGGTACATTTTGAGTTTGTCATTGTTATTACCAGGTTTTGCATTTACTACTTCAATCTCACCTCTATCAATGAGATCTTGTATGTAGATCTTCAGTTTCATACACTTTTGTGTATCATGTCCCTTGATACGATAGTATTCACAATACTCATTTTCATTATACCATCTTGGTTTAGGTTGATTAGGGTCAAACGAGCGAGTGATTGGAAAAACCACTACACCTGCTTGGACAAGTTTTTGAAACACCATTTCAATAGGCTCAGCCAGAGGAGTGAAGTCTCTTGGAGTCCGGTTATTCGATCAGGGTGGTCATCCCTGGATTGAGACATTGTTGTGAGGTTTTTGGGATTGATTTTGATTGTTTTGATTATTGAATTGATGATAATTGGTGGTGGATTTTGGGGGAGCGGCCACAGTTTGGACCCGCTTTGCATCAGTTACACCATCATTGACCACATTTTTGTTTTTAGACCAGAATTTTGGCTTGTCGTTATGATAAGAGGGAGAACTTTGTGTCGACTTCTGGTAATGTTTCAAGGTTTCTTCCTCCATCAAGACACGTTCGAGGTCGAGGCCTTTATCGGTCTGTTTTTGGAAGGATTTGATACATTGGGATATTAAGGGTCTTGAAAGTTCAGGTACCAAGTTCTTTTGAAATAGTTCAATTTGATGTTGTTCTGGCATGTCCCACTAGAATTTCTTGATAAGATGTCGCCATCTTTGTAGGAAATTGGTGAAGGTTTCTCCGGGCCTTTGTTTTGTATTGCATAGGTCCATCATAGAAACATCATTAACCATGTTGTAAGCATAGTGGGTCACAAATTTTTCTGCCAAGTCTGGAAAGGAGACAATGGAACCTCGTGGTAGAGATGAGAACCATGTCAGGGCGTCTCCCGTGAGACTCTTGGGAAAGAGTCTGCGAAGATAAAGGTCACTATAGGAGACTTCTTGGCATAAGATGTGGAATTCTCGGACATGGTCGCGGGGGTCTCCTTTGCCTTCATACTTGGTGAATTTGGGGATCTCAAATCTCGGGGGGTAGGGTGCAACTAATATAGACGGGTCGTAAGGACAAGGGCAAAACTCTTCGAACGAGTAAGTTTTTCTTTTATTAGTCCTTTTTTTTCATGTCCTTGATGATATTTTTCATGTCTTGAATTTCCTTGATGAAGTCTTGTTGTGGACTTTGATAATGATGAATTGTATTTGCCCCAAGAATTGGATGAGCCAAAGAAGGTGCACCACCACCAATATATTGATATGATGAGGAGGCAAGAACGTGGGGTGTGAAGACCGATGTCGCAGGGATTTGTGTGATAGTTGGTTGCGGTTCGCAAATTGTTGTGACGGGATTGAGTACGGCCCAAATAAAACTTGTGACATTGTTGGCGGGAAGGGAAGTTTGTGGAATAGAAATAGGTGGTTGAACGGAAGGAGGTGGTATAGAAGTGCGTTGGACAATAGATGAGATCGGATGTGATAGTGGTATAGATGGTAAGGAGGAAGAAGGTGGGATAGAGACCATGGTGGGAGGTGCCACGGGTGGCATTGATTGAGCTTGGATGATTGATGGGGCTGCAATTGATTGAGTCTGAATAATAGGTGCAACACTTTGTGTGGGAGCAAGGTCTCCTTGTGGTTGTTGGGTGAGAGTGGATCTATTAAATTTAGACGAAAGTTGAGCTCCACTCTTAAGGAGAGTTTTCAAAAGTGCAGTAGGATTGTGTTGAATAAACGTTTCCATCATCTCTTGGTTATAAGAATCCGCTAGGGAAGTTTGGACTTCCGGAGAGAGTTCATCTTGGCTAACCATGTTAGGATTTTGGCTTTGATCTTGATTGCTAGGTTGCCCACTTTGTGTAGGATCTTGCGTGGGGTCTTCATATAGGGCACTAATGTCTGGCATGCCATATTGTTGTTCAACCATCTTTCTCTTTTGGGATCGAGTTGTGACCATACACAAATAACCTTGGAAAAGTTTGGAGGGGGGAATTTGTGATGAAAGGACTTAGCAAGATATTTGTGGAATTTTGGATTTTGTCTTTTATGACAAGGGATTTTGTTGATTGGTATGGTTTTTGGATTAGAGCCCGGATTTGATTAGGATTTGACACGTTAGTCCTTGGATGAGGATTTTAGGTGGCGGATGCAACCACAAGTAAGGTGATGGCCAAGTCGTGTAGAATTTAGACCTTGGATTGATGATTAAAAAGCCTCTCTTATACCAAGGGTTGACTAATGACTCTAAGCAAAGTAAAGACATGAGTTAAGAGTCTTGATCGACTCAAAAGGATTAGGTAGAAGGTACGTGGAGAGGATTCCCCTTCAAGCACGAGAGCCAATTGATTAATGATGAGGTCTAAGTGGAATTTCACAAGGCATGTAACCTTAATGTGAGGTTAAATTGGATTAGAGGATGATTGGATTTGAATTTTGATAATTGATTTGATAGTGGAGGGAGATTGATTTGTTGTGCTAAGTCCTTAGGAAGTTTGAGGATGATTGATGGAGGAGGTATGATAGTGATGGCTTAGAAAAAACTTGATGACTAGGTTGTTCTTGGCATGAACATGACTCAATGGAGGATAGATTCAAATGGCAAGTTATATGAAGGGACACGACCACCCTGATTTGGACGATAGTTGGTGTTTCAAAGGACAATCTTGAATGTTGATGGAGAGGATGGACTCTTAGCTTTTCTCTTGGGCTTATGAAACATGGGACGGACGAAGTTTTGACGCAATTTTGGACTTTGTGTGGGTAATGACTTGGACAATTGTTTGTGTCTTGACAAGTGTTTTTGCAAAGTGTTTGGGGATAGTGATGTGTTTTTAGTCTTCTCTTGGCAAGTATGTATCAAACAAAGCAAACACAATGATCAAATGCATATTATCTCAAAGACATTCATGCTCATATACAACATTCTTAAGGCTAACAAGGACAATAGTCATTGGATCCCAATCGGTTTCCCAACGACGCTTACCCAGAGTGGACACTTAGATGCTTGACTCCACTGGCTCCCCTCCATGGCACTCACTTCTCGGGGCAGCCAAACATCAATTCCCATGAAAACTCCTCATGGCGAAATTTGTGTCTCTACTAAGGGTTGTAAAAATATGGGTGGCTTCAGAGGTTTGACCTCTTGCACCAATGACTAGAAGGTTTTTGGCCACTATGAACAAGGTGTTTAGTAAGTCTTCCTGTTAGGAGCTACCCTTCAAAGTTGTGCAAGTGCAATTGAGGCCTATAGCCCAATGAAGCACCAAGAACTTAGTAGTCACACAAGCGTGATTGAGATCTCTAGGATCCTACTAAGCACCCAATGTCAAAGTGAACTCTCATATAGCCCCAACCATTGACCCTTTCATAGTCAATGGCCTATTTATTATAGTGAGTTGGGAACCCTAGGTCCGGGTGTACTCACTTGGGTCGTTCCCCTCTTACCTTCTCAAAGAGCAAGTTGGGAGGGCAGGCCTGCTAGAGGTAAACATGCAATCAAACAAGAAAAGGTTGGAGGGTCTAGATTTTTGATTGTCTAGCTAGACGAGAGCATACTCTCCTACCTTTACACTTTTCTTAAAGATAAATAAGACAATAGTTCATTCCACTTTAATTAATATCTAAGTGCCTAATTTAAATAAATGCACAATGTTTGGTCGGATTTCTTAGGCAACCTGCAAAACAACTTGATTAGTAATTTGAAAAATGGAGTCTTCAACAAGCATCTTGCAAAAGACAACAAAATGATAAAAATATATTTATTTTTTTAATTTTTGGGAATAAGTAGAAAAACATGAATAAAAACTTTTTTACTAATGACAATGTGGATTTGGAGGAAGCTTTGATGGGTAAATGGGGTTTGACTAGGTTTTTTGCCACTTTTCAAGGGATAGGCAAACATAAAATGGGGATTTTGGAGGAGAGGTGAAGGAATGGAAAAATTTGTCCAAGAGGGACAAAGAAGCAAAAGTTGGAGATAGACAATGTGGGGAAATTTGGAAGTGATTGGGTAAAAGTGGAAGGAGTTACGACAAACCCTAAAAATAGAGGAATGTGAGATTTTGGGCTTCAAAAAGTGGATTTTGGGATAAGGTTCCCTAGGAAGGAAATGTGCAAAATGGCAATGCGGGGGATCTAGTGAAATTTGGAGGAAAATGGAGTGAAGATAAAGCAGATATGGCGAAAAAATAGAATAAATTTTACTCTAGATTTAATTCCTACAGACAGACAAATTATTAAAACTAAACAAAGTTGCAGACAAACAAATTATTAAAACTAAACAGAGCAGCTAACAGACAGATTATTAAAACTAAACAGATTATTAAAACTAAACAGAGCAGCTAACAGATAGATTATTAAATCTAAACAGATTAGATAATAGAAAAGGAAAAAATGTAGTCGCACTGATATTCAATTTTTTTATAAAAACGCTCGCGCTAATCACAGAGCAGTCGCGCTGAAGCAGAAACAGAAAATAAATAGAAGTGAGAAAATGCAGAAGAGGAAGAATGAGGAGATAGAAGAATTTTATGGGCGGACGCGTTGAAGCCGAGGCGGTCGCACTGAAACGCAGCGAGTCGCCCAAAATTTTTTGAATTTCTCCTGCAGTCGCGCCGAACTCGAGGTACTCACGTTGATTAACAGGCGCTCGCGTTGATTCAGAAACAGTCGTGCTGATGCATGTGCGCTCGCGGTGAAGCGTGAACCTGCGAAAAAAAAACTTCACAAAAAAACAAAAAAAATCGTTAAATTTGGGACGTGGGTCCCACCGGGCATGCCAAAATGAAGAGGATGAAAAACCCAGCATGGTGGATTAGTGGTTGTTAGCATACAAATCAAACACTAAAAGCATAAGAACATGAAGCATGCATAAAACCACATAAAAATATGAAAATAATGCTTATACCTTGTTGTTTTTACCTCTCCCTCGGATTGAACTTGATGAAGTGAAGGCGCCCTTGGATGATGCTCCACTTGATGTGCTCGTCTTGCTTGCTTGATGTGGATGGCTCTCCAATGTTGTGCACAAATGAGATGGATCTTGGAGGATGATGGAGATGAGATGATTAAGTGTGGATGTAGGATGATTTTGACATATAAGGATGCTAAAATGATTTTCCTAGGCTCAAAAGGGCAGCATAAGATTACTAAACTTGGAGATGAAAAATGAAGGGATGGAGTCCTCAATTTATAAGAGGAGGAGAGGAAGAATGGACGATTGAGATGGATTCGAGATGAAGGGCTAGGATTGTTTGTGAGCTCCCACAAGGCCCAAGAGAGGGTGTGGAGACCAAGAGATATGCCTTAAAGGCATTTCTTGTCTCCACATTCCTTAAGGTGCATTGGGAAGATTTCCCAAGGTACCTTGAAAAGAGAAAGGCACATTGGGAAGGCTTCCCAATGTGCCTTGAGAGGAGCAAGGTGCATTGGGAAGGATTCCCAATGTGCCTTGAGAGGAGCAAGGGATGTGACATTCCTTGAAGAATGGAGAGGAGGAATTAAAAATTCTCCAAAAAGGGGTGATCATGGGGATTAGAGGAATAAGAAGGAATTAAAAATTCCTTGGGAGAGGAGATGCCTAGAGGATTGTGAGATTTCGAAAATCTCACATTCACCTAGAAAAAGAGCATTAAAAGTTGGTGGTTGGATGGAAGGGACAAGGGGTTGACTTTGTGGCTAATCATGATAATTAGCCACTAGCAACTCATTAGGAGGGGATTAGAGAAAATGTTAGGTGGGATTAGGAGTTGTAGGAGGATTTGACTAGGAGAGAGAATGAGTGGAGGGAATTAAAAATTAGAAGAATAAGGTTAAGTGAGTTTAGGGAGTTTCTAGAAGACTTTATTAGGTTAATGATGAATTAAGAAGATGGTTTGTAGGAATCATGTGGGTTAACTAATTAATTGAAATTAATTAGCTAAGAAGGAGATTTGTGAGGATTTAATTTTTTAGAAGAATAAAGAAAGGGATTGATTTATTAAATAATTAATATTGTGGAGAATTTGAATTAACATAATTAATTAATTAATTATGTGAGGAATTAAAAATAATTAAAAGTAATTATTTTTAAGTGTCTACACTAACCATACATGCACATGATATATATAATCCAGAATCAAACACAAACTGTATAAAGTATAATCTAACATACATGCATGAAATATATAATCTAATCAAACACAAACTGTATAAAGTATAATCTAAACTTCATAAATGCATGAATATATAATATGAAAGTATAAAATGTACATGTATAACAAGATAAACAAATGAGCTATAAAGTCGAGCAAATCAACATGCATCATGTCGGCCACGAATAGAGTGACCATCTGAGGGAGAGTCCTGGTGAGAGTCTGGATGTCCAATAGACCCCTGCAAAAGTAGAATTTATTTAAATATTAAATATAGATCTCTACACATATACATATGCACATATTTTTAAATATAATAAAATCCAACTAGTTAAATTTAAATTAAAATATAAAATGTAACACACAGGTACATGTACATATATACAAAAAACTATAACTAATGCATCGATGCAGCGGTAGCCCGCCTGTCTCTGAGAATCTCCTCTCTAATAGAAGTCAATGGTATCCCAATTTGAGATGAAATAAAATGGTAAGAATGTAGTAGATCCTCGGCTAAATACTGCGACATTTGTACATGTCTACCACCTCCTACTATAGTTGCTACCTCATTTGGGGAGGGGATGCCAACAATAATATACTGATCATCTGAATCTGAAGCCACCCCGTGACTAGAAGATGCATGATTTGTGGATGATCTCGTACGTGGTCGGCTCATCATATATCTGCCCAGCCTGTCAGATGATATGGTGGTTGTTGTTGATGCAATCTATCCAATCCTATCAATTGCTTCTCTTTGAGAAGCAATCACAATGTGATCCTTTATGGGGGCAAGGGCTGAGACTACTACCAGAAGTCTCTCGCAAACAAGGTCCCTGTGTCTAGGCGAAGCACTATCACGCCTATGATATGCATCTCTATCAGTAATCCTGCCCCTCCCCTGTCCATAATATGCTGGAATATCAAGGTAGTTTGGTTTCATTTCACAACTAACCTCACCAAATACCTATTGTGCAAAGTATAACGATATCTGGTCGTTATTAAGATAACGACCATGGGTAGCTAAGAAGCGTGGTTAAATCAATGATGCAACTTGTGGATCAATACGTCTCGTAACCTGATATCCTCTCACCTTACTCTTCTCCTGATACTGTGGAAAACATCTCTCCTTGATGGTCTACTTCGAGACAACCCTCACCACATTAGCAAAGGAATCACAAACCCTCACCTCACCCCTCAACTATCTATAAATATCATCTATAACCTCTGGTGAAAAAGAGGTGTGACTAACTAGGTGGTCCCTCAATGTCTGCAAACTATCAAAAATGGATTCGCATGTACTCTTGTACATGCCATCAGTCTGTGGGTCATCTAATATGACCCTCAACCTCTGTAACTCATGGTCACTGTAGTGAAAAATGGTAGCAATATCAGGCAATGTGGGATCCTAATGTGGAGGATCTATATCATCATGTGGTTGTTGATCAAGAACCTATGCAGGTGGATCCTGATTAGGAGCCTGTGTAGGTGGATCCTGATCAAGTACATGATCATGGCTCGGATCTTGGAATGCCATCTATCTAGGTAGGTCATAAAGTTACAATAAATACGTAAGCACACACACATGAAGTGCATTCAATTTAAAACATTAAGAATTGAAATCAGTTAAATTATAGAGAGAGAGAGAGAGATCGTTAACCTTGAGCTCATTAAAAATTAAAATGTACACATGTGAAGTTCTCGCATAATTCATATATATATATATATATACATGAAGTTCTCGCATAATTCAAATTTTTAAATAAATAATTTTAAAGCTCGAGCGAGAGGGAGATCATTAAAAATATATAAATTTATCTATATAGAGATCACATACATACATTTTAAATTATTTAAAACATTAATGAGAGAGAGAGGGAGATCATTTTCATCACAGAGAGAGATAACATTAATTTTAGAGAGAGAGAGATCATTAAAGATATATACATCGTGTACTAAATTAAAACATATATAAATTTATCTATATAGATCGCATACATACATTTTAAATTATTAAAACATTAATGAGAGAGAGAGGGAGATCATTTAAATCGTGACATCTAGAAAGAGATAACATTAATTTCAGAGAGAGAGAGAGAGATCGTTAAAGATATATACATACAGTTACTAAATTAACATATATAAATTTATCTATATAGATTGCATACATACATTTTAAATTATTAAAACATTAATGAGAGAGAGAGGGAGATCATTTTCATGAGAGAGAGAGAGAGAGAGATCATATACTAAATTAAAACATAATTTTTAAAAATTAAAACACATGCTAGCTGAGCAAATTAAGGGAAGAGAGATTTTATAAGGGGTCATATGCGGTTCTAAGGGGTCACGCATGTGTTAGAACACATGCATGACCCCTTAGGACCACATATTCTTGACCCCTTAGGACACTAATGTATATGATCTTAAGGGACCGATATGTCGTACACACTAGGATTTTATAAGGGGTCATATGCGGTTCTAAGGGGTCACACATGTGTTAGAACACACGTGTGACCTCTTAGGACCACATATGACCCCTTAGGACACTATGTGATCCTAAGGGCAATGTCGTATGTACACTAGGATGTTATAAGGGGTCATATGTGGTCCTAAGGGGTCACACATGTGTTAGAACACATGCGTGATCCCTTAGGACCACATATTCTTGACCCCTTAGGACACTAATGTATGTGATCTTAAGGGACTGATATGTCGTACACACTAGGATAATATAAGGGGTCATATGCAGTTCTAATGGGTCACACATGTGTTAGAACACACACGTGACTTCTTAGGACCACATATGACCCCTTAGGACACTATGTGATCCTAAGGGGAATGTTGTATGTACACTAGGATGTTATAAGGGGTCATATGTGGTCCTAAGGGGTCACACATGTGTTAGAACAAATGTGTGATCCCTTAGGACCACATATTCTTGACCCCTTAGGACACTAATGTATGTGATCTTAAGGGACCGATATGTCATACACACTAGGATAATATAAGGGGTCATATGCGGTTCTAAGGGATCACACATGTGTTAGAACACACGCGTGACCTCTTAGGACCACATATGACCCCTTAGGACACTATGTGATCCTAAGGGGAATGTTGTATGTACACTAGGATGTTATAAGGGGTCATATGTGGTCCTAAGGGGTCACCCCTTAGGACCACATGTTCTTGACCCCTTAGGACACTAATATATGTGATCTTAAGGACCGTATGTCATACACACTAGGATGTTATAAGGGGTCACATGTGGTCCTAAGGGGTCACGCATGTGTTAGAACACATGCGTGACCCCTTAGGACCACATATTCAACCCCTTAGGACACTGTACATGTGATCTTAAGGGATTGTATGTCGTAGACACTAGGATATTATAAGGGGTCATATGTGGTCCTGAGGGGTCACACATGTACAGTGTTAGAACACACATGCATGACCCCTTATGACCACATATGGCCCCTTCTAGGACACTATGTGATCCTAAGGGGTACATGTATACAATAGGATGTTATAAGGGGTCATATGTGGTCCTAACGGGTCACACATGCGTGACCCCTTAGAACCACATATGACCCCTTAGGACACTATGTGATGGACTAAGGGGTATGTCATTCACACTAGGATTTTATAAGGGGTCATATGCGGTTCTAAGGGGTCACACATGTGTTAGAACACATGCGTGACCCCTTAGGACCACATATGACCCCTTAGGACACTATGTGAACCTAAGGGGTATGTCGTACACACTAGGATGTTATAAAGGGTCATATGTGGTCCTAAGGGGTCACGCATTTATTAACATATGTGTGACCCCTTAGGACCACATATGACCCCTTAGGACACTATGTGATGGACTCAGGGGCATGTCGTACACGCTAGGATTTTATAAGGGGTCATGCATGTGTTAGAACACATGCGTGACCCCTTAGGACAACATATGACCCCTTAGGGTCCACTATGTGATCCTCTATGGTCCTAAGGGGACATATAGTGTCGTCAGGGGCATATGTGGTCCTAAAGGGTCCTAAGGGGTCATGTTGTGTGTGTAATAGGATGTGAAAAGGGGTCATAGAAGTTTTATTTTGTCTAATTTGTTTAAATTGTTATCCAAGTTTTATAATGTTTTTTTTAATTTAAATTTATTATTTAATTTTTCTAACGTTTTAATTTATTATATTTAGTTTTGTAACATTTTTTAATTTTTAATTTACTACCTTAGTTTTCTAATTTTTTCATAACATTTTTTTAAAAAGCTGAAAAAAAAATACATATATAGTTATTTAATTTAAAAAACAAATTGACGTTAAATCAAAACATTAAATTAAGTTTTAATTTTGCTAATATTTTCTAAAAATTTTCAAACGTTTTTCGAAAATGCTGAAAACTAATAAATATACAATTATTTAATTAAAAAAATAAATTAACAAATAAATTATTTATTAGTTTTTAAATAAATTTAATTAAAAAAATATAATTAAACAAAAAAAAAGGTTATTTTGTGCACCTGAAATAATGTAGGTCAAAAGATGAAAGGTGAGAAGTGTTGGTTGTTACTGACAAGGCACGGTGACGTAGTGCTGACGTCGGGTTCTCTCTAACCCCCTCTGGACACATAAAACTCCAAACTTGAAAATGACAGTTAAACTGTCATTTTTGGTTTTTAAAGCAGTTTAAAAAATAAAAATAAAAATCGAGGTTCGATCGAACCCCCAAACCCACGTAGGGTTCGATCGAACCCATGTTACGGGAGGGGGGGGGTTCGCTCAAACACCCCTAGTTTGTTCGAACACCCCCCCCCCCAAAAAAAATAAAAAATAAAAAAATCCCCACCTCTGCCAATTTTCTTTGTTGGCAAAAGTGGGAACCATTATTGTGGGATAGCCCACACCATTTGCACAATAACATTATAATATAATTCTATATCTACTAATTTAATGTATCTCTTTATACAATATAAATATTATTTTCAACATGGTAAACAGGGAAGATAAAAAGAATAATTATATACTCATATAGTTCACCAACATATTCCAAAAGAGTTAATATAGGTTCACATAAGGGTGGGCCTTACACATCACATGGGATTAAGACACATATTTACATCTTGTGTACTCCTACCGCATCACCTTGCCTATATAAGCAAGGAACATGTACATTTGTATTCATATCCAACCATTATCAATCTATGCATTGTTATGTAAGTTATCTTTCCATTCTCTCTCGTGGAAGCTATTTTGTTCTTGCAAGGATCTTGGGGGTGTTGAGAAATCATCTATCTACTCATACATATAATAACCAACAAATCATATGCTCATATTGTTGTAGCAACAAAAGGAAACCAAGTAGTTAAGAATGAATGCAACAAAAATAGTTTGATTTTGAAACCTATGGCCTCAAATGAATCTTGCTTAAAATGAAAGGCTCATATTGTACAAGGATGGTTGGTTAGGAACCATCTACTGCATTCATGGCATCTTGGGGTAGATGGAACAACATGACACACACAAATTATCCTTTTACATCTTTTCTATGTTTAAAATTCATATTACACAAACCCCTTATATATTTTATATGTTGATCATTTTTTTACTACTTCCCTTATTTTTCTCCATCTCTTCTTCTTTCTTCAAAATTTTCACACTTCTATAAACTTTACAAACCTATCAAATTTGCAACATGTAGAGATTCTACAATTTTCTTTTGTTTTTTCTTTTCATTCTCTCTTCAACTCTTTTCTTTTTCTCTTTCTATCTGGTGCATCACACTTTCAATAAGTTCACGAACTTGTCAACTTACTAACATCGGGAACCTTGCAACTTTATTTGTTTTTTCGTTTCTCAATATATCATACTTTTATCAATGTGGTGAACCTTGTTAACATTTTTCCACGTTCGTGAACCAATGATCATGTTGACTTTCATAAAAGCAATTCAACCTATTCTCTTTGTCGGAGATTTCAAAAGGTTTGTGAACCTACAAATTTCTTATTTTTGCAAATAAAATAAAAATGTAAACTCTTTTCTTATAGTGTATTTTGACAATTTAGATTTAGATGAATGATTGAAGTATTATAGAGTAAACATACACAACACAAAGAAGGCAATTAGAGGGGGCCAATTGAAACTCACTCAAATCATATACAAATGATGATAAAAAGGGCAAGGGCAACAAAGGGGGACACAAACGTATCCAATTACATAATATAGGAGGCCTTTGAATATCGACACTAACTATCCCCTTGTGTCTTGACACCTTGTGGTCCTTTCTCCTTCCTCTTTGATCTTGTGTAGGTTTACTTTTGTTTGTTTTTGCATGTGTATATTAGGTATATATATTTTGTATGTGTTTGTATCTATATATATACATATACATATACATACAAACACATGTGTTCAACCCAACAATAAGAATAAGAACTCTAGTTGAAGTCTCAACCCGAAGTTTGAACATTCACTTTCTAGAGTCACTATTTCCATAGCTAGTGTTCATTTGATTGTCAACCCAGGGACGTAATACTTGAAAGGGGTCTGCACTATATATGCACTAAGTTCCTGCAATAGCTACCCTGCATTACTGCAACAACTAACATCTATGTAGAAAAGGTAAGCAAGAATTGAAACTATTGAAAGGCTACAAGAAAACTTCTGCATTAACATAAATTCATTCAAGCAATACTGGCTAAGTTCAATGCCGCCGAACAGGAATTACTCTGTTTTGGTTTGGCTGCAGGAACAATCAATGGATCTGTTTCCAATGGCTGCAGGAACAGTCAATGCAAGAATGTCTACTGCAGCTAAAGAAGAAAACTAATTTTAACAAAGGCACAAGAACACTCACCAAGTGGGTCCCCTTTAATGAGTGCCTCCAGGCTTCCCAAAAACAACTCTAAGTGCTCAGAATAACATATCTTTATTCATTGTTCTTCGGAAGTCATTATATGATTCAAAATCAAAAGAAACTCAAAACACTTGTAACTTTATTTCTAAAATCCTTTGCTCTGCTTCTTCTCTTTTCTATCTAACCTACAAAAAGAGATAAAGACCCTTATTTAAAAGAAAACAACTACTTCCTACAACACAGATCACACCGATAAGAAGAGGTGGATAACTAATCAAGAAAGGAAACAATCGAAGTTAAGTCACTGATAATGTGGATCTAAACCGAACCACAGTCATAACATATCGTGGCGGTATTTACAACATTAATGTCAACTTGAGTAAGACATCAGTAACATTGCACGATTACTTTTACTTTGTCGTTCCTTACACTCATCAACATTTCTGCTGATTCAATCTTTCAGTCACCTCCTTGAATATCTCTTTCTGCTGGCGTGACAGGAGAGCCTTCTCAGTAGCATCAATTTATTCCTACAATTCAAAAGAAGGAACATACACATCTATTTTAATTAGTCAAAACATCTATTAATTTCACACATGATATTACCTAAGACAATCTGCATGACAACAGGAATGAATAACATGGCTGCAGGAACAAACTGGCAAAGGCAAAACATATTTTAATAGGTTCAGGTTAACATCTGAAATACATATATTCAACTATTGATACATCATTACTATCATGTAAATCAAAATACGAGAAAAAATTAAGAGTTCTGGGGATAAAAATATGCTAATATCTCAACTCATCATGCCCCCCAACTTAAGGTCTTGTTGATCCTCCAACAAGAGGACAATTCCTGATTCTGGCACTAACTCTTAAGTCACCAACTGTTCCTTGACTTGTTCCTCCTAAAGCTAAATTCCAATAAAACCCCTTCATCTTTTCTAGTCTGGACCATCTGGCCTCCTCTGTAACTGCTTCATAGGGCCGATCTGTAACCTTACATCCCAACAATGGCTACATAAGTATAGGGGGCTGAAAGATCAAAGGTAACCAGTTATTGGTTTTCATCCTGCCGAGTTGGATATATTTAAGGCTCTTTGCATAACTGCATGAAAATTTGGCAGTGAATGAGGTTCCCCTTGTTTCAATTCTTCTGGCAAATTATTCCAACGCTGAGTTAGGCCTTCAATTGCAACTGCACTTTCATTTTGAACTAAATGCTCATATGCTTGGAATATTTCTTCTCTCATTGGCAACACTTGATTCCTCACATCTTTCCTTACCAATAGCTTCTGCCATTCATAATAGAGAACTCTTGGCTCTTTTGCTTCCTTCCTTAGTGGCAATGGACAATCAAATTCAATATCCCTATGTGTTCTGGCATGTGCTCCCATGTTGATCTCATTCTAAATCCATGACATTAAGGCTTTTATGTGGATATCACCAATGTATAGCAAGGGATTCCACTCACTATCAGAAGTTACAACATAGTTATGCAAGTAAAGTTCACACAATAAATTTTTTACAGTTGTTGGGGAAGTCTAATAGGCATCATAAAATTCCTCAGGGGTTTCTAAAGAAGGCCTAAGGTCCCTGACAATGCAGTTTAATTTAAAATTTAAATACCGCTCTTTCAAATGTAGAGCATAAACTCTTGACGGTGCCCTACATTGCATTAACTCGGGGACCATACTAGTGATTGCAGGTTCCTCAAGTTGTTCTGCCACATATGCCAGACTTGAAAGTCTGTCAACATCATCCTCCTGAATTTCAACCTCTGCTAGGCTCTCTTCTTCTGATGCTTCTACTGAAATAACCTCTGTTGCATCACCTGTTGGACGACCTTTTTGGGTACTACTTTGAGTTCTTCTTGCATAAACCTTTGGAGTGGCTGCAGGAACAGTTTCTACCTGTGGCTTTGCTGCAGGAGTGTTTCTCTTCGGTCTACGCCTCTTGGCTGCAGGGGAAACTTGAGTTACCTGCGACTGAACCATAGGTTCATCTTCTGCATTAATTACTTATAATTCCTTCCCTTTTCTTTTAGAAGATGTCGCTTCTCTTTGAAAAAAAGTGGAGGGTTGCTTAATGTTTGTCTCAACCATCTCTTCCTCTGTAATAGTCACAACTCCTTCGCCGATGAGAGATTCATTCTCTGCAGAAATTATAGGAGAAGAGGGTTCTCCCATTTCCTCATTTTCAACTGCTAACTCATCTGCAACAGGAGCATCTTCAACCCTAAACTGTAATATGTCTTCAAATACCCCCCATTCCATCTATGAAATATCCCTAAGAGAACGTTCTACCAGCAATTTTATCAAACCATGATGGCTGATAGAACGATTTCCATTCTTTTGTGTTTATTTGGCACTTGTGGAAATGAGGTGATATAAATTTTTTGGAACATTCACTCTCCGGCCATGTTGTAAATGACTAAGCAATTTGAAATGGGGTGAATCTAAATTTGAATACCTCCCTTCGCAAGTAATGTACTTCATTACATAGAAGGCCACCTCGGGCCATTCTGCTAGAAGGGATACCCTTCTGGTTCCTTTCTTGTCTACTATTAGAGGTCCATCTATGGGGCGTGTAAATTCTACTCTGGCGCTTCTAGCATCCTTTGATTCAGGAAACAAATCTCCTTCCTACAGCAACCCTGTAACCTCAGCTATCCGCTGCTCTGTAGCAATGACCCTTAATCCTTTAACAGTAGCCTGCCCTTCGTTAAATGAATGCATAAACTCAGAGGCAATGTCTTCATTATAATCTGTTATTTTCAGAAAGTAGACAATCCAACCATGCAGCCGAAAATAATGCTCACAAAGAGCATCCTGTAGCAACGCATCATGGATTATTGGTTCATGGCGGATAGGATCTCCACCCATTTCTTAATCTGTTAATGTAGCAATCTCTACAACTAAGAAACGAAGAACCAAAATACTCTACAGGCTGAAAATTGAAACTTCCTTACATATTTCCAAATTTGGCGGCAGAATTCATTACTTTCTTATGCCAAAGAATATCTCATTAAAAGAATGATAGCAAGCAATAAAATCAAGGTACTGAAAAGGACGAGTAATTACTAATTTTGGAAATTAGACCATAAAACACCCCCCAACATATTTTGGCATGTGTCCACACATGCTGAAAGGATTTAGGGAAGTGTACACGGATTTAGCAAAGGCAATAATCATAATGAAATCATAAATGCCTAATTAAAAAAAATAAAATATGTACATACCTGCAGTCGTGCGAAAAGAATAGTGAAATGAAATGATTTGACATGAATGAAATGACAAATAAAGAAATGAGATGGGATGACGTGGATGGAAAAATTTATTTATGGAGAATAATATTACCATAAGACATGGAAATATTGTTATGAAATGATGCTTGGAGAATTATGAAGTGGCAGGTATGTTCGCTGCGGAGGCTGCAGGAACCTTACCTCTAATACTTTCTTCTATTGTAGAAGGAACTTGCCCAATTGCTGCAAGAACCTGTGTTTGATCCTTCTTGACGAATTGTTGCAAGAACTCTTCTTTGGTGGCAGGCTTATGATAAAGACGCAACTTGTGACCATTTACTAAAAGCTTGAACTGAACTGGGTCAATTGTGGTCAAACGAACAACTCCATTGTTGAAAACTTCCTCTATGTCATATGGACCTAACCATCTAGTTTGCAACTTTCCCATAGTATCTTTATATCTCGAGTCATACAACAATGTCCAGTCACTTTCTTTGAACTTTTTCTCCTTGATGTATTTATCATGCCACTTGGCTCTTTGATTTTGAATCAGTTATGTGTGTTGGATAGCCAATTTTCTCCATTCATCCAAAGCATTCAATTGTTGAATATGATCTCTTTGTGCTTTAGAAAGTGTCATATTTAATTGCAAAGTTGTCCTCAGAGTTTTATGCTCAAACTCAATAGGCATCATTGCTACTTTTCCACACACCATCTCAAAAAGTGTAAAACCAATTGGTGTCTTCCAAGTTGTTCTATATGCCCAAATTGCTTCTGAAAGTCTGTGAGACCAGTTTTTTTATGAACAGCCACTGTCTTGGTAAGAATAGCCTCTAGCTCCCTATTTGTGACTTCTACCTACCCATTAGCTTGTGGATGATATGGGATAGATTTTCTATGCCTTATATTGTATTCATTGACCAAGGCTGCAATTAATGTAGAAGTAAATTGTGATCCTTGGTCCGATACAATTTCCCTTGGTACTACATATCTTGTAAATATCTCCTCATAAAGGAACTCAGCCACCTTATTATCTCTTGCATGTGTCATGGCGTGAGCTTCCACCCATTTGGTTACATAATCAGTACATACTGTAGACGTATAAAAATGACCATATTCCTAAATAAATATTTTATGTTCATTTCTCTATTTGATTAAATCTAATTTAATTAAATTATCCACATTCTTCTATTTAATTAAATAAATTATTCAATTTATTTAAATTAAATTCACTATACCATTTAATGAATAAATCATTTTATTCAATTAAATCCCCCCTATCCACTTTTAATTAAATTCAAATTTAATTAAATAGTTATCCTAAAATTGAATAAATCTAATTTATTTAATTTCTCCAAATTACAACCAAATTGAATGAAATTCTTTATTTCAATTAAAATCCTATTATCCCTCCATCCACTTGCAAAATCCCAAACCCCTTTCTAATCCCTTCTAGAATCTTCTAATCAAACTAACCCCTCCTCTAAACTTTGTCACATTCCTAAGCAAAAGGGAAGTCACTTCTCAAAACCCTTAAAGTCTTTGATAACCATTAAAGGTTTTCAACCTTCAACCACCAAAACCCTTAAAGTCTTTGAAAACCATTGAAGGCTTCCAACCTTCAACCACTTAATCCCCAAAGTCTCCAATAACCATTAATGGTTAATTCAAACCCTCCCACATGGTTAAAACATTTGTTTTGACTCAACCTCTATCCAACCCAAGGGTCTCATCAGGCCATTAATGCTTTGACCATGATTATCTCTTAATCATTTGCACAAAGGTTTATCCTTGGATTAACTCTTAATCCAGTGGGTAAGCCTAACTTAGACTTGACCCTTAGCCTTTAGATAACCATGAGGTCTTCTCAGGTCTTTAATGCCTCCAAACTCTTCTCTTAACCCAACCCTATGTTGACATTTGTCACCATTTCATTGGTGCCAATTGTGCACATGGATCCCCAACTTTCAAACTCAACCATTGATTAAACCATTCAATCCTGACCATCCATTGCCCTATTTTTGCTATAAATAGAGCTCTCATTCCTCCATTCTTAACAATCTTCTTTCAAATTTGAAGCATTACACTTATGCTCAAATTCTTTCAAGCTTTCTCATTTCATATATGCTCATCATTTAGCCTCTTTTAGATCAGGAATTAGACTAAATATGCATGCTAGAGTACTTTCTTTATCATTTTAGCTCAATCATAGACTAAATATATCATGTTAGGATAGTATTCATACTAATCTTGTCATCTTATCATCTAGTTTATTGCATTTCTAGAATCATACATAGCTTAACATCCATTTCATACTAAAATCTATCAAAGCATCCCTCGTTCTTACATTTGCCATACCTAAACCATTTTGCTCAGTGATCTGAGAGCAAAAACATTGGTTTGAGGGACATTGTGAGATAGAGAACCATGGGACCCTCCTTGGGAAGCTGAGTAACACTACGTTACTCCATAGCTTGCATCAAGAAGTCCTGTGTGTGTGTGTGGACTAGTATCTAACAATATTTTCACATATTGAATTCCATCAGCCCACTTTTCCCGCATACACATACCAAAATGTAATATTTTCCATTAGAAGGGGGATCAATTGGGCCAACAAAATCTAATCTCCATTTATCAAATAGTGCAACCAATATTTGTGGATACAATGGCATCTCATCAGATTTAGTTGGTCTCCCCATGCACTGGCATCTCTTCAGATTTAGTTGGTCTCCCCATGCGCTGGCATCTGTCACATTTCCTTGAATACTGTGTTGCATCCTTATATAATGTTGGCCAATAATATCCTGTGTTTGTTATTTTGAGTGTTGTTCTCTTAGCAGCAAAATGTCCTCCACACGGCTCATCATGATATGCATGAAGGATATCATATGTTTCATCTTCTCTTACACATCTTCTCATGACTTAATCAGGTCCAATATAAAACAAACAATCAACAATCCATGAGCATTTAAAGCTTTTCTCAATTAGCAACCTTCTTTCTTTAGGAGAGAAATGAATTGGCATTTTAACAGCAGCTAAATAATTGGCAATATCAGCATACAAGGGAGTGTGGGATTGTATAAGGAATAGATGTTCATTCAGAAAAGCATCATATATGGTTATAGGATCTTCTTGCAACTGAAGCCTTGAAAGATAATCTGCAACCACATTGGACTTTCCTAGTTTATCAATAACTGTGATATCAAATTCCTGCATCAATAGTAACCAACGAGCTAATCTACCAGTAATTGAAGGCTTATTCATGAGATATATGATTGCAGTATGATCAGTATGCACAAATATGGGATATCATGTTATATAGTGTTTGAATTTGTTGAGTGCATATATAACTGTTAACATTTCTTTTTTAGTGACTGTGTAATTTAACTCAAGCCCCTACAAGTTCTTGCTAATATAATATATTGCACTCTCCAAGTTATCAACCTTCTGTCCTAAGACTGCTCCTATTGCATAATCAGATGAATCTGTATGAATTTGAAATGGTAAAGACCAATTCGGACCTTTAAGAACTGGTGCTTGGGTCAAAGCTTGCTTGAGCTTTAAGAAAGCTTCGCTGCATGAAGAAGTCCATTTAAATTCCATATCCTTGGTAAGTAGAGAATATAAGGGACTTTCAATTTTGCTGAAATCTTTGATAAACCTTCTATAATATTCGGCATGACCAAGAAAACTTCTGACATCTTTTTGCTTTACTGGTGCATTGATATTTTGAATAACTTTAATTTTTGTTGGGTCAACCTGTATTCCTTTTATAGAGATATGATGACCAAGGACTATACCTTCCTGCATCATAATGAAGCACTTCTCATTGTTTAATGACAAACTATAGTCTTCACACTGTTGCAAAACTTTCTTCAAGTTCTCTAATGCTTCTTCAAATTCAGAACCATAAGTTGTAAAGTCATCCATATGAGTTTCCATGATGTCTTGGAAAATATCTGAAAAATATGCTTATCACTGCTCTTTGAAAAGTGGTTGGAGCATTACATAATCCAAAAGGAAGAACAAAATATGCATATGTTCCCCAAGGACAAGTAAATGTAGTCTTCTCTTGATCCTCTGGGGCAATTTGAATCTGGTTGTAGCCACTGAATCCATCAAGAAATGAGAAGTATCTCTTCCCAGCCAAAGAGTCTAATACCTGATCCACAAATGGCAATGGAAAATGATCTTTTCTGGTTGCTAGGTTCAAAGCTCTGCAATCAACACATACTCTCCATTTTCCCCCTTTCTTAGGAACTATTACCAAAGGTGATACCCATTGACTATCACAGATAGGATAGATAAACCCAGCTTTTAATAACTTCTGCAATTCCTCTTTAACTATTTCTTTTAATGCACTATTGATTATTCTTTGTGGTTGTCTAAGTGGGCTACAATCTTCTTTTATGTAGATACAGTGGGTACAAACTTTGGATCGATTCCATGCATATCCTTGTAATCCCATGCAAAGTCATGTTTATGACATTTGAGCAAGTCCATAAGTGCCACTTTTTGAGTTTTTGCAAGATCACTGTTGATATTCAAATATTTATTCAAATCAACTTCTATTTTGATAGTAAGATCAATCTGGGATATATCAGAAAAATGAGAAGTACAGACTTCCTGCGGCAACAAAGAATGCAATATATGAGAGGTTGCAAGAAAGTTTAAGTCTACAATATTTGGTACTAACTCCTGCAATTGTTGTTCTTGTTTTAACTCATTTGTCAAAATTTTATAAAGAATTGAGTCTTCATCATGGAATTGATTGAATGGTCCTCTATTAATCATCATAATGTGATTAATAGAGTCAACTCCTTCAGATTCTTCTCCCAAATCAAATGGCTTGTTGTTGATCAAACCGGGGCTGAGCAGGAGAATACAAAGCTAATATTTTTGTAGAGTTCCCATCTGAAATAGTCATATCCCCTGATCTACATCCAATATATGCATCAGCCGTGGCAAGCCAAGGTCTTCCCAAAATCACCAGATATCCTCCTAATGTTGCCTTTGGAGATAGGATCATAAAGTCTGCAGGGTATTCCTAGGAATCCAAAGTAACAACCACATCTTCAATCATACCATCAGGTCGAACTGTAGAGCTGTCAGCAAGTTGTAGGACTATAGGTGTAGGTCTAAAACTATTGATTTCAAGTTGCTGCATTACTTCTCTTGTCATCACATTAATGGCTACCCCTAAATCAACCAAAACATTATTTATTTGAGTTCCATTAATGACTATATTCACAATAGGACTACCAGGATCAGAATACTTAGGAATTGAAACTTTTCCTAGCATAATATCTATCAGTTGACCCATTACATGCACTGTTTGCGGATCTTTCTTCTTCCTACCAGGCTTTTTTAGACATGCTTCCCTAAGTGCCTTACTGTATATAGGAACATCTTTTATTGCTTGCAACAATGATATTTTAATACATACATCTTTCAGTTGATCTATAATATCAAAACCTTGCTCCTGTTTTGTAAGAATTTCTTTTTCTTGCAATCTCTGGGGAAATGGGGGTAGTCTCTGTTTCTGAGGTATTGTGGCTGTTGGGCTAGAGATTTCTTGTTCTGCGAGCATTTCAATTATAACTGGAGGAGATGGATTAGGCAGAGTTGTCTCGGATCTGAGGTGAATATCACTAATAGATAAAGAATAGGTTGGGTATTGATTAGGATCAGCTGAATAAACTTGTTGTTGTTGTTGAGATTTAATATTAGGATTTGTCATAGGTTGAGTGGGCAATTGTGTAGGTTTAGGTGGAACAGTAGTGGCTGCAAGGGGAGGCATTATTGCAGGCAGTTGTGGTTGTTGACTAGGCTGTTGATATCCAGAAGATTGATTAGTCCATGGTTGACTCCCCCTCCATTGAGGAGTAGGTTGCCAATTCCCCTGAAACTGGTGCCCTTGTGCCTGAGGCGGAGACCAATTTCCTTGTGGCTACTGCCACTGTGGAATTTGACTAGCAAAATGTTGCCCTTGGCCTTGAGGACCATACCAGTTTGGATAACTACCAAAATTTTGAGCATATGGTGATTGCCATTGATTATTTGGTGCATAAGAATTTCCACTATAACCAGAAAAAGAAAGTGGATCTGGAGGCATACCTTGTCTTTGGAAATTTGGTCTTCTTTGAGCAACATAGAAAACTTGTTCATCATCACCTTGTATTGGCTTGAAGTCAGGAACCTCAAGATTTGCAACCATTTTACATCTGCAGTCTTTTTTCCTTTGTCTACAATGAGGGCAAGATTTTGTAAGAAATGCATCAGCTTCTTCATGCTTCTTCTTAGCTGAGAGTGTATCCAATTGAGTAGCCATATTGTTTATGATATCCTCCTCAAAGTCCTTCAACAAATGGCTAAGTTCCATTCTAGAAACTCCAATACTAGATGTCGATGAAGAAACTCATGGCTTGAAATGCCTATTTTTTTTAGAAGCTGATCTAGAATACTTCTTACAAATTTGTCCTATTTCATTCCATGTAGATTGTGTAATGTCACCTCCTCCCATAAGATCCAAAGCATCAGTGCATTCATCACTGATTCCCCTTAAAAATATCAGCTTGAGGGAATCTTCATTTAGAGTGCTATGCTTGGACTTTTTGACACTAAACAGAAACCTTTCCAGGCAATCCTCAAGACTCTCATCTTCTTTCAGTGTCATTCTAAAAATATCATCCCCATGACAATCAGTGCCTCTACAATAATCTTTATACTTTACAAGAAACAATCGTTTCATCTCATCCCGTGTATTGATTGTGCTACTACCCAAGCTCATAAACCATCTTAAAGATAATTCTTTCAAAGTGGCAGGAAATATTTTGAGTCTATGGGCATCTGTAGTATAATCAAAACTCCTACAGAGAACATCAAACTCAAACAGAAATGTGTCTGGATCCTCTGTCACTAATCCATAGAATTTAGGGAGGGAAGAAGCCAGAATGTTCTTGAGATTAGCATTATCATGTTGATCAGAGATGGGAAACTCAAATGTTGGGTCCAAAGGTGGGGGTGGATTATTCCCACTAGGAGGTGGATTTCCTTGCATTGGACTTGTGGGGGGATTTACTAAATGAAATTCTTCTTCCGGTTGTCCAAAAAGGAAATGAAGGCTGCCTTCAGGAAATTCAGATTCAGGGTGGTTCAAGTTCTCTGGGGTTTGATAAAGTTCAGCAAAAGGATTTATATCTGGGGACTTAATTTTTGCATGATTAGGATGACTGGGTAGAAATCTACCTAGAACATCTTTTCTTCGCCTATGCATGCAGGTTTATAAAATCTTTTCGAACAATCAGGTATGTCAAAAACAAAAAAAAAATAATTAACTGAAAACTGAAGAGGTAATAACCATAACAGGTTCTTAGTTTGACACCATCCCCAATAATGGCGCCAAAAATGTTCAGCCCAACAATAAGAATAATAACTCTAGTTGAAGTCTCAACCCGAAGTTTGGACATTCACTTTGTGAAGTCACTATTTCCATAGCTAGTGTTCATTTGATTGTCAACCCAGGGACGTAATACTTGAAATGGTTCTGCACTATATATGCACTAAGTTCCTGCAATAGCTACCTTGCATTACTACAACAACTAACATCTATGCGAAAAAGGTAAGCAGGAATTGAAACTATTGAAAGGCTATAGGAAAACTTCTGCATTAACGTAAATTCATTCAAGCAATAATGGCTAAGTTCAATGCTGCCAAACAAGAATTACTCGGTTTTGGTTTGGCTGCAGGAACAATCAATGGATCTGTTTCCAATAGCTATAGGAACAGTCAATGCAAGAACGTCTACTGCAGCTAAAGAAGAAAACTAATTTTAACAAAGGCACAGGAACACTCACCAAGTGGGCCCCCTTGGATGAGTGCTTCCAGGCTTCCCAAAAACAACTCTAAGTGCTGAGAATAACATATCTTTATTCATTGTTCTTCGGAAGTCATTACATGATTCAGAATCAAAAGAAACTAAAAACACTTGTAACTTTATTTCTAAAATCCTCTGCTACGCTTCTTCTCTTTTCTATCTAACTTATGAAAAGAGATAAAGACCCTTATTTAAAAGAAAACAACTACTTCCTACAACACAGATCATGCCGATAAGAAGAGTAAAATAACTAATCAAGAAAGGAAACAACTGGAGTTAAGTCATTGATAATGTGGATCTAAACCGAACCACAGTCATAACATATCGTGGCGGTATTTACAACACTAATGTCCACTTGAGTAAGACATCAGTAAGCATTGCACGATTACTTTTCCTTTGTCATTCCTTAGGCTCATCAACATTTCTGCTGATTCGATCTTTCAGTCACCTCCTTGAATATCTCTTTCTGTTGGCGTGACAGGAGAGCCTTCTCAACAGCATCGATTTATTCCTGCAATTCAAAAGAAAGAACATACAAGAACATACACATCTATTTTAATTAATCAAAACATCTATTAATTTCACACATGATATTGCCTAAGACAATCCAAATGGCAACATGAATGAATAACATGGCTGCAGGAACAAACTGGCAAAGGCAAAACATGTTATAATAGGTTCAAGCTAACATTTGAAATACATATAGTCAACTTTTGATACATCATTACTATCATGTAAATCAAAATATGAGAAAAACTTAAGAGTTTTGGGGATAAAAATATGCTAATGTCTCAACTCATCAACATGTATGCATACACATATGCATACATATCACACAATGCTTTGTATTTATTTCTCTCCTTTTTCTTTTTAATACATTTTACTTCTCATATATAAATTTAAGCTAGTCATATAACACACGCACACACACACACACGCGCACACACACGCACGCTCACGCGCACACAGACACTATTCTATTAGTGATTTCAAAACCCCTTTGCCCCCTTTTTTTGTAAATTGCAAGTTTATTTTGAAACCTGAAAGCCCCATTTACTTTGTTAAGTGAGAAGTGCTTGTATTCTTCACACCATGGATATGGTTTATGCAAAACCACCCCTAAATTTTGAATTCATTTAATGTTCCATTAACAACACGCATGTGGGAGGGCGATCAAATTTTTAAACACAATTTTTTTCCATTTTATCTTCCCCCATAATTCTTGGTGCTCAAGCTTTCTACACTTCTTCTATGCTTCATATTCCCAAACATTTTGAGCTATTTGAAAGTTTTTGAACATTATTGTAGGTTCTTTTTAGATTTCCACTTTCTTTCATGTACCATCTTGATATCCTTCATTTTTTAATTACACTAATTTGAATACTCTCAATCTTTCTATCTATTCTAATTAATTAATTTTATAGTATTTTTAGTGTTGATTGAACCAAAATAAAACTATAATTTTTTACCAATTTACAACAAACTACTTGTTTACTAAACAAAAAGAAAAGTTCATTACTCTTTCACAAACTTCATGCTTTAGTAATAATTTTCATCACCTTGTTGTTTCGTAGGATAGTAGCCACTTGCCAAGTAGGCTTAAGGGGCCAAATAGTGTATTGAATTAGTGAGGATGCCAGATTTATTGATTACAATAGGTAAAGAAAATAAATTATGCAACCATTTTTCCTCTTAGGTTTCACAATCAAAAGCACAAGAATATTTTACGTCAACATTGATGTAGGGGAGAGAGTGAGAGGACAAAGAAGGGTCAGCTATAGTAAATATAATGCAAGCATGGGATGCATAAGTTTTTGTTAGCATATCCAATCTACTAAGTTTTATATATATCTCACTCAAGGGAAACTTAAACCACTATCACTTTGTAATACATGTTCCTTCCGAGCTAAAAAAAAGTTCGTTAAACAAATTTGTTTGCAAAATTGTATCTCCCATAGGAAGTGATTAGATTTGGTTCATCTATGAAACACTATATAAGCCCAAAGTTTTGATAATTATGATTGTATGCCTACAATTTATCCACCCTAACAATGCTAATTAGGTGCCCACAAAATCTAAATGTTAGAGTTAATATTCCATCAAAGGATGGTATACCCCCAACTTAATATGGTTATAAAATGCAATGTCAAGAATTGAAGAGAAGACATTTTGTTTGAATTACACTTCAATAATGGAGCCATTACTTGTCAAGGGTTGTGATGAGAAGTAAAGGAATAGGGTAGAATGCTATATGATATTAAAATAAATGATCAATAATTCCAAAATTTTCAATTGTACGACTCTTATCATTTTTTAGGACATTCAAAAATTAAGTGTTAAATAACAATTCTTAAAAAATCATTCTTGTAGGGATGTAATAATCAATTATAGAAGTGATGGAAACCTAATCACGAAGTAATCTTGTTGATGGAAATTATTATAGTAGCCCCCTATCCTTTTACCCATTCTTACACACTTATCTTTATGCATTTAACCCTTAACTCATCCTTTATATGCACATACTTCCATATATTTGTCTATAACCCACAATTATTACATCCAACACGAACACAGTTATAGTTGTTATCTATCTAAATCTAACTATTTGACTACCTTAGATCATTTCTATAGCACGAATTGATCTTATGGTTGCAAACTTGACCTTCACCTTTTCAATTTTATAATTCAAGTTTGATTATTCACCCCTCTTCACCTTTCTTGCCCACAGTTGACTCATTTGTGTGATTTGCAACTATGTACTACTAGTATATAAGGGCATTCGATTGCATTCATTTCATGTCCTCAAACATCAAAGCATCATCTCACATCTAGAGCATTAAAGAAATAATCAATGGGAAATCATTTACATTTGGTGCATTAAAAAGAGTAATGCATCCACATTGTAGGGCCCTTATGTGCGATATTCGATCTTTTTACACTTTTTGAGGGTTAAACTACAAGAACTTATCTCCTTGCAATGAAACAATCACCTTTAAAGGTATTTTTATATGGTGTTGTACTCCATACCTTTAAAAAGAAAAAAAAACAACAACAAATGAACAACAAAGCATAATTTCCACAATCATAGATTTAATCTAGGTGACCAAACTTGGCCCCAACCAACACAAAGGATTAGCATAGAACTTGAGACATTCCTCAAAGAGATCACATTTCCAAAATAGAGTAAAAAATTTCTAAAATCTTCTTCATACAACCATCATTCTTCAATTATTAAACTAAATGCCTTTCTCATTTATTACAACAAATATACTTGTCTAAATAATCAATTTAATCTAAACTAACTTGTTACACTAAGAGGCGTATCATAGTCATAGATGGATGAAAAAACCTCTGTCAATAAAAGCAAAAAGCAAAACTAAACCAAAACATATTCTATTTTTGTTATTAATTTTATAAAAGCAATGTTTTTAATTTTAAAAATAGAAAAATAGAAATTCTATTACATTTTATGAAGACAATGTTTAAAGAAAAAAATGCAAAACAAATTTTATTTTTGTTATTGATTCTATAAAAAACAATGTTTTTTAATTTAAAAAACAGAAAAATAGAGAAAAAAAAATAAAATTCTATTATATTTTATGAATACAATATTTTTAAAAACAAAATTAAAAAAAAGCTGTAACTCAACTTCTATATTTTATTTTAAAATTTTCTTATGATTACTTTTATTTTTGTTTTGAGATTTTACATGGAATGATATTTGAATGAATAAATGAATGAATGATTTTAATGATGTCCACGAGACTAATCAGTCTATGGGACCAAGAAAATCACAGCACTAGACCCTTTGAATTACTTTCCGTGTCAGATCTCCTGTTATGAATCTTGACCACATAGCTAGCAGTTTGGTTGATGTTGTCCTCATCAAATAAATGATACATGTTGTCAGCATTCAAGATAAACTCATATTGAGCACGTATATCATCGTAAGTAGTGCACTCAATGAGAAAGTGACGTTCAATCTCTATAGCACCCGCCTTGCAGAACAAGCAAGTTCTCTCCTCCCAGACCTCTTTGGGTCTTTGCCACCTACCTGTTTCACATCTGAGATGATGTGAACCAATCCTTAGCTGAGCAAGTAACAACTTTGTCTTCCCTTTAATAGTTATCTCTAAGTATGCTTTCTCATCATGTTCTCCGGTTGGGTTAAACTCTTTGATGTAATACGCCTTTTTACAACCAATGTGATTAGTCCATATGGCAGTTTGAAACTTTTCAATGACGAACTTCTTTATTTCCCCATTAGTATTAGGACATTCGTGCAATTGGATGTTCCATTTGTTCAACAACTTTTTGTTTTGTTTTATCCAAGTTTTCTTCCTACAGTTAAGACCTTCTTCCATCACAATCTTGGTCCACCTTTGGTTATTCATGTTTTCAACCTTCTTTAGATAACTTATTAACCGGATTATAACTGATGCCTCCAATGGAAAAGTACCTTCTTCAACTAAAAGGATATCATAAGGCACTAAAGTTTTAACTTTGAGATTGCTTGTGATCAAGTGCTTTTGAATTCTTTCTAACTGTCTCCACCCACAATTTGACATGCTGCCCCCCAAACCTCGCATCCATATAAAACAACTGGTGTGACCAACAAACCAAAAAGAGTTTTCTTGGTTTTCCAATCCCACAGCTCAACTTTTCTGCACCTATTATGAAGTAAATATGATGCTTTCCATCCCCCCTATATCCTTTTCGCTCTACATGTTTCCCAACTAAGTTTACTTTGAAATTCAATGCCAAGATATTTGTATTCTTTCACAATTTCCAGCAGACTACCTTCAAAAAGAAATGTAATTTGCTTAGCTTTCCTCTTTAGAGAGAAAATCATGATCTTGGTTTTGGTAATGTTCACCTCCATCCCTACCTCTTTACAAAAGTGCTCTAGAGCTCTTAAGTGTTTTCTCAAACCATGAGCTGTTTTAGATATAAGGATAAGATCATCCGCATATAAAAGTAACTTCACCACATAATCTGCAAGATGGACACCTTCACCTTCTGACATGCTTAACCATGTTTCTAATTTATCAATGTATAAACCAAACAAAGTGGGAGATAGGAGGCACCCCTGCTTAACGCCAATGTTACTACCAAAACACTCGGACATTCCTTCACTGATTCTGATTTTAGCTCTAACTTTCTCATAAAATTTATGGATAGCCTGCTCTATTTAAACTCAGCAGCGATAAAAACCAAAACAAAACGCAATCCATTCATTGCGAAGGCAATGTTTTTTCTATTGAAAACAGAAAAATCCTGTCGCTATTTTTTTTATTGTTTTCAAAACTTAAAACCTATCGAATATGCTCTATTTAAACTCAGCAGCGATAAAAACCCACGTTTCGAAATTGGAATCAAAGGTCGCCAAACTTAGGCATAAAGTTAGTGAGAAACTGAAAGATCAAGTAATTCATTCTCTCAATGATAAAATTGGCCATCTCAATAACTTAATTATTATTTTCAAATACATAGTTATTCCAATTTATCAGACAATTTTAATTTAATCCTAGCGCAAATTGAGTGAGACCAATGAAAATCTCTCCCATGCCCTTCAAGAACAGGTCAGATTCTCTCAATTTATTCAACTTTTTAGCTTTCAAATTCACAATTATCACAAAATTCAGAACATTTATTTTAATTTTGGTTAAATTCAGCTGTTTTGTTTTTTCAATTTCGCCGTTATTTCAGTAAAAATTTTTTTAATGTTTTGGTTGAATTCATCTATCCTTTAGTAATAGTTGGTTTCAACTATTTTCGACTCTCAAATTCAATGTTTAATTTATTTATTTATTTTTATTAGTTCTCGTTATGTCAACTGGTAATATAAGTAATTATCTGTATGCATTTAATTAGATTATTGTAGACTAGTTTGTTTTAATCTACAATTCTAAATGGCATTTCTTAATGAGCTTTAAAAGTGTAGAAAAACATAAGCTCTCGGTTGGATTTTAACTTTTTAAGCACTTGTAGACTCAATTTATTTTCAACAACCTTTTCTCATTCTTTCCTATAGCACACAAATCATAAAGCTATAGGAATTGTATGTAATGCCTTTTCTTTTCTAGAATTGTTTATACGATGTAATTGAAAAGTGGGCTAAATAAATACAGGTGTTCCTCAACATACTTGGAAAAGAGAGTCTCATTTTTCCTAATTCAACCATAAACACTACACTAGCAAGCTGTGGTTTAAACTCAACCCTTCTTAATTTGGAAATGTTTAATCTCAACCAACTTCCTTAAAAGTAATGCTTATGCTTCCCCTTCCTTGAATTTGATCAATTTTTGATATATGTTCTGAATCTCTATGAAGTAGTTTTTCTCTCTTAGAATGCTTCATGGACCTTTGAATTCTTACATCTTATTGTTTGGCTCTCCCCTTTTGAAGCTACGAACTTTGTGTATTCTAGGCCAGGATAAGAAAAGTATAACTTGTAAGATTTTGCAGAGCTTTGTAACTTTTACCTTCACTAGAAAACAAAACCCTGCAAGGTAGCTAAAATTCCAACCAACAACTAAAATTGCTGTGTAGCTAGAAAATAGAAAACAAAAACTGGAGGAGAATAAAAAATATGACTTAAACATATAGGTTGGACAGTAAATAAGTATTTAATTCTATCAAATTAAACAATTTTACTATCCAAATATCCAATTCTAGCAACTTTAAGCATCTGGCATGCCTGCTACATACCACAACATTTGGTTAGCATGATGTTTTGTAAGCAGCATCAGAGATTTTGTTATATATATATGAGAGATCTTTTAACCAGATTAGAGTTTCTAAATTGATTGATGAGAGAAATGATATTTCAGTGATGTGAATACAAACAGAAGTTTGGGTGGTGATCCACTAATTAAGGACTATCCTTATGCCAAATTAGATGATGAATTTGAAGTGCTATCCGCTTAGATGCTCCAGTTGCACCCATGCGCTTCAGCCCATTTTCCTTGAAAAAATTCATGAATCTCTCACCCTTCAATATCTTTGTCATCTCACCAACAATTGAATGCCTTGAGCACAATATAACCTACATAAATGGTTATTAATCAGTCATTTTCAGTAAGGAAATAAATGCTTTCACCTTCAAATAGAAAATAAAAGCCTCATTAAACTATTCATGTCAAGTTAAAATTTTTATTTCCATTTTATTTAATACAATAGAGTTTAATTAAATTATTGAAAATTTGAAATAATAAGATAACTGCCTCATAACTACCTATAGCTCAACTGATTATAGGTAACTTACAACTCCCTTAAATCACTATCACCTTATATTACTTCATTTATATATGGTTCCTACTAAATTAAATTTTAATTTCATGTTGACCTGCTTATTTTGTGCATCACTTTTATGATACTAAAAAGAACTTCATGGATTCCAGATGTGTGCATAACCACGTCGCCTGAGTGTGTTCTCTATGGCTTCCCCATGCTCCACAAAACTTTCATGTGTTCATTTTCACCTCATACAACTCTTCCATCTCATTAACATCTAGAGATAGCCTTCTAAATTTCTATTTGTTGGTGAAAAACGTCCAATTGAAAAGCAGTTATCCTAGCTGCAATTCCTCCATTGATGTAATATCCCAGTAAATTTTTTATTTTTTTTAACAGTAAGAGTTACAAGCAAACACAACAACCCGTTAAGGTTAGAGAAATAATCCAAACTGCTGAAAGGGAACCCTTCCACCTTTTGTTCACCGAGAGCCCCATCTAGGAGGGTGAGAGCATACGGTGCTCCGGGGATCGTTAGCACCATAAAACAAACTGAAAATTACAATGCCTGGGCGGCAAGCCAGCCCCTTCTGCTTATCCAGCAGGATAGAAACCAAACTCTTGGCGGTAAACCAGCCAAGGGAAAATAACAAGAAACTGAAACTCAATCACTCTACCGCATATTTCAGCGGGAGGACATTACATTAAGATATCACTCTACCGCATATTTCAGCAGGAGGACCATTGTATTAAACTTATCACTTGACCACTTATTTAGTGAGAGGACTGAGTACATAAATTGAATTACAAAGCAAGAAGGCGGCAAGCCAACCTCTTCCACTTATGCAGTGGGGATTACAAATAAGAATAGCAAGAATGGTTGATCAGTACTGCTGAAACAACCTTACAAAATAGAGATAAGATGAGAAGAGAAATGCAGATTTCTACAACAAGAATATAAATTTCTGTTACAACCAATCTGCAGGCTGAAAGTACAAATCAGCAGCCTATGGAAACACCAAAATGCTCATAACTCCCTCATTTTTCACCCGAATCAACTCAAATCAGTCCCAAACCCACAATATATCACTCACAACAACAACCAATCCAAACTACAACCCAAACAACCCAATATTTATTTGGCACGCATCCCAATGCAAGTACAAAAACCCATGCTATGCCTAGGAAGTTCGATTTTGTCTAGGAAATTCATTGCTTAATTAAAATTGCTAAAAACTCACACAATGTATCGCCATGGCTAGGAAGGAGGATAGAGCTGATACCCATAACTGTCGGTCGCTCCAGCAGAAAGGTGTGATTGAAAATGTGCTTCAGCCACAAGCAAAACCAGCAAGTCTCCAGAATCACTTCCACCAAAAATGTCTACAGCAAACTTTGAGAATGTAGGAGAACATGATGCACAGCTAGGTACTGTATTTCAAGTACGAAACCAGGTAGCACTAGGGAGACGCACTCCGAAGCCTCAAGTTCTGTCGCCAAACCGGCAACATAACATTACAATTTTTTTCAAGATTCCCAAATGAGAGCCCAAGGCTCTTATTTATAACTTCTCATCAACCAGATTCAAATGCAAATTTCCCCCAAACTCCACTTCCTTCATTAGCATTTCATTTCACCTCACGTGGGCCCATGTGTAGCGCCATTCTCCTAAGTCAAACCTCACGCTAAGAAGGCATGGACCCACGTTAATTACTTGGCAAATAATAGAGATGTAATATAAAATAATATCCCTCCAAATAAATTCGACATCCCTTATTACACATGAATTTCGCCAAATACTTAGGATAAAAATAAGCATTAATCCCAAATTCAATAAATCAGTAGCAATTAATCAGATTAATTAAATATTAAACCTTATGATAAGGAAATAATATTTAATTGTCACTTATGACTCCCGTACTGATAACTATCAAAACCAGGATGAAATTGAGCCAGGATGACCACTGAATTGCTGCAGAATCAGGACCCTATCCACTACCAAAAATAGAATTATGTCATACTGCCACTTACTAAAATTAGTAAGTCTAATGCTTCGAAAAGAATGATCTTCCCGCCCAGAGATAGAGCATGGAGAGCTCAGTAGGACAGTGTTACCAAAATAGCCATCCCCTAACTTACTAAAAATAGTAAGTTCTCGTTTCATCAATGCTGGACCCTTCATTCTTCATTCCACCTAGCCTACGGGTCTCAGGGATAGGCTAATGGACCACTGGAAGGTCATCAATGAGAAGGGGACATCACAATTGACCAGAGTCGATGGATCCCTTGTAATCCTAGTGAAGCCATTGGAATACTAGCTTAACGCTATCTATCCAAAGATATAAAGATGAAAAAATAAAAAATTAGGGAGTTGCTAAATATCTAGAGACAAAAAATTCTTGAATTTTACCTCAAATCACCTCATCTCCTCATCATACTACGAAGCCTAGTTACTAGACAAGAACCAGAGCTGGGTTGGACTCATTTAGCTGATTTTGGACTCATTTAGCTGGGTTGGACTCAACAAATTGAGAAAACTATGAAATATAAGAATTTCTTAAGCATTTAAAGATTTTAATATGCATTATTGTAATGTCCCTACTAGTTAGAGATCACTGTCCTACAAAACAAACCGTTAGAATGCAACACATATAAATATAACTAATCTAATTTGCAATTAAATTTGAATTACTTAATTAAAACTAATCTCAATTCTTATTTAATAAAAAGGATACGAGTGCAGTGCTGGGACATGTCCTTAGGCGGTTGGAATGCTCGCCTTCTTGGAAACCATCTTGGTTCCAAGCCATATCAGGAAATTGAGGGATAATTCGATTCCTGTCTTGGATGTACATCTTACATTCAAGCCTACCAAGGAAGACCATCATATATGATCAATTCCTTGCCTTGGATGATGCATCTTCTCATCCAAGTCTACCAGAGAGGACCGTCCAGATCCGTCTCTTCTTGGGTGAACTTTTGACACCCAAGCCATAACATATATGCATATCCATACTCAGTATATACTGCCTACTAGGGATTATCATAATCCCTGAATAAGGCTAAGGGAATTTCCTCCCAATAGCCTCTATCATATAGCCACATTATTCATATAACATTCTACAATTCATTATCATTTTTCAATTCATAAATTAAGCCTATATTTACATGATCCTACATACATATAAATATTCTGCATACATACCTATATTCATTGCTACATACACATGAGATAATATTACTATCCTACTATAGTTCTTGTTAAAGGAATGGTATGTATTTATGTATGGCAGACTATTTAGTAATATATATGTGTGTGTGTGGCACACACGTCCACACACATATATTTACCCCTGTGGCTAGTAGATAACACTTACCTGTTCGCAGCCCGCAGTAGCAGTTCCCAGTCCGTAGTTTGTCGTTTGCTGTTTGCAGTCCGCAGTGGCAGTTTACAAACTTCCTCTCTTCGTCACCTCCTCCGTCACTGCTGACTGACTGCGAAACTCCTTCCGAGCTCTCCTTTATACGTGCTTCCTCCTTATTCCTCCTTATCCCCAATTGGCACTGGGAGGGGAGTATTTAACCTTCCCCCATATCGTGGTGAAAAGTCACTATGTTTCCCCTTAACAGGCAGCACCTCTTTTGAATGGTTGCTGACTTTCCACTCTTGCCGTTCCTTTCCCAAAGTGCACCGCTTCATATAGTGTCTTGTCTTAGAGACTATTCAGGCCACCATTTAATAGGTGGTTATCGGTCTTGGTGAATATAGGATATAATGGGTCAACCATTAATATACATGTTTTAATATAGAATCATCATTCAATATTATTAATGTACATAATTTTAATGTATATTGTTTATATATATATATATATATAATGCATCATTTTTTATATGATGTACATTGCTAACATAATAACATCATTTTAATATTAATGTAATATGATATAATTTTGATATGATTTTAACATATTTTATGGCAAAAATTACATTAATTATTTACTATAAATTGGGGAACATGACAATTATTCACTAGATCAAAGGGAACAACGGTTTAAAATATATATAAAAAAATTGTCAAGTGTGTTTTAGGTATAGAAAACTCTCGAGTTATGAAATCCATGGCATCGAAACAATCTCAAAGATCAATGCCTCTACTAGGAAAGTCCTTGCTCAACTCCTAGTAGCTTGTACAACTTGAAGAAAAGGTATGATTACTCTAGAATTTAACGACTCAGAATAAAATGAGAAATTTTTCAACCTCTTTCAAAGAAAAATATGCAAAGTACAACCAGCTAAGGCATGCGCTATCCTCCAAATCTGAGCGGCCAACAAACACAAGCCTGAAAAAGCAGTGATATCACTCCAAAAATCCCTGCAATATTTACCAGAAACAAACCCCAAAATTTGCAATCAAAATACTATGAATATCTCCATTTTCTTGAAACCCCAGAGTTAAAAAACCTATGAAAAGCAAGGGTGATGCTTGTATGAAATCACACCAACCAGCTAGGATGGATCTTTCACCACCAAGGTTTTCGTCCTCAATCAATCTTGGAAGAACTTCTCTTCACTCCAACAACATCCTGTTATGTGTGCGAATTTCAATAATACAAATAAGAGCCAAACTCCTCTTATAGAGTTGGAGGGAAAAAAGGAATTCAAAATTAAAATAAAAATCATTTTCCCTCAAAGGCTTTTTAAGTTTTTTGCAATATAAAATTAACTTATGTCCAAGTCCCCTTTTCCATAGGCATCCACTTCAGGGAACATAACATAACTAAATAAAATTAAAACACTAAAGTGAATATTATAATGTTACCTTTATAATTTTAGTGCAATAACTTAAATAATCCAAACCATTTGCAGAAAGCACTACAAAGGCATTGAAAACTGAAATAGATCACGCTAAGAAGAAATTGATGCTGAAGAATGATGATAGGTGCCAAAAAGGGCACTTACAAAAAATATCCATGTTCTCCAAGAAATGTGGAGAACAACCTAGACAACCAAAAATGTTACAAAGAGCATCACTGCAAACCTGAATACCAACTAAACTCCAAACCATCACTAGATGCTAAGAAAACCCTAACCTGAGCTCTCCAAGAACATCGGAGTCCCCTAATCACCACCTATTAGCCTACAAGAACTCTAGAATAGGCTAATGATCACATTAGCTAACTAGGCATGAGAAGGGGATATTGCACTATAGCAGCTATATTGACTCCAAAAGGTAGGTGGAGATAAAAAAATATTACACTCAGAGCCTCCAAATATATAATCGTTGCCTTCCTTGATATATGTTGTATAGCTACTCCTTGGCTAGGGTACGACTAGGATGTAGGCAGTAATTAAAATATATTCAAAGCACTTTCTCTCTTCACATCACACAAAGCACCCAAAATTCTTGTATCTTCACCACTCTAACAATTGCAAATAGATTATTGTTTTTTTTAAATCAAGTCCAAATGTGAACCCTATACGAATCCACGATGAATCTGGCTAGGAAGAAATCTTCATCCTTGAAGCCAAATTCCTCTTTGGTTTTTGTCCTAAGGTTTGAAGTCTAACTTGTGTCCAAACTTTCCAATAAGACAAATAAAATATCCAAGATATCCAATTGAGCTCCCTGATTCCTCTTTTATAACTTCCTCGAGAACTTTCGAGAAGTTAAAATTTAAAATTCACTTTTCTTAAAATAATCACCTTTTGGCCCCCATAAAGTGACTTTATTTTATTTGTACTTTTTAACTTAGTCACTTCATAAAATTAATTAAATAAAGTCACCCACAACAACTTAAGGTAACTTAATTCAATCAATTAAAGATATTCCCTTATTTAATTCTCCAATCAGCCTATGGGAATAAAATAGGCTAATGACACTTCTCTAAATGCTTAAGATGAAGAAGGGGACATTACAACCTAAGAAGAAATAACAACAAAATGTACATGTTTAATTCACTTATGCACAACATGAATGCTATTATTTTTCTGTACCTTGGAAAGGCCTATGATGATATCCATGATTATGCCTCTTCACTTTCGATTAGGCAAGGAATGCAACCATCTTGCAATATGATTTTGTTTCATGTGATGACAAATGATGCCTTCTTCCCAATGCTTGAGGACACCCTCAAACTCCTACAAGGCTAAGGGTTGCCTTATGTGAAAAATGAGATCATCACCATGCTTTTGCTATGCTACCCTAATCTCACTATGAGCTAGATCTCCAAATAAGAATCAACTTGAATCCTTTATATGATGTTTCTACGTTTTCAATGGGAAAGATATCTTTGACCACCACTCGGTGTCAACTCTAGAGGTATAATATTGAACACTATACTATGCTTATCCAAATAGATTGATTATCAACATAGTAAAATGTCTTATGTATGGAGGAAGTCATGGTCGTCAACAATCAATGTTGTGCCCAAGCTACTTCTTCCATTCTCCTAGCTAAGATGACACTTGGGTCTCCATCTTTGATGCCTCAACGCACTACCTCTTTTCCTATTGATTTGAATTTCAGTTCCATAGTCTAGTAGTTCAAAGTGAACTCCCTAATAGAAGGTAACCACTACACACCTACAACTACACTCATCTCTCCTAGACCCACAACAAGAAATCATGGCACACCTTGTGTCTACCCAATGTGATAACAAGTAGATTCTTGGTGCAAGAAGTGAATTAACACGAGAAATCAAACCTTTTCCAAAATTTGTCCAAATTTGCATGTTGGTCTTCTCTTGAATATGTTTGATGACCTCCAAACTCCTTGCAATCAAAGAAGTCACCCAATTGTTGTCATCTTGTAAGATCTCATCCTCTAAGAATTCTCCTTTGTGCATCCAAGGGTAAAAATATGTTTGGAGATTGATTCCAAATTTATAGTATGTTGAGTTCCTGTATTTAGCTATGATCCTAGGAGCATGCTGAACACCATACTATACTCGATCAAAATATCTCAAATATCAAAATAACATCTACCTTGCTTACCACCTTACAACATCAAGAATCTTATTATCCTGGCAGCTCACTCCTGATGAAAATTTCTTTTGACTGCAATTTCTGCCATTAGAACATAGATCATATCAAACATCATAATTTTGTCTTCAAGTGCAGAATTATTCTCCAAGGAGTAACCCATGAGCTGCAAGCATTGAAATTCCACAACTTCGTTAGAAACTTAGAACTTAAACATATTCTTTATGAATTCTCCTTGGAATTCATTTTTCTCCAAATTCATTGAATGAAGAAGTCGTTAGCAATAATGATATTGATATTGTCAAAATATTCATCTTTTCTGTACCTTAAAATATCATCTAGATCCCATATGCATAAACAATTTTGAATTTAAGTCAAAGAATCTATATGACCTTTTACTGCAAGTCATATCCTTCACTCTTTTAGCATTCTTAGAGTGCTTTCCATGATGACAAAATTTTTGAAACGTCATAGTATGGAAGAATGAATCTAGAATATGACTTTCTTTTTTTCATACCTAGGGCAAAGTTTTGCATGTGCCCCAGTTGTGATTCAAAGGTAAAGCACTAATAGAGTGATTACCCTAACTTTCTCTATCAGCTTGATAAATAATCCTTTCATTTGGTATAATGACAATCAAAACATTCTGATATTCTTGAAAATCCTCAAATAGCAAGATGTTCCTCTTTTGGTCGAATAGGTAAGCAAGGACCCCCAAATGCATGGCCATCTAATCCCAACCAAACCAAGTCAAATCCTAGTAGCTCGCTCTCTACCTCCTCAACAGCCCTTGGACATTTTTTGTTCCCAATCCTCAAAATCTCAGATCCATAATGAATCTAGGATGGATCCTCAAATTTCCAACAAATTCAAGCTCAGAGATCTTCAAGCTAAATCATCTTCATACTTCACAAAATACAACCTCTTTTTCTAGGTTCTTTGCCTCGTAGTTGTGCAAATCTTATATTACGAGTTAAACTCCCTGGCTATATTGTTGTCAAGTCTCTCTTCAAATTCCCATTCATAAACCACTTCTACAGCAACTTGGCTAAGCAGATACTTCTCTGCACTAGCTTCCATACACAAGCAAAGTGGGGTTGGCAAATACTTAAGCTACTTATTTTGGCTTACAAGTTCTTCAAGGACGAGTATTCTATATCTAGAAACTTCAGAAACAACTTAAAAATACTAAGTCACAATATCGAAAAATATTTTATTATCAGAGTAGAGAATTCACAATATGCATCCTTAAAGGAAAGCTTAATATAGGTTTTCAGAAAGTCAGCCATTCTCATTACATTTTAGTTAAAACTTAAAAGTCAGTCATTTTTCAAAACATATCAGTTAATCTTCCTAAATATGACTGATACATACTGATTTCCCAAGTAGTCTTGACTGTGCGTTTGCAAATTGACTAGTATATTGTGGTCCATTCCCAGAGAGGGTAAAAACAGGCTTGCCCATACCTACCTGTGAAACGTTAGAAACATCATTTAGATGCAGGTGGGAGGAAAAAGTATGAAGCATGAAATATTCTGTCACAATATTCAACCAAACTCCATACTGTTCCCTAGTTCAAAGTTCAAACATTATTTCTAGACAGCCTGTTAATAGACAGTTCACATACTCAATGACCAGTACATGATATATTATATATCTATTTTGACATGTTTGAAAGTAAACTTACAAGTTGTTCAGTTGCTGTACCCGCCATTGCAATTGCGGCATCTGCCAGGTTGGCAACATCAGGGAACAGGTCCCTAGTCAGTAGAAGGAAAGCGTTGTCTTTCTTATATGAAAAAGAATATAGGATTCCACTTTCTCCGTTGGGGTCACTGCTTGCAGATAATATATTTTCTGTACACAGTATTGAATCCTCGATATCAGGTAGGAGGCTTTCAGAAACTCCAAATTTCCATCCCATGGATAGCAGTGTTTTGGAAAATAGACCTATTTCCAATGAAGAAAATATAGGAACTAAAAATATTATTTGATCTGAAATTGGAGACATTAGTAGATTCTCAACAGCATCAAGAATTGTCTTCCAATTGGAATAAACCTGTTTTCAAATGGTAATTTGTCAGAGTGCATATTCACATTTTCATGTTTAGTGTTAATCCAATATACAGTTTAAAGTGTATCAGCCAAAAAGAAGAGTGCCGTGTATAGTCAAATGAGAAATAAATGGATGAAAAAAAACCTCTGGTGCTCTACTTCCTGGTAAAAGTGCCACACATAAAGATGGTATCTGCTTCTTAAGGAACTCCAAGACTCCTGATGGGTTGAGATTATCCATCATTGGATTTCCCAGATCTTTAACCTGTTTTCGGAACTGTCAATCAGTATCTGTGCATCCAAAACTCACTTGTCAACCAACTCTATTCAATGGTTCTGCCATCTATAATGCTGAAGAGTCAATAACAGCAATATAACCACCGGGTAGCCAGCTTGGAAGATAATTTCAATAAATGAAAAAAATTATATCTCAAAATATGAAATCACTGTCCAAGACCTTTGATTCAGCAGAAGGCGGAAGAGCCTTCTTTAAGCTTGCTGTAGTGATGCTATCCCTTGGAACAATCAGGCTGCAAATATAAATTGATAAAAAAAATTAATTTCAAGTTACTTAAAAATCAAAATTCAGTATCCCTAGAAACGTCAAATTTGTACCATGGTAGCAGCTGATATATACATTGGCTAAACAGTGTTGGCATTTCTCCTGCTGCTTTTGGTCATCAAATAGTCAGACTCATAACAGTAACTTATCTCTTTGAAACCTTAACTGCTTTAAGGCACCAAGCCATTGTCTGAAGACCTGAATGCTCAATGGTGTGAGACCATAAATATCCTAAGGGCCGACTAACATAGAATACGCCAAGCATGGTCACACACATCCACAAAATATGGCGTATGAGGATTATAATAAGGAAAAGAAAGATCTCAGCAAGACAAGAAGACAAACACAAAAAGTTTTGAAAAATGACAGCAAGAATGGCTTTTTCTTTGAACGACACCATTTTGAAGTAGACTACACAAGGATGTAAAGGACATAAACCAATAAATAAATACAATTAAAAAGACTGATCCAAAAAGGGTCAGTAAATGTCTAGGATAGGAATGGAAGATTCTCCAAAATTTTAATAAGTGTAAGTACTTGCTGTTTTATGATACTCAAAACTGCTAACTGTCATCAAGAGGCCATTTTGAAAACACAATGGTGTCAAATCCATTTAAGTGGTCTTGCAACTGCTAAGGCGATTTTGACCATAGAACATAGTGGTTTCACCACAACACAAGTAGACAACAAGGTAAATGAAAAGTCTTGTCTCTTGGTGCTATAAATTCTTAGAGGGGGCTTCTAGTGCACAAGAGGACTTTCTAACAACAACAAAGAAATGTGTTGAGAAGGCAAAGGGTTCTAGGAGGTTGGAGAAATGTTTGTATGCATCCAAAACGGGGAAAAACTTGGTTTAAATTTTAGGTAAGGTTTGATAGATAACAACAGCAAATTGTGAGTTGTAATTGCTTACTCCTGAAGAAGTTGTTCTATAATTTATGCAGAGTAACAGAATACAATAGGAACAGTAACATACCAAAAACCATAAGAGTTAACAATGTTCAACACAACACATGGCAGGAAGATATTCTTTATTATCAAATGTAATGTGTGTACAACATCCATAAAATGTTTTCCGATACAATACTCCAACCATATATAGTGCTTGGCGGTTGTTTAAGACTACCAACAGTCGGCAATTAACACAACCTCTCAGAAACAACTAATTACACCGCCAAGCCTACTAACAAAACATAAACAAGACATTATTTATTTTATATTTATGATGGCAAAATTGCTGTCTACATCAGCCCCCCCCCCAAAAAAGAGAAGTCAATCTTCCAAATGATGAAATCAAAATGGGAGCTAACTCTAGTATTTGCAAAATACTGAGAGGGATGAGAGATACTGAGAGGGATGAGAGGATGTCCCTGGTAGTAGAGAAGACTGAGGGGTGTCTGACTGTGGCAGTTGTTGGAGGTGCTGGAGGTGCTTATTTGCCACCAACTCTTGCTCCTGAGCGGCTTTGACCATGTATGTAGCCTCCATGAGTTGTTTCCACATCTTTTCTAACTCCTCATCCCTCTTCTCCAAATCCTTGGCTTTCTCCTTGAGCTACTCATCCCTACTAGCCATTTTGTGTCTCCAATTGATTAACCTTTTTTGCTAAATCTGTCCTCATCTGCTCCACCTTCGATTGCTGGGTATGTTCTACCATAGTTTTCTCCAGTTCAGTGACTCGTAAATGCTCCCAAGCTAATTTCTCTTAAGCCTTTTGTGTGTAGTCGACTAGAGCCTTCCTCACTGTCTCAGCTTCTTGTAGGGCCTGTTCCCATTGAGTAGCCACCATATACACTTGCACTATCGTCAGCTTCCAATGTTTTAGGAACAAGTCCTTGAAGGCAACCTCCATGTTCCCGAATGACCTTAAGAGACCCGGTTGGTCATCTACTACATCAAGGTCCAAGCCTCTACCTTTTCCTGTGTCACCACTATCGGCCAGCCCTTGGTAGTGAAGCACCTAAAGAATTCTGTATTGCACTTGCCTTGCATGAATGACAAGATGTTGTGTCGCCTAAGCCACCAAAGGGTCGTGGCCAATGTCAGCATTTCTGGCAATATCTCCTACTCTACTCAAAAAACTTGCCACCCCCTCCAACTGTCTAACGCATTGTTGCACATTTCCAACGGGGTCTCCAAGATTTGGCTTGCTCAGCTATAGTACGATCTCCTCATCTTCATCAGAGACGATCTCTCCCCTCCTCGTAGTATCTGGTTGGGTTCTATTTATGTTACCCTCTGTGATTCCCTTTGTTACTTTCCTTGAATAGATGACTTTTATTCAATGTGTAAAGTTAGCCTAAGCTTATATCATGGATGCTTAACTTCTACTATGGATGAATATTGCTTGTTGGATGGTATCATTTGTAGTTCGAAAATCTCAAGCACAACCTCAGAAGATTGCACTTACTTTGTCTAGTTGTCCTTCGTGTGGTGAAGCAAAGTCTTCTTGATAGGTTTCACCTAATCTTTACCATCTCTCGAGTTCTTAAAAGTAGTATAGAACTTCTAAACCCCTATCCTTTTTCTTGAAGTCCAAAATTGAAAATCCAAAAAAAAAAGAGAGAGAGCATTCATTGTTATATTCGTCTAAGTCTTAGCTTGTGATCAATATTAGTTGAGTGTAAGTCTCCCTTGTATTTCAGCATACATAACCAAGGAAGTTGTCCAACATAAAGTCACCCGTTCGCATATATAAACCTTGGAGTGGCCGTGTGGTCTTTCTTTGCAATCTTGGCATACGTAGTGATTTTGTTCAAGAGAGGGTAGAGTGTCCTTGACATTTTATTCTAAGTGTTCGGTGAATGATAAAATGTAGACCAACACAAATTGACGCTAGGAGGGCCAAAAACAACAACAAATTGCTCACAAGTCGTGGTAGTAGACATGATTCAGCATGGTGTTACTACACGAGTTTGCTTTTGATTTGTCGTTTGAACAACTAGAGTCGAGACAGACAGACATTATTTCTCAATTACGTTTGCTTGCTTGGAAGTCAGAGACAAATTATACGGAATTCAAACAAATGAGCCATGTTATTGCTAAAGAAGAAGAAAAGGGTCGACAAGTTGATGCGGCAATTGAAAGAGATTTGGAGGAACAAAGATTCTTGGCTCTTCAATGACAAATTCTTGAAGATATACAACAACAAGCTCTTGAACCATTCAATCAATCATTGCCTGCTCATCCCCAATAAATCTAAGTTCTGTTAATATGATGCAAAATGGTGCTCCCAATCACTCCTCCTGAACCAGGTAGGGTGTTTAGCCCTTATTGTGAGGTTGGTAAACTCACGGGTAAAACAAGGATTTCTCATAAGTACCAACTATTCATGTAACAGAACATTCATATATCAAAGCATAAGTAACAACAATAAACAGCTATACTAGAAGAATGATATCTTTATTGAATTCTCAAGAATATGCCAGTACAATACCATCCTTGCCGAGGTTCCATCCAAATCATATATAGACTCGACGGTTGGCCAAGTTGCCAACCGTCACTAACTACCAACCACCTCACGGGAACCTCCCGGCGACTCAACATAACCAAACATAAACACCCATCCCAACTTCAAAATAACATGTGTTATTGACCCCTAACATCAGCCCCCCCAAAAAGTAGTCGTCTTCTAGATGACTAAGACAATAGGAGCTGGAATACAAAACAAAAGACTAAGACTGAGAAGGGGGAGGAGGCGTCCCTGTAGTGGTCGAAGAAGAAGGTTGTTGTCCTGTGTGGAGTCTGAGGTTCTTCTCTGCCATTAGCTGTCGCTCCCGTGCCTTCTTCACCATGTGTGCGGCCTCCAGCAGTTTTTTGTCTTTTTGCTCTATTTGCAAGGTAAGCTTGGCCACCTTTGCTGCCAGTATTTGCACCTCCTTCTTCTGCATGCTACAACGGGCCTCATAAGTAGTCACCTTTGTTTCTAGCTCATCCCATAGATTCTTTTCTGCTATCGCTAGCTATGCATGCTTCTCCCCTTCCTTCTCCAATTTTGTTATATACAGCCGCTGCGCCTCTTGCTCTATCTGGCGCCGTCGCATCTATAGGTACACATCCCGAAAGGCTCCCTCCATGTTGCGGAAGGTGGTGCCCAGAGTGCCCCCTCCTTCCACCAGGCGCATGCGAGTCCATTCCTGTGCCATCTCCGACGTACTACTGTTTGGCCACCCTTGCTGCTTGAAGCGGCGGGCAAACTCGTCTGCACACCCAAAAGTCATGAAGTGGCAAAGTTTCTCAGCGTCGGCGGAGTTGCCGACATCCATTTGCCCAGTCAACTGTGCCATTCCATGTGCCACATCTGAAATCCCCTATAGCTCTCCAAGGAACCGCTGGAGCGAGCCTACTGGATCGCTAGGATCTGGTGGAGTGAGGTGAGGTCCTGCCAATGAGCCTTCTGACCTGCTTTCCCCATCATAGTTGATCTTCCGGCTCTGCCCACCACTTCCTGTTGCCCTATGCTCCCTATCAACAGACATCCCCACATCTTGGTCTGTAATAGAGGAAGTCTTGTCCTGTGTCTGGTGCGGCCCAATAGCCATGTTATGCGGTGTAGGGGAGGGAGGGGGGTGAGGTGTGAGTGCAAATTGCCCCAGCCACCCATCCAACGATGCATCTATATCTTCATCCATCAGTGTCTCCAATACTGCCAAGTCCTCTAGACCATCCCCAGTCATCAATACATCCCCTGCCTCATCCTTCTCCGCTGGTACCGTACTAGCACTTGGCGTACCAGTACCTGTTGGTACCGTACTAGTTCCTGCTGGTACCGTACCAATACATGTTGGTACCATACTAGTGCTCGTCATACCAGTACCTAAACCTGTCGTACTAGTACCAATTCCCTGTACGGCGACCTCGTTTTTCCTTGGTACGACCTCCTCTGCCATTGTCTGGTCTGCCATACTGGTACTGTCCATGGCTTCCAACGCAAGTACAACTAGGCTGATCTGTGGTAGTGACACTCGCCGTTGTGCCGATGGTTCTCCTTCATTGATTTTTCGGAACAACACTCCTACAAGCCGTACGTCCCCCACCGGACTGGCCACTGTAAGTGCTTCGTGTGGTACCAAGTGTGCCGAAGATAATTTTTGAGGTGTGAATTTCACCCTCGTGCTCTTCCATTGCGCTCGTATCCCTCCATGTTGATCTTCCCCTTCTTCCTCTTTCGGCTGTTGCGATCCTGCTTCCCCTTCATCCTCTACGGCTGTGTGTAATGCCATACAGAACCCTTCATCGCCGCTCTCCTGCTCCTCAGTTGAAAGATCCCTATTGGATTCCTGTTTCTGACCTGCTGTAATTTTTATTTAATAAACTAGGTTTTTGTAATTTTCTGGTGATCTTATAGAATAGACAGAAGTGCAGAAAGGGGGTTTGTTTCTTTTGTTTTGGAGTTTTGAAGATATATATATAAGAAACAGTAAACAATAATAGTGCGAAATAAGAATGGAACAATGTTCATAAATTAGAACTCTTACAATCCAAAATACTGCAACTCGTACCAGGACAATAATCTGATTTCCTTGTATTCCAGCAATTATCATTAACCAATTTGGAGCTGCTACAAAATGAATTGACCAGCAATGAATAAGAAAGACACAATATGCAAATATCCAGCTCTTCACACCAGCAACAAACCAAACGTGAACAGCAAGAAAGAATGATGCCACCACAACTCCCAATGGGCTGCAGCTGTAGTCACGTGCCAGCTGAATAAGGTTAGCTACCTTGATGAAACCCTCTGAATGCAATCTGAATCCTCTGCAGTCAATAGCGCACCCAATCTCTATCAACCAATGTCCAACACCCTGAAGTATTTACTGACAAACTACTGCTGAGGGTTACATCCCAGCCAGTATCCAACCTGGGGTTTGCGTCCCAGATGAAGAATCGCTCTACCAGAGCAAATTCGCAAGAAGCAAGTTTTGAATGTGTAAAAAGATACAAGAATTAGGTCACAACTTCCTTATAACATCTTCCCACTTAGCTCGAACCCTAAAAGTGACTCAATGGGGCGTTTAGGGTTAAAATGTTATATTTCTCATTTTAAGTTGCCAAGCGTATAGAAAAACGACCTTTTTTCGAATATAAAGAAATCCGTTCACCGAAAGGATCTGAGTCAAAAGAGAAATATTTAGAAAAGTCCAAGACCTTTCTAATGAGCTATTACACCAAGGGATACGCAACCAGATGAGGCCAAAAACCCCTTATTACTCCAAAATGGCTATAAACATAGCCTTATTTAAATAATAAACGCTAACTTAGGAAATATTAAAAATATAACCCAAATAGCTGCAAAATGCTCAAATGACACCACAAACTAGAAAGTCAACCTGCCACCTGTCTGTGACTGAAGTCGGAAATCAAAGATCCACTGGCAGTCTCATCCCTAAAATCTAGGGATGCTCCTAGAAACTAGGAAACAAACCCAAATCCTCTGAAACTGAACCCAAGGAATAATCTCAAGGAGACCCAACCCTGGGTATGGTCATAACCTCCTAGTAGGGATATCCTCCATAAATGTAGGAACTGTCTCCTAAAAATAAGGAACTGCTCCAAACTGATCAACTACTGCCAGAACACCAAGTCCCAGACACTATATAACCACACTGAGTCTCTATCCATCACTGTCAACCTACAAGACCCCATAATAAGCTGACTCACATGTCTCTGCTAGACAGAGCTAAAGAGGGGACATGACATCAGTCTCTTCCTCAGAATCCTCAGTGCTGCTGACATCTTCAACCTCTACGAATGCGTCCAGCTTCCTCCTTTTTGTCGGCTGCGCAGTGTCACCCAGTGTGTCCAAATGGGCATAGTAGTACATGGTCGGCTTATTAGGTTCAACCCGTCCACGTGGTTCGAAGGTTCCCCACATTTCTCGCAGTACTTGCAGGCGTATGACATCCAAGAATAGGCTGATGGCATGGTGGTACATGTAAAATGTCTTGTGTTCCAGCTTGAGAAAATCATGAATTCTTTCTGCCAGCAGTTGCCCCCAATTGTACACTTAACCACATTTAATCCCATTCATTAACCCTATCATCCAGATGGCTATGTCGGATGCACGACTGGCTCCTGTGAGGCGACTTTTTACTAAGTCCATCAGCATTCTCCATTCTCCTAGTGCGATAAACGCACGCTTCAACCCCCTACTGTCCGACCAAGCACTCTTACATTGTTCCTCTGTGAGGTCATCCCTGCATACCAAATCCATCAGCCATTTCTTTTTTTCCTTGGTGAGCTTCTTGGTTGGTTTCACTGTAGATGCCCTCTTGTCAGGTATACCAAATACCCTCGTGAAGTCCTCTGGTTTGAATGAGACTCGTACCGTGCATCCCTGGAACTGAATAATGGAAGCCCTTTCCAGCGAGTTGTATCTGGATACCATAGTCCGCAGCACTAGCTCAAAATCCTTGATGTTGAATGTGGGTATCTGGATGGCATGGTCTACCTGGGCTTTTCTGAGGGAATCCTTTATCACATGGTTGGGAGAAGTTTCCTCCCACCAGGTACGACATTCTTTGCCAGTCACACTCTCAAAGGCTACATTCTCCGCCGTGATTCCCTCCAGATCCTTCTGCACGTTTGGCCTGATTTTGGCCTTCTTGCTGCTGTTGGCTGGATCTGTAGCTGTCATAGTTGCACTGCAACTGCTGTGCCCTGTTCTCCTACCTTTGTCCCATCCATGGCCGTTATTATAACTGTCTGAAAGTGTACTTCGCCAATTTGTATGGCCCATTGTACTTGCTGCTGCCTCTCCACCATACGGATTTCGTATCCTTCCTTCTCTTGATTGTACAATAAACTCTGCCCATTCGATTTTCCAAAAAACACTTTCAATTTTTATACATGCCTGTTCTCTGCGTGTACGGACTTCCTTGTGCCGGCCTTTGTACGGTACCGTACGATATTTGTCTCTTTGTCCGTACGATTTCCCCCTACTTTGCGTCAGCGGTCGTACGCTGTTGTACAACCCTTTCAATTCATCGTACGTTCTGCACTGCACCTCGTACGAATGATTATGTCGTACGCCGTAGCGTGAACTTCGTACGTCGTATGGATTATTCTATTGGAACTTGCACAGATTGTATGGGTGATGTGCGATTGTCGTATGCCAGTCGGTGCTACAGATGTCGTGTCCGTACGAACACTTTGTACGTCGTGTGAACTCGATGCTTGGCCTTTGCGTCCTTTTGTTCGGGCAATCCGTACACCATACGGATTAACTAGTAGATCCTTCAACCCCTCCTGATGCTCGTCCGTACGATAAGTTCGTACGTTGTATGAACTTAGTTTCTTCTCTGTGCCTGGCCATATGGATCCCTGCCTTCTTCCTCTCAACTCCATTCTGCTGCCAAGTTTGCTTGGATTTCTTCTTTGAGCTGTATACAATTGGGCTTCTTGGGGGTCTTTATAACCACTTGCTTTTGTCAGGGTTAGGGTTAGGCCTAAATGCTTCACTAATTTTATATAAAATAAGTGCCTTTTTATTAAATGCGTTTTTTCTCGACTTACTGCCATCACTTTTGCCTTACACTTTAATTTTTTAATACTTGTTGTCCCTAGCCTTTTTCTCCCTTCCATGTATTTCCCTTTCCCAGCTTCTAATATCTCCTTTCTTAGCAATTGTTTTAATTCTCTTATTTGACAACACTTTTTAAATGCAATTCTTCTTCGTACCTTCCGTTTACTAAGGTGTCCCGGGGTTAGCTTGCATCGTTTAGATAGCCCTTTGGGCTCCACAAGGTAGCATATTGCTTCTACCAATGTTGCTGGATGATCTTTCCGCCCCCTTAGTTTCCTCCTCGCTATGCAGGTACTATATTTCTTCCTGGCTCTTCCCTTGTCACTTGACCTGTCTTCCTTCCATTTTTTGTTTGACCCTTGGTCGGCGTCCTCATCTCCAATATTCCTCTTCATTCCTGAGGAGTCATTCACAGTCTTCAACTTTATCTCTGAATCGTGCAACCACATACAGACGTGCAACAACCTCCTATAGCATTCTTGTGCACAACATGACCCTACGTACTCTAGGTTCCATATCTTGTCAACTAACGGAGCAGGTCCCACCCCCTTATATCGCCCGTCAATGTTGATAAGTCGGTGTATTGACATGTTTTTTATCAGGACTCTTAGGTTTTTGGTATCTTTTGGGTTGCATTGTGATAGTAAAATATTGTGAATTGACTATATGTAATCCATGTTTTAAAATTGAACTTAAGAAATCATGTTTGAACCTTGTCTGTTAATTCCTGCAACCATGCCAATTTATTCCTGTAGCCAAATGGTTTGTCCCTGTGATATGCGGATTATTTAGGATGATTTCATATGTGAGTTAATGAATGTATTAGTTAAGTAAGATACATATGCATGTCCTTGTATATTGTTTCTGTTTTAGTGCAGATAATAATTGATGCTGCGGTGGAGAATTCTCTTTCGCACCTAAGGACTGGAGAATCACGTCAGATAGCTGGAGGTCAAATTGAAGGAGATTCAAGCGAGCGCGATCTATGGCATAATCGGAGTAGTTGTACTTCACCATGGGAGTTTAACTCCAATGCATGTTTAATCTGCAAAATATCTCTTTGGCGTGCAAAGACTGTGGTTCGGTTTCAGATCCACAGTTCCCGTAGCCAAGCTCTCTATTATCCCCTTCATCTGACAACGATCCGTCTTTTCTTCTGGGCGTAATTGGAGTTATCCATTGTAGTTTGTCTTTTCTTTATAATAAGCTCTTCCTTCTTTTCTGAGAGTTAGACAGAATGGAAAGGGATTGAGCAGAGTTTTTGTCAAATATTCTGAATTTTCTCTTTTTGAAATGTAATCGTCTTTCAGGAAGAAATGAATAAAAATATGTTATTCTGATCTATTAAGAGTTATTTGCTGAGAGTTTGATATCACTCATCCAAGGGGGCCCACTTGATGAGTGATCCCGTGTTTATGATTATTGAAGTTAGTTTTTACTTAGTTGCAGTAGAAGTTCATGACTGGGTTGTTCCTGCAGCCACTGGAAATAGATCCTTTGACTGTTCCTGCAGCCAAGGCAGAACGGTGTGATTCCTGTTATTTCCATTAGTTCATTTCAGTAGAGTTTTGAAAAGCTTTCATTTAGTCTTTATGATTTCCATTCCTACCTTTCTTACAGTAATTAAGAATAATCATTTAAGGAGCTTAGTGCATATATATTGCAGACCCATTTCAAGTTTTACGTTCCTGGATTCACAACTAAATGAACATCATCCATGAGAATAGTAAACTCTACCATATGAATGTCCAAACTTCGGATTGAGATTTGAATTAGAGGTATTATTGTCATTATAGTTGGGGTAGACATTTTTGGCGCCGTTGCTGGGATGGTGTCAAGCTAAGAGCCTTTTATGATTATTCTAGTTTCTAGTTAATTGTTTGAATTTCATGAATCTGCATGCATAATAGAAGAGGAGATGCCAGAGGTAGATTTTTACCCACTCATACTACTCAAGCAGAAGATAGTTCTTCAGATATAAACCCTTTTTCTGAGCTGTATCAAGTCTCACAAAATTTGAATCACCTTGAGTCTGAATTTCCAGAAGGTAGTCTTCAGCTCCTTTTTGGTCCACAAGAAGAAGAGTTGCCTATTGTAATAACCCCCATAAGTCCAATGCAAGGGAACCCACCTCCTGGTGGAAATAATCCACCACCACCACCTGGTCCAACATTTGAGTTTCCCATCTCTGACCAGCATGATAATGCTAACCTCAAGAACATTCCCGCATCTTCACTTCCTAAGTTCTGTGGGTTGGTCACAGAGGATCCGGATACATTTTTGTTTGAGTTTGATGTTCTCTGTAGGAGTTTTGACTATACTACAGATGCCCATAGACTCAAAATTTTTCCAGCCACTTTGAAGGAGTCATCCTTGAGATGGTTCATGAGCTTGGGTAGTAGCACAATCAATACATGGGATGAGATGAAACGGTTGTTTCTTGCAAAATATCAAGATTATTGTAGAGGCACTGATTGGCATGGGATGATATCTTTAGAATGACACAAACTGAAGATGAGAGCCTTGAGGATTATCTGGAAAGGTTTTTGTTTAGTGTCAAGAAGTCCAAGCATAGTACTTTGAATGAAGATTCCCTCAAATTGATATTCTTGAGGGGTATCAGTGATGAATGCACCGATTCCTTAGCTCTAATGGGGGGGGGGTGACATTACACAATCTACTTGGGCTGAAATAGAACAAATTTGCAAGAAGTATTCTAGATCTACTTCTAAGAAGAATAGGAGATTTAAGCCAGAAGCACCATCATCATCATCTGGAAATGGAGTTTCTAGGTTGGAACCTAGTCATTTGTTAAAAGATTTCAAGGAAGACATTATAAACAATATGGCTACTAAGTTGGATACATTGGCAACTAAGAAGAAGCATGAGGAAGCTGATGCATTTCTTGCAAAATTCTATCCTCATTGTAAGCAGCGGAAGAAAGATTGTAGATGTAAGATGGTTGCAAATGTTGAAGTACTTGATTTCAAACCAATTCAAGGGGAGGATGAACAAGTCTTCTATGTTGCTCAGAGAAGACCAAATTTTTCGAGACAAGGTATGCCACCTGATCCACTTTCCTTTTCTGGTTATAGTGGTAATTCTTATGCACCAAATAACCAATGGCAACCACAGTATTCTCAAAATTTTGGTAATTATCCACATTGGCATGGATCACAAGGCCAAGGACAGCAATTTGCTAATCAGATACCCCAGTGGCAGCAGCCACAGGGAAACTGGTATCCACCTCAAGGTGCAGGGAACCAGTTTCAAGGGAATTGGCAACCTACCTCTCAATGGAGGGAAAACCCATCATGGTCATCCCAATCTTCTAGATATCAGCCTCCTGCTCAGCAGCCACAACCTCCTGCTTTAATGCCACCTCCTGTAGCCACAGCACCACCTCCCAAGCCAACACAACTGCCTACTCAACCGTTGCCTAATCCAAATATCAAATCTCAACAACAACAACAAGCTTATTCAGCTGATGTTAATCAATACCCAGCCTATTCTTTATCACTAGATGATATTCACCTTCGATCTGGAACAACACTACCTAATCCCTCTCAGCCAGTTATTACTGAGGTACAAGAAGAGCAGCCAATCTTTGATCCTAATGATGTAATACCTCAGAATCAAATATTACCACCATTTCCCCAAAGATTGAAAGACAAAGAAGTTTCAACTGATCAACAACAAAGCTTTGATATTCTTGATCAACTGAAGCACATTTGTGTTAAAATTCCATTGCTGCAAGCAATAAAGGATGTTCCAATATATGGTAAGGCATTGAGGGAGGCATGCCTAAAGAAACCTGGCAGAAAGAAAAAGGATCCACAAATAGTTCATGTTATGGGTCAATTAGCTGATATTATGTTAGGAAAAATTGCTATTCCAAAGTATTCTGATCCAGGCAATCCTGTTGTGAGTATAGTCATTAATGGCAGTCAAATAAAGAATGTTTTAGTTGATCTAGGGGCAGCCATTAATGTAATGACAAGGGAAGTAATGAAACATCTAGAGATAGATAGTTTAAGGGCTACACCCACAGTTCTTCAACTTGCTGATGGCTCTGCAGTAAGACCTGATGGTATGATAGAGGATATAGTGTTCATACTAGATTCCTGGGAATACCCTGCAGACTTTATGATTTTATCCCCAAAAGCAACATTGGGGGGATATCCAGTCATTTTGGGAAGACCATGGCTTGCCACAGCAAATGGATATATTGGGTGTAGATCAGGAGACATGACGATTTCAGATGGCAATTCCACAAAAACATTGGCCTTGTATTCCCCTGCACAACCTTAGCTTGAGCAGCAGCAGGCTGTTTGGCCTATTTTAGGAGAGGAATCTGAAGAAATTGACTCTATTAATCGAGTGCCACTCATGCAGTTATATGATGAAGAATCAATCCTTTATAAGGTTCTGACAAATGAATTAATAGAAGACCGAGAATTGCAGAAATTGGTTCCGAGTATTGCAGGATTGGATTTTCTTGCAGCCACTGATATCTTGCATACCTTGTTGCCGCAAGAATTGTCATATTCTCATGTTTCTGATATAAATCAGATTGATCTTACTATCAAGATAGAGGTTGCATTGAATAAATATTTGAACATCAACAAGAATATAGCAGATACTCAGAAGGATAGCTTGGTAGACTAGCTAAAACTCCATAGAAATGCCTTTGCATGGGATTACAAAGATATGAATGGAATTGATCCAGCAGTTTGTACTCATCGCATTTACATAAAGGATGAGTGTTGTCCCCTTAGACAACCTCAAAGAAGAGTCAATCCTGCTCTGAAGGAGATAGTCAAGGAAGAATTGCAGAAATTGTTGAAAGCTGGATTTATCTATCCTATTTCTGATAGTCAATGGGTATCACCCTTGGTGATAGTTCCTAAAAAGGGAGGCAAATGGAGAGTATGTGTTGATTATAGAGCCTTGAACTTAGCCACAAGGAAGGATCATTTTCCACTGCCATTTATAGATCAGGTATTGGATTCTCTTGCTAGTAAGAGATATTTTTCATTTTTGGATGGATTCAGTGGCTATAATCAGATACAAATAGCTCCTGAGGATTAGGAGAAAACAACATTTACTTGTCCATGGGGCACTTATGCATATTCTGTTCTTCCTTTTGGGTTGTGTAATGTTCTAGCCACTTTTCAAAGGGCAGTCATCAGTATTTTTTCTGATATTTCTCAAGACATAATGGAAATTTACATGGATGACTTTACAACCTATGGTTCTGAATTTGATCAAGCATTGGATAATTTGAAGAAAGTTTTGTAGCGGTGTGAAGACTACAACTTGTCTCTAAACAGTGAAAAGTGTTTTATTATGATGGAAGAAGGAATAGTCCTTGGTCATCATATATCTGTACAAGGCATACAAGTGGATCCAACAAAGATTGAGGTTATTTAGCAAATTAATGACCCTGTGAAGCAAAAAGATGTGAGAAGTTTTCTTGGCCATGCTGGATACTACAAAAGGTTCATTAAAGATTTCAGCAAAATTGCAAGTCCCTTATATACACTGCTTACTAAAGATGCAAAAAATGAAGCTTTTTTAAAACTTAAGCATGCTTTGACTCAGGCACCAGTTCTTAAAGGACCTAATTGGTCTCTACCATTTCAAATCCATATTGATGCATCTGATTATGCTATAGGAGCAGTGTTAGGACAAAAAGTTGACAAGTTGGAAAATGCAATATATTATATCAGCAAGAATTTGCAAGGACCTGAATTAAATTATACAGTTACTGAAAAAGAAATGCTAGTTGTTATATATGCCCTTAACAAGTTTAGACACTATATTACAGGGTATCCAATATTTGTGCATACAGATCATACTGCAATTAGATATCTTATGAATAAGCCATCCATCACCGGTAGACTGGCTCACTGATTATTGTTGATGCACGAGTTTGATATCACAGTTGTTGATAAGCCAGGGAAGTCTAATGTTGTTGCAGATTATCTTTCACGTCTTCAATTGCAGGAAGACTCTACAATGATAGATGACACTTTTCTAGATGAGCATTTGTTTCTCATACAGGCTCATACTCCTTGGTATGTTGATATTGCCAACTATTTAGCTGCAGCTTAGATGCCAATTTCTTTTTTTCCTAAGGAAAGAAGGTTGCTAGTTGAAAAAAGTTTTAACTTTTCATGGATTGTTGATTGTCTATTTTATATTGGACCTGATCAAGTTATGCGAAGATGTATCAGAGAAGATGAAACATATGACATCTTGCATGCATGTCATGATGAACCATGTGGAGGTCATTTTGCTATCAAAAGGACAGCACTGAAAATACTCAATACTGGTTATTATTGGCCTACACTACACAAGGATGCAGCTCAGTACACAAGGAAGTGTGACAGGTGTCAGTGAATGGGCAAACCTACAAAATTTGATGAGATGCCACTATATCCTCAAATATCTGTTACACCATTTGATAAATGGGGATTAGATTTTGTTGGACCCATTGATCCACCACCTAATGGCAAATCTTATATCTTGGTATGTACAGACTATGTGACAAAATGGGTAGAAGCTAGAGCTATGCACCATGCAAGAGATAATAAGGTAGCTAAGTTTCTCTATGAGGAAATATTTACAAGGTATGGAGTACCCAGGGAAATCGTCTCAGATCAGGGACCTCAATTTACATCAACATTGATAAAAGCTTTGGTCAATGAATATAATATAAGACACAGGAAATCTACTCCATACCATCCACAGTCTAATGGCCAAGTAGAGGTTACCAACAGAGAGCTTGAGGCTATTCTTACAAAAACAGTGTATATCCACAAGAAAGATTGGTCTAATCGGCTTTCAGAGGCAATTTGGGCATATAGAACAACATGGAAAACACCAATTGGATTCACACCTTTTGAGATGGTCTATGGCAAAACAACAATGATGCCTATTGAATTTGAGCATAAAACTTTGAGAACAGCCCTACAACTGAATATGACATTGTTTGAAGCACAGAAGGAACACATTCAGTAGTTAAATGCTCTTGATGAATGGAGAAAGATAGCTGTTCAACAGACAGTTGATTCAAAACCAAAGAGCCAGATGGCATGATAAATATATTAGAGAAAAGAAATTCAAAATTGGTGACTGGGCACTCTTGTATGATTCCAGATACAAGGATGCTATGGGAAAACTCCAAACAAGGTGGTTGGGTCCTTATGAGGTAGAAGAACTTTTTCACAATGGAGCAGTTCGGTTGTCCACAATAGATCTTGTTCGATTTAAACTCTTAGTGAATGGACACCAACTACGACTTTATCACAAGCCAGCTACTAGAGAAGAGTTTCTGCAGCAGTTTGCTCCTCAAAATGAAATACAAGTTCCTGCAGCAACTGCCAATGATTCGGTAACAATTCATGAGCTTCCTGTTGCACTTGGGCATGTTGATAAAGGTGATGTTCCTGCAGCTTTTGCAGTGAACTTATTTACCGTATCATAATCAAATATTTCCATGTGAAATATTGTTCTCCGTACATAAAGTTCCATCCACTACATTCCATCCCACTTTCTTATCTGTCACTTCATTTCATTTCGCCATCATTTTCGCCCAATTGCAGGTACATGTATATTGTACTTTATTTTAATTTTGCATTTATTAGTTCATTATGATTTTAATTCTGTTTTAATCCACTTCAAACTCGACATCTCGTCAGCCTGTGTAGACACGTGCTAGGTTAAGTTGGGGGGGGTACTTTATGGTCCTTTTTCCCAGTAAGATTTATTATTCCGAACTGATTTCCTAACTGACATTACTTATGATGATTATTATTTCACGCAAGTGAATAATAAGTTCTGCCGCCAAATTTAAGATATGTAGATTTTAGCCTTTGTGAATCTGTCAAACATTTTGGTGAAGTTGCGGAAGTATCAGAGTAAAAGATGGGTGGTGATCTGATTTGCCATGAACCAACTGTACATGAAGGGTTGCTGCAGGATGTTGTCTATGTGCATTATTTCCAAAACCACGGCTGGCTGGATTATTTCTTGAAGATTAGGGATTTCAATGACGAAATAGCTGCGGAATTTATGCATTCTTTGGACGAAGGAGAAGCTACAGTTAAGGGGTTGAGGGTAATTGCTACAGAGCAGCGAATTGCAGAGGTCACAGGGTTGCTGCAGGTTGGAGAACTCTTTCCAGAATCGAAGGATGCAAGGAGTGCCAGGGCAGAGTTCACAATTTCTACAGACAGACCCTTAATGGTGGATAGGCAAGGGACTAGAAGAGTTTCTTTGCCAGCACATTGGCCTCAGGTAGCTCTATATATTATGAAATATATTACCTGTGAAGGATGGTATTCAAATCTCCATTCGCCTCACTTCAAGTTACTTAGTCATCTGCGTCATGACCGGCGAGTTAATGTCCCAAATTTCTTGTATCATCTCATTTCTATAAGTGCTAAGGAGACTAAAAAATATGGAAATCACTCTGTTAGCCATCATGGACTGGTGAAGTTGCTGGTACAACGGTCCCTGAGAGATGTTTCACAGATGGAATGGGGTGTGTTTGAAGATATTCTGCAATTTAGGGTAGATGAAGCCCCTATTGAAAATAATCCGCGGGTTCAAGAAGAGCCAGTTGCAGAAGGTCTTTCTAGTGAAGATAAGGGTTTGCTGGTTGCTGAAGGAGCTGCAATGATTTTAGAAGAAAATATTGAAGCGGAGCCAATCGAAGGACAACCCTCTACCTCTCTTCAAGGAGGTTCACCTGTTTTGCAGAGGGAAGGAAAAGAATTGGAAAAGGAGGAGTCAGATGAAGAATTTGTTATCCGGCCACAGGAAGTGCATATTCCTCTTGCAGCCAAGAGGCGTCGAACAAAAACAAAAACTCCTACGTCTGTTTCAAAAGTGTATGTTAGGAGAACAAGAAGGAGGACATAGAAGACTCAACCAGTGAGTAAGCCAACAGAGGTGATTGCAGTAGAAACTTTAGAAGAGGAAATTCAAGAAAACCCTACAGAAGAGGAAATTCAAGAAAATGCTACAGAAGAGGAAATTCAAGAAAATCCTGTAGGAGAAGAAATCCAAGAAGCAATTTAGGAAGAAATTGCAATGGATAAGCTTGCAAATCTGGCTTCAGTGGCATTGCAATGTGAGGAGATTATTGATGATGTTCCATAGCAACCTGAAGAAAACGTGGGAAATATGCCAATCCAGAATGAGGAAGTTATTGAAGAAATCCCACGGTCTAAGGTAGGACCCATAAGAACTCCTTCATCCCTAACTAGCTTATCAATTGCTTTAACATTCTTTAGGCAATGGGAAATAGAGAAGGATAGGTTGCAAGGAATAATTAATAAGCAGCAAAAAGAGATTGAGAAGAAAGATAATAGAATTAAAGAATTGGAGACTAAGGTGGAAGAGATCTATGGTATGGTTCCTGAGATAATGCAGTGTAGGGCTCCCCCAAGAATTTATGCAGTGCACTTGAAAGAACGGTATCTGAATTTCAGATTAAACCGCATAGTAAGGGACCTTAATCCATCCTTGGAAACACCTGAGGAATTCTATCATGCTTATCAAACCTCCCCACATTCTGTAAGGAACCTGTTATGTGAATTATATTTACATAATTATACTGTACCCCAGGACAGAGAATGGAATCCTTTGTTGTACATTGGGGATATCCATCTCAGAGCTCTAATGTCTTGGATACAAAATGAAATGATTATAGGACCACAAGCCAGGGAGTTTGAAAAATTGGAACTTGACTGTCCATTGCCATTGAGGAGGGAATCAGAAGCACCCAGGGTTTTGTATTATGATTGGCAAAAGTTGCTAATAAGGGATGATGTTAGTAAGATAGTACTTCCAATGAGAGAGGAAGTCTATCAAGTGTATGAGCAATTAGTTCAAACCCACAGGACAACAGCACTAGAGGGACTAACTCAACGCTAGAATCATCTACCAGATCATTTAAAACTAGGAGAACCCTACTCATTACAAAATTTTCATGCAGCTATACAGAGAGCCTCCAAGTACATACAGCTAGGAAGGGAGAAATCCAATAATTGGTTACCATTAATGTTTTAGCCTCCTATCCTAATGTGGCCACTTTTGGCATGCCAACCAACAGAACAGAATTATGATGTAGATGTTGAAGAAACAGCTAGATGGTCCAGGTTGGAGAAAATGAAGGGATTTTATTGGAATTTGCCTTCCAAGGGAACCGGACAGGACACTGTTGGTGATTTCAGAGTTTCAACAAAAATCAGAAATTTTCCTTTTGCTGCAGGAGCAGCAAGCAAACCCTTAAAGTTGGGGGGCATGATAAGTCGGTGTATTGACATGTTTTTTATCAGGACTCTTAGGTTTTTGGTATCTTTTGGGTTGCATTGCGATAGTAAAATATTGTGAATTGACTATATGTAATCCATGTTTTAAAACTGAACTTAAGAAATCATGTTTGAACCTTGTCTGTTAATTCCTGCAGCCATGCCAATTTATTCCTGCAGCCAAATGGTTTGTCCCTGTAATATGCGGATTATTTAGGATGATTTCATATGTGAGTTAATGAATGTATTAGTTAAGTAAGATACATATGCATGTCCTTGTATATTGTTTCTGTTTTAGTGCAGATAATAGTTGATGCTACGGTGGAGAATTCTCTTTCGCGCCCAAGGATTGGAGAATCACGTCAGATAGCTAGAGGTCAAATTGAAGGAGATTCAAGCGAGCGCGATCTATGGCATAATCGGAGTAGTTGTACTTCACCATGGGAGTTTAACTCCAGTGCATGTTTAATTTGCAAAATATCTCTTTGGCGTGCAAAGACTGTGGTTCGGTTTCAGATCCACAGTTCCTGCAGCCAAGCTCTCTGTTATCCCCTTCATCTGACAGCGATCCGCCTTTTCTTCTGGGCGTAATTGGAGTTATCCATTGTAGTTTGTCTTTTCTTTATAATAAGCTCTTCCTTCTTTTCTGAGAGTTAGACAGAATGGAAAGGGATTGAGCAGAGTTTTTGTCAAGTATTCTGAATTTTCTCTTTTTGAAATGTAATCGTCTTTCAGGAAGAAATGAATAAAAATATGTTATTCTGATCTATTAAGAGTTATTTGTTGAGAGTTTGATATCACTCATCCAAGGGGGCCCACTTGGTGAGTGATCTCGTGTTTATGATTATTGAAGTTAGTTTTTACTTAGTTGTAGTAGAAGTTCATGACTGGGTTGTTCCTGCAGCCACTGGAAATAGATCCTTTGACTGTTCCTGCAGCCAAGGCAGAACGGTGTGATTCTTGTTATTTCCATTAGTTCATTTCAGCAGAGTTTGGAAAAGCTTTCATTTAGTCTTTATGGTTTCCATTCCTACCTTTTTTATAGTAATTAAGAATAATCATTTAAGGAGCTTAGTGCATATATATTGCAGACCCATTTCAAGTTTTACGTTCCTGGATTGACAACTAAATGAACACCAGCCATGAGAATAGTAAACTCTACCATATGAATGTCCAAACTTCGGATTGAAATTTCAATTAGAGGTATTATTGTCATTATAGTTGGGGTAGACAAATGTAACGGCCTTCGTACTGTTGGTACCATTTTACTTTCTCTACGTCAACCTCCGGGGTCCTACGGGATTAGGGATCACCCAATGCAATGAATTGGGTCCGGCTTCCGCTTCACCTGGTTGGGAGGCAATGATGAATAACTCTTTTGTTTTCAGCACCATTTTTAAATAGGGACCCAAGGTTGCCCCGTACTCCTCCAAGTCCAGTTCCGCCTCCAGGTCTTCAGGTTCCTCCTCTTTATTTGCACTCACGGCTTTCCTTCGGGCTTCAGCTTCTTCATCGATATCGTATGCTACTTACCCTTCTCGAAGACCTTCATATGGGGCCCGCTTCTTCCAATGTCCTGAAACCCGCACCCATACCGTTGGCTCCCCAAAATACGCGTTTGGGAGGTGCTTGTGGTTCCTGGGAACTGCAACACCTTCCACCTGCTTTGGCACAAGTTGCTCTTCCATGGTTGCAAAAGGCTTTGCCCACTCTTCATCTCTCCGGTAGGGTTCTTCTTTTACCACCGGCTCTTCTTCGACTTCCTTGCTCTAGCCAATGGTCCAGTTCCCTATGGTGGCATATCCCAGCATGTTAATCCCGATCACAAGTTTGTTCCGTTGTTTGTAGATTTTCAGTTTCGAACCATTCACCGAGTCTCTAATTGGATTGTTATCCAGAGTTGATAGCTTCACCGCCCCAATCTGGCCGACCTCTCTGATCTTATAGAGTCCGAGCCAACGAACTTTAAACTTCCCCGGTCTGAGTTCGTTCCGGCTGTTATACTTCAAAACCAACTGCCCCGACCGGAAGTTGACCTGCCGTAGGTGTTGGTCATGCCAGCACTTTTGTCGTCGTTGCACTACGTCCGTTGTTCATTGTGCCATTATTCTTCTTTCGTCCAGTTTCATCAGGCTGTCAAGCCTTGCACTTAAGCTTTCTTCATCACCGAGTCTATTATCCACCACCACCCGAAGGCTAGGTACGGTGTATTCAGCCGGTACCACTGCCTCCTACCCATACATGAGCTGGATCGAGGTATGCCCTGTGGTGACCTTGTAGGTTGTGCGGTAAGCCCACAGTATGGCTGGTAGCCTTTCCTCCCATTCTTCCTGCTCCACTCCACACGATTTGTAAATTATTGACACCAACACCTTGTTGGTTGCTTTTGCCTGTCCATTAGCTCGGGGGTAATACGGACTAGAGAGATTGTGAAAGATTTTGAACTCTACGGTCATGGTACGGATTACTTGGTTGACAAAGTGCACTCCCCTGTCACTAGTGATTTGGAGGGGTATCCCATACCTCGTGACAATCTGTTCATACAAGAACCGTGTCGTACTCAGAGCCGTGTTATCTGGCAAAGCCCACGCTTCTACCCACTTGGTGAAAAATTCCGTAGCTACTACAATATATTTGCACCTGTGCATGCTACTCGGCTTCAAGGGTCCTACAAAGTCCAAACCCTACCGTTTGAATAGCTCCTGTGGCTGTGATGGAAAGAGGGACATAAAGTCCCTCTTGAGTGGTTTTCCTGCCCGTTGGCAAGTGTCACACCCAACCACCCACTCCCAGGCGTCAATGTGTAGAGTTGGCCACCACAGACCGGCTAGAAGTACTTTCTTGGCAGTTGCATCTGGTCCCATGTGTCCACTTGCCAACCCGTCATGTGCTTCCTTCAACACGCTGGGAATTTCCTCCTCCATAACATATCTCCTCAGGATTTGGTCGGGGCCCATCTTATATAACAGGCCATTGATTAGTTGGAAAGTATTACTCTTTAGTGCCAACTTCCACCGTTCCCCCGGGGGCATCTCCCTTGGAAATTTGGAAGTAGAAAGGTACTAGCCGATCTTCTCGTACCACGATGGTAGTACTGCAATGTGGAACAAGTGTGCATCTGGGAAGTCATCGTTCACCCCTTCGGTCGATTCTCCCGATCTGATCCTTGATAGTTGGTCGGCTATCACATGGGACTTCCCTGGCCGCACAATAATGGTGAAGGTAAACTCTTGCAGGAGTAGTAGCCATCTACTTACTCGACACTAGATAATTGGTTTATTTACCAGATACATTAGTGTCTGATGGTCCACGTAAAACGTGAACGGAGTAGCTAATAGGTAGTGGCAAAACTTTTGTACTGCATACACCATCTCGAGTGCCTCCCTCTCCGTTGTGTTGTAGTTCCGTTCAGCCCTTGACAAAAGTCGGTTGGCGAAGAAAACGGAAAGGTCTAGTCCTTGCGTCCCTACTTGTGCGAGGGTAGCACCAATCGCAAAGTTGGAGGCATCGACGTGGACGCGAAACTCCTTATTCCAGTCTAGGTACACCAGTATTGGTGCACTTACCAGCCAATCTTTTAATTCCTTGAAGGCTTCCTCCTGCTCTGTACCCCATACGAACGGCTCCCCCTTCCTTGTCAGCTTATCTAGGGGCCAGGGGACTTGTGCAAACCCTTTGATAAATCTCCAGTAGTAGCCAACATGTCCCAAAAATGACTTCACCCCTGTCACATTCGTTGGGTTCTCCATGTTGACAATCACTCCTATCTTATCCGAGTCAGTCTTCAGACCTTCTTTACAAACAATGTGGCTGAGAAGCTTCCCTTGCGGTACCATAAACCTGCACTTCCTTGGGTTAAGAGCCAGCCTAGCTTTTCGGCACCTCTCCATACATTCCCCCAATGCCTTTAGATGGTTGTCCTGATCACTGAATATCGACCAATCATCTAAGAATGCCCTGAAATTTCCTACGAACATTTTGTCAAAAATGTGTAAACTTATTCTCTGGAAGGTTGCCGGTGCATTACATAGCTCGAAGGGCATGCAATTGTAGGCGTACACCCCCTCCTCTACCACGAATGTGGTCTTTAGCTTATCTTCTTCCGCAATACTTATCTGATTGTATCCTGAAAACCCATCCAAAAACATGTATATCTCCTGCCTAGCTACTTCTTCTAGAATGTTGTCAATGAATGGGATTGGGAATGGATCCTTGATTGTTACTGCGTTTAGGTACCTGAAGTCCACCCATATCCTTTATCTGATTAGCTTCCTTCTTGAGAGAAATGACTATTGGGGAAACCCAATCACTAGTTTCCACTTTGAATATGATCCCAGCCTCCAACATTTTGTTGATTTCCTATTCACCTTGGCCGTGTAGTTCTTGTTCATCCTGTACGGTCTCCTCCGTACGGATTGGGCTCCTGGTACGAGGGTTATGCGATGTATGCACAATTCTGGTGGTACCCCCTTCAAGTCCTTGTAGGTCCAGGCAAAGACGTCCTTGTATTCCAAAAATATCTTGGAAGCCGCTGCCTTCAATATGGGGTTCTAGTCATCCCCTACGAGTATTACCTGCGGGTCCTCGTCCTTGCCTAGATTAACTTTTTCCACACCCCTTTCCTTGTACTTGATGGGTTTGTCTTGTTCAAACTGGTGGGCTAGCGTGTCATCCACTCATGCCATTCCCTCCTGGTACCTGTCGTACTCTGATGGAAATAACTGTTCTTCCATACCGCCACTTGATTCTCCAATCTTGCATATTTGCAACATGTGGCACTCCGGGTGGAAGACCTCGTAGTCCTCCATCTGCCAATGGAAGAGTCCGGCTAGCGAACTAGTTCCATCCTCAGAGCATCCGTCCAGTTCCAATACTCCCTCCTCGTTGGGTTCCCTTCCTCCTTTGTCTCCTTCGGAACCCCACTCCCATCTATTTGAGTCTTCCGAGTCAGAGTCAGACGACGCAAGCTCTTCACTGACGGACTGATTCCTCGGGTCAATCACATACTTATGGCCTTCAATCTCGATTGAGAGTGTATTCTTCTTCCAGTTATGATTGGCTCTAGCCATGATCAGCCATCCCCTTCCCAGGAGGGCGTCGTACGCTTTTCTCTCCAGTGGGATGACTACGAAGTCCAGAATGAATTGTTGTGTCCCGATCACCACCTTTTGTGCCATGAGAGTTCCAAGGGGTTTGATGTCGTGCTGATCCGCACCGACGAGATGAAATGTTGGTGGCCAGAGGGTAGGCTTGCCCATACCTCTCCAAGTTTCTTTCGGTAGCACGTTGACTCCAGACTCGCCATCCACAATGGTGTTTGTGAGCTTTTGTCCCATTATGTCCATCTCCACCATGGCAGGTTTCTGTCCAATACTTACCGTGAGCAGCATAGGGTCCACGGCCTCCGTAGTAGGTTCCTTCATCGGGGCCGTACTATGTGGTTCTGCCATTGTCCGGTGTTCCCGGCTGCATTTGTCAGGGCCATCCTCAACTGTGGCATGGTCTGTAGAAGGTTGGATACCCGCACGGGTATAGTGGTCTGTAACATCTGCTTAATGATTGTTTTCTCTGGTCCTGACCGGAGTGGGGTACTGGCAGCTAGGTGAGAGGCCCTTCGTTCTTCACCATCGCCCGCTCAATATCTGCCCTGGCTTCCTAGAGTCTTTCTTTCTCCGTGCGAGGGTCAAGATACATGGCTTTCTTGTTTTGCATTCTTGTGACTGCCAGTACGCCTTCCTCTGGTTCTTCTACCTCTAGCATATTCACCCCTTTTTTCTTTCGACACGCTGTGTCCTCGTGATTCCTCGGACCACACCATTTGCACAGCAAACTTCCTGCGTCATCTCCATTTTGGCATTCCCGCGCAAAGTGACCCCATTTGTTGCATTTCCGGAATTGGATCATGGGTCGTCCCTTTGTGTTGTGTTGAATTCTACTCCTCAAAGTGTTGGTATTAGATCTGTTGTTACCCAGCCGGTTGTTTCGGTACCCTCCAGGAGAGGCGTCAGAGTTTGTTGTCGACTTTGGAGGTGTCGCTGGCAATGTGACTTGGTCGGGTTGGGCGTAGAGCACTTGTGTGCTCCGTGCTTTTAAGTTGTACGGGCATTCCTTAATGGAATGTCCCATTACTTGGCAGATGTCACAGAAAGCTTTACGAGGGCAACTCCCCTTACTGTGCCCTTCTGTTTTGCAGTCGATGCACCATAGTTCCTTTCCTTCTTTGCCACCTCCTTTGTCAGCTTTTAGTTCTTTCATCATCCTCATCATATCCCTTCGAAGAGCTTGCACCGTTTTGGACTCCCCATCACTATCTTCATTCATAGTGTCACCATCGCTCACCCGGCGCTTCCCTCGGGATGTCTTATTTTCACTTTCAATATCCATCGTACGGTTGTATGCTTCGTCATACGAGGGCGGAGGGACCACCTTCATCTTCCATCTGGGGGATGGTACTAGTCCTCAACAAACCATCTCTTCTTGAGGCCATCAGCCAGCTGGTTCTCCATTTTGTTGAGCAGTTCCCTTAGCCTTCTATTATATGCCCGCACACTTTCGCTTTTTCCCTGCTTGGTATTGTAAATCTCCGCCATAATTTCATTGTCATTGTAATGTCCCTACTAGTTAGAGATCATTAACTTGCAAAACAGATTGTTAGAACATAACAAACATATATATATTTGTATATAAGTACTCCAAATTGCAATCTAACTTCAATGCTCAATTAACATAATCATAATTCCTATCTAAAAAAAAGATACAATGCCATACGTAAGTATGTCCTTAGGTGGTCGTGAGGCTCACCTTCTTGGAACCCCTTAGTCCCAAGCCCTCCAGGAAATCGAAGATGAATTCGAATCCTGTCTTGGGTGTAACCTCTTACACCCAAGCCCTCCAAGAAAGACCCTTGCCTTTCCTTGCCTTGGGTGATGCCTTCATCATCCAAGTCCTTAGAGGGGATCGGTCCGACCTTTGAGTCCTGTCTTGGGTATAACCTCTTACACCCAAGCCAGCCAAGGAAGACCCTTGCCTTTCCTTGTCTTGGGTGATGCCTTCATCATCCAAATCCTCAAGGGGAAGTGACCGGATCCTTCTCTCCTTGGTTGAGTTAGTCAACCAAGCCATACATTTGCATAATAGTTTCAGTTCATAAACGATCCTTTATGTTAACATGAATTCTTAATGCATTCTTTAATTAATTTATATATATGTATATGCATCAACATGATTTTCCATCCTTCACATTTGCAATATGTTTCTTAAAATACCTTATATTCATAATCCCTCTTGATATGCAACTTATGTATATAACATTTACAAGATTACATTTTATCCCTATTTTATGACTAGTGAATACTATACCTTATGATGCGTATAAATATTCACTAGACCCCCATGAACATTACTTATTAATGGACCTTACCCATTACCCATTGTTCATTAATTAATACTAACTAATATTAATGAGCCTTTACCCTTAATACTATCTATTAATATTAGTAATAATAAAAACCTTCATATATTATACCTTTAATTTAATTTGGGACAGGACTCTTACCTTGCTGTCCGCTGACCTCCTTCCTTTTCCCTGCCGTGTGCTGCCTTTTCTCCTCATTTGACCACAGCCTCCCTTTATAGCTTGTGAGGGGTTGTGTCCCCACGGGCCCCCTTCCACATGAAGGGGTGCGGAGGTAACCATAGCCTAGGCTGCGGTTACCTACGCACCACTTCGTGCGGAGGTACCCAGCCCGTTCGGGATACCTACGTTCCCCCCTTTTAATATATAAAATATAAGTTTAATTGCATTTCATATAATATTTCCTTTTAATTATTAATTGCATAATATATTATTTCTTTTTTTTTTTATATTAAATATTAATTGCATTTCATATATTATTTCTTTTTAATATATTAAATATTAATTACATTTCAAAAGAATATAATTTCCTCTTTTTTTTATTTTAAATATATACATTTCTTTAAAATATATTCGATATTACATATCAAGAATATATTTAAATACCTTTCCATTTAACTATTTAAATAACTTTCCCTTTATTAAATAAATTAAATATATTTCCTTTAGATTATTTATTTCAATTTATTCCTTTACCATATCCTTAACCCCGCAAGTGATTTTACATCTTGCGATACCGTAGGGGTTATCACAGTCCCTCCGTCTCAATTTTGCTTGTCCTCAAGCACCTTTAGATCTTCCTCCCTTTCCCAAGTGGCATCCTCATCTGGGAGATTCCTCCATTTTATCAGGTATTCAGTAATGGTCCGGTTCCTGAGTTCTCTTTTCTGTGTATCTAGAATGACCTCTGGGTACAATGTGAGTTTCCCTTCATCATCTAGAGGGGGTAGTTCACTGCAAGGAACCACGTGTTGTTCGAGAACTTTCTTAAGTCGGGAAACATGGAACATATTATGTATTTTACTGCTCTTGGGAAGCTCAATCTCATAAGCTACTTCTCCGATCCTCCGAATTACCTTGTAGGGCCCATAGAATCGGGGTTTCAATTTTTCAGTCCCATTCTTTTTGAGGGATGTTTGCTTATAGGGTTGCAATCTTAGAAACACCAAATCTACGACCTCAAATGACCGTTCTATATGTTTCTTGTCAGCATAGATCTTTTGTTGGTTTTGAGCTTGATGTAAATTCTCCTTTAAGGTCTTCATGATGTCCCTACTCTGCTGCACAAAGTCTTGTGCTTTTGGTACTTTGCTCTCTTGGGTTATTAGTTCCCCAAAGCCCGTGGCTTCATAACCGTACAAGGCTTGGAAAGGACTCATCCTTATTGACATGTGGTGTGTCGTGTTGTAGCAATGTTCTCCTAAGTGTAACCACTTAACCCAAGCAGTCTGTTGCCCTGTAACATAGTTCCTTAGGTAGCCCTCTATCCATTTGTTTACTATTTCAATTTGCCCATCGGTTTGAGGATGGTAACTGGTACTAGGGGTCAAGTTTGTTCCTGCCATTCTGAAGAGTTCCTGCCAAAATTGGCTAATAAACTTGCTGTCTCTGTCACTGACAATATTTAGAGGGAGTCCGTGGAGTCTGAAAATTTCCTTGAAGAATAGATCTGCTATTTGGTAGGCCTTGTATTCCATGGAGACTGCAAGAAAATGGGCATATTTCGTGAGTCTGTCTACCACTACAAAAATGTTATCCTTCCCTTGTGTCTTTGGCAACCCAGTTATGAAATCCATAGAAATACTCTCCCACTTTTGATTAGGAATAGGCAGTGGCTGAAGTAACCCAGCGGGGTGGGTGAGTTCAGCTTTATTGCGCTGACATGTTAGGCATTCTTGACCATATTTTTGGATATCCTTTTTTTGGTCTTTCCTTGCATATCGTTCCCTAACGTGTTTATAAGTTTTGTAGTACCTCGGGTGTCCTACTAAGGGGTTATCATGAAATTCTTTGAGAATTTTGCCTTTGAATCTGGTCTGAGGACTCAAGTATATCCTTCCTTTATACAAGATGAGATTTCCTTTAACTTTAAAATCTTCGTTTGGAAGATTTCCTGCCAAGATTTCCTTTGTTTGTGGATCTTGGTTATATTCATTAAGGATTTCTTCCTTCCAGTCCTTTGAGATACTGGTGATGACGTTAAGATGAACCCATCGGGATAGTGCATCTGCTGCCCCATTATTCACTCCTTTCACATATTCTATATCAAAGTCGTAGGCTTGTATTTTGCTCACCCATTTTTGTTGTCTATCATTAAGGTCCTTCTGGCTCAGGAAGAAGCGTAGGCTGTTATGATCAGTTTTCACACCAAACCTCCCATAGACAAGGTATTGGCAAAACTTGGCGAAGGCGTGCATTATGGCTAGCATTTCTTTGTCATAGATAGAATAGAGTCTTTCTGCTACGGAAAGTTTACGACTCTCAAAAGCTATGGGGTGTTTCTTTTGCATAAGTACGGCCCCAATTCCCTCCCCTGATGCATCACATTGTAGTTCAAACGGTGTAGAGATGTCGGGAATGGCTAATACTGGACAAGTGCTCATGGTTATTTTGAGTTGTTCGAAGGCCTGTTGGGCCTGGTCATTCCATGCAAAAGCCCCTTTCTTTGTTAGATCAGTAAGGGGTGCTGCAATTTTGGAGAACCCTTTTACAAAGCGTCTATAGTAGCTGCATAGTCCCACAAATCCCCTTAACTGTGTTAAGTTTCTAGGGGTGAGCCATTCCTTGATGGCTTTGATCTTCTCTTCATCTACACTTACTCCCGCTTCACTAATTTTGTGTCCCAAGTAAATGATTTCTTTCATCCCAAATTCACATTTGGAGGCTTTAGCATATAATGAATTAGACTCCAAAATGTTTAATACCTCTTTGATGTGCAGGAGGTGTTATTCCCATGTTTTGCTATAAATGAGTATGTCATCAAAGAATATTAGAAGAAATTTCCTCAACTGTTGCCTGAACGTATGATTCATACATGACTGAAAGGTGGCTGGAGCGTTAGTGAGACCAAACGGCATGACCAAAAACTCGAAATGTCCATAGTGACATCTGAATGCTGTTTTGGGAATATCCTCTTCCCTCATTCTAATCTGATGATATCCTGACCTTAGACCGATTTTAGAGAAGTATTTTGCTCCATGGAGTTCATCCATTAGTTCATCAATCCTTGGGATAGGGTACCTGTTTTTTATAGTCTTTTTATTCAAGGCCCGGTAATCTATGCACATTCTCATAGTTTCGTCTTTCTTCTTAACCAATACTACCGATGAAGCAAAAGGGCTGCTGCTTGGTTGGATGTGTCCCATTTCTAATAATTCCTTTATGGTTTTTTCAATCTCCTCTTTGAAATTGTGTGGGTGGCGGTAAGGAGTGGTAATGATAGGCTTTGCTCCTTCCTCTAATTCAATGGAATGCTCAAATCCCCTTTTTGGGGGTTAACCCCGGGGGATTGTCCTCGTAGACCTTTTTGTGTCTTCTAAGGATAGGTTGTATATCCCTTTGAATGACTTGGCCTTCGGTTGGAGATTTGTCCAAGATCATACATTGGGCGACCCACTCTCCTTGATCGTGTCTAAGGATTTTCTCCATTTTGTTGCATGATACTATTTTTGGAGAGCCATCGGGAATTCCCTTCAATGTTATCTCCCTTCCTTCATGCTGGAAGCATATCTCTCGATTTGGACTATCCATGGTAAACCTTCCTAATGAATTTATCCATGGCATTCCCAAAATGATATCATTCTCTAGGTTTACCACAAAGAAGTTCCTTGTAATGGTATGTCCTCCCAGGGTGACTTACAATTGGGGTATAATTTGAGTGCACCTGTCCAGGACTCCGTTGCCCATGATCACTTCAAATCCTTCAAATTCTTGGGTCTTTAATCGTCTCTTTGCTGCTAAATGTTTGCTAATGAAGTCATGGGAGGCTCCGGTGTCCACTAATGCAATTACTTTCTGCCCTTTGATAGTCCCTTTGAGTCTGAAACATCTATTCTCACTTCCTTGAGTGATTACTGCCAAAGTACTAGGTGTATTGTTTCCAAATCTGGTTCTTTTATAAGGTCTTCCCTCATCTTGTATTTCTTCTGTGTTATTTAACTGTCCTCTTTTACAATCATGGCCTCTCACCCATGGGGCCTTGCATTTGAAGCATAACCCTTTCTCCATGAGCTCGTCACTTTCCTTGCATTGGTGATTAAAGCTCCAAGGTTTTTTGCACAAGTGGCAAGGTTTTTCCCGGCGGTCTCTCTGGGGTCCCTCGTTCCTGTGTGGAGTTTTGGTTGAGGTATTCTTGGGGGCATTAAATTCGACCATCCTGGTTTTCTTAATGGCTTCTCCTAAGTTTTGTGGTTCTAGGGGTTTAACAAAATTCTTAATGGGGTTCTTCAACCCTTCTAAGAACATGTAGGTAAGCCTTTTCTGGGATAGGTTGGGGACTCTTACTGACAAGTTTTGGAATCGATCTACATAATCTTCAATGGTCCCTACTTGCTTAAGGTGTGTTAGCTCTTGGAAGTACCATTCGGAATCTTTCTGGTCAAATCGGCTGATGAGCCTTTGGGTAAACTCATTGTAGGTGGAGACGTTTTTGTGTCCTAGGGTAATGAGACCATTATGCCACCAATTATGGGCATTGCTGGTTAAATGTAATATGGCAAATTTTATAGCATCTCCTTCGGTCATTGGACTGTACGATAGGTAGGTGTCTAATTTTTGTACCCAAGCTTGGGCCACATCCTTCCCTGCCCCATCAAAACAGGGTAGGGACATTTTATTAATTTTAGCTTTGAGGTCGTTACTCATTGGTTTCTTCCTTCTACTCTCATTAGTCTTAGAATCACAGAAATCCCTGAAGGACACCACCCTCTGAACTTCTGGTTCCAACCTAGCATAAATTTGGGCGATTTCTTCCACCCCAAGTATGGCCGGTTCCTCCTCCTCCCTCACGTGTTCTTCCCTAGGGAGAAATTCGGGAATTGTTTGCCTAGAACTCTGAGGCGATCATTCGTTGTCAGCGTGATTAGAGTGTGTCTCTCTTCTAGGGTTTGACATATCTCTATTGTTGCTGTTGGTACTTTGGAGGATTAATTGGCTCATTCTTTCAAATTTCTCATTGGTTTGCTCCATGAAGGTCTGGAACTATTTGGCTAGTTGATCAGCCATTGCTTTTGCTTCTTTCTTCCTCTGATATGTGATCATAAACAAGGAACGTTTCCCACAGGATGGCAGGATTATGCTCTGATACCACTGTAATGTCCCTACTAGTTAGAGATCATTAACCTGCAAAACAGATTGTTAGAACATAACAAACATATATATATTTGTATATAAGTACTCCAAATTGCAATCTACCTTCAATGCTCAATTAACATAATCATAATTCCTATCTAAAAAAAGGATACAATGCCATACGTAAGTATGTCCTTAGGTGGCCGTGAGGCTCACCTTCTTGGAACCCCTTGGTCCCAAGCCCTCCAGGAAATCGAAGATGAATTCGAATCCTGTCTTGGGTGTAACCTCTTACACCCAAGCCCTCCAAGGAAGACCCTTGCCTTTCCTTGCCTTGGGTGATGCCTTCATCATCCAAGTCCTTAGAGGGGATCGGTCCGACCTTTGAGTCCTGTCTTGGGTATAACCTCTTACACCCAAGCCAGCCAAGGAAGACCCTTGCCTTTCCTTGTCTTGGGTGATGCCTTCATCATCCAAGTCCTCAAGGGGAAGTGACCAAATCCTTCTCTCCTTGGTTGAGTTAGTCAACCAAGCCATACATTTGCATAATAGTTTCAGTTCATAAACAATCCTTTATGTTAACATGAATTCTTAATGCATTCTTTAATTAATTTATGTATATGCATCAACATGATTTTCCATCCTTCACATTTGCAATATGTTTCTTAAAATACCTTATATTCATAATCCCTCTTGATATGCAACTTATGTATATAACATTTACAAGATTACATTTTATCCCTATTTTATGACTAGTGAATACTATACCTTATGATGCGTATAAATATTCACTAGACCCCCATGAACATTACTTATTAATGGACCTTACCCATTACCCATTGTTCATTAATTAATACTAACTAATATTAATGAGCCTTTACCCTTAATACTATCTATTAATATTAGTAATAATAAAAACCTTCATATATTATACCTTTAATTTAATTTGGGATAGGACTCTTACCTTGTTGTCTGCTGACCTCCTTCCTTTTCCCTGCCATGTGCTGCCTTTTCTCCTCATTTGACCACAGCCTCCCTTTATAGCTTGTGAGGGGTTGTGTCCCCACGGGCCCCCTTCTACATGAAGGGGTGCGGAGGTAACCGTAGCCTAGGCTGCGGTTACCTACGCACCACTTCGTGCGGAGGTACCCAGCCCGTTCAGGATACCTACGTTCCCCCCTTTTAATATATAAAATATAAGTTTAATTGCATTTCATATAATATTTCCTTTTAATTATTAATTGCATAATATATTATTTCTTTTTTTTTAATATATTAAATATTAATTGCATTTCATGTATTATTTCTTTTTCAATATATTAAATATTAATTACATTTCAAAAGAATATAATTTCCTCTCTTTTTTATTTTAAATATGTACATTTCTTTTAAATATATTTGATATTACATATCAAGAATATATTTAAATACCTTTCCATTTAACTATTTAAATAACTTTCCCTTTATTAGATAAATTAAATATATTTCCTTTAGATTATTTATTTCAATTTATTCCTTTACCATATCCTTAACCCCGCAAGTGATTTTACATCTTGCGATACCGTAGGGGTTATCACAGTCATCCCATAGGAGTTTGAACTCCTCTTGGAAAGCCTTCTTCAGACTGTTCCAGAACGTTTTATATTGGGCATCCAGATTCGTATACCAATCAATGGCTATTCCTCGCAGAGTGGCTGGAAATGCCTTCAACCAGTAATCTTGGTCATCCTGGCCATTTGCTTCCCAAATGGTCCCTCATGTCTTACAATGTCGCACGGGATCCTCTGACCCATCGCCCATGAATTTTGGAAGCTTTTGTTTCTCCGGGGTGTGTGCCATTGTTTTTGTCTGGAGGGTTTTATGTAGCGCTTGGAAGCTACTATATGCCCGGAAGGTATTATGTGTCTGGAAGGTACCATACGCTCTTGACCTGGTTGGACCCCTGTCTGCGGGGCTTTGGTCACCCTCGCTCCTATAGTCCCTCCTTCCCAAGGTTTTTGGATCTAACCATCCTATTTTGGTTTCCTCTGACAAGGACAAATTCCTAATGTGAAAGATCCCTGATAGATCTTTGCTGTTAACCTGCTGTAATTTTTTATTTTTAATTTTGTTTTCCTGTTTATTTAAGTTTTTCTTACAGAACTAGACAGAAGTGCAGAAAGGGTTGTTTGTTTTTGTGTTTTTGATTGTTTTATAGCATAGGAAGGAATAGATAACAGCAAATATGAAGCAATACTGAAATAAATGAGGTATACAGCAAAAGTCAGAATTATTGCAAATCGTACCAGGCAGATTTGTCTGAATTACAAAGCCAAACAATGAATCCAATGTATTTCCCAAGCTCTCATACAAATTCGAAGTCAAACTGGAAGATGAAGAATGTTCTCCAACCCCACATACACTGGAAGTGAATACAAGCAATACCCTATACACCACGTGGTGTATTTGCTGCAAATGGCATTCCTCCAGCTGCAATGAACCACGTCTCCACTGGAAAGATGGTAGGCTACGCTGAAACCCTACTGAGAATTGATGCCTCTGTCCTTAATCACCACGCACAATGCCTTATAAGTCCGGTGCCAAAGATTGCTGAGGGCTACGTCCCAGCCAATCCTAATCCTGGGGTTTGCGTCCCAGTCTAGAAATCGCTCTCCAGAGCAAATTCATACAAGTTGTCAAATATGCAAAAGATAATCATAGAATGAAGCTCCTATCCCCTTATAACCCCTCTCAATTGCAAATCGAACCCTAATTGTCTCCAAGTGGCGTGGTCTAGTGGAAATGTTATAATTTCTTATTTTAAAGTGGTCATGTTACTAGAAAATGACCTTTTTCCCCATAGACAGAAATCCGCTCACTGAATTGCCCTGAGACCAAAGAGAAAGATTTAAAGAATTTCAAGATCTTTCCAACGAGCTATCACACAATAGGATGCGCATCCAGATGAGGCCAAAAATCCCCTTATTACTCCAAAATGGCTAACAACTTAGCCTTATTTAATTATTAAACGCTAACTTAGGAAATATTAAAAATATAACCCAAATAGCCACAAAATGCCCAACTGACATTACAAACCCTAAAATCATCCTGTCACCTGTCTGTGACTGAAGTCGGAAATCAAGGATTCACTGGTAGTCTCATCCCTAAAATCTAGGGATGCTCCTAAAATTTAGGAAACAAGCCCGATCTCTCTGAAACTGAACCCAAAGAGGCATCTCATGGAGACACAACCTTGGGCATGATCAAACCTCCTAAAAAGTAGGAACTGCCTCCTAAAAACAAGGAATGTCTCCCAACTGATCAATAACTGCTAGAACACCAAGTCTCCAACACTGAATAACCAAACCGGGTCTCTGTCCAACCCTGTTAGCCTACAAGACCCCATAATAAGCTGACTCACATGTCTCTGCTAGACTGAGCTAGAGTGGGGACATGACAGTCCTCCCCTCTCGGAGATGCTTGCCCACAAGCAACTGTAATGCTGGATGCTGTAAAATGCTCTCACCTTCCCAGGTGGCATCCTCTATGGGAAGATCTCTCCATTGAACCAAATACTCTCGAATCACCCGGCTTCTCAGCCGTCGTTCCCTCACCTCAAGAATCTCATCAGGAACCAAAATCAATTTACCCTCCTCATCCATAGGAGGTAACTCGGGTGAAACTGTAATATGCTGTCCAAGTGCCTTTTTCAGGCAAGATACATGAAATACATTATGAATCCTGCTGCCAGGTGGTAACTCAACCTCATATGCAACCTCTCCCACTCGCCTGAGTACCCTGTATGGACCATAAAAACGTGGTTTGAGCTTCTCAGCTCCCCCCCTTTTTAGGGTGCTCTGCCGATATGGTTGTAAGCGCAGAAAGACCATATCATCCACCTCAAATGCTCTCTCAATCCTGTGCCTGTCTGCGTACATCTTTTGCTGATTCTGGGCCTGCTGTAAATTCTCCCTAAGAGATCTCATGACATCCTGGTTCTCCTGTAACCAATCCTGAGCCAAAGGAACTCTACTATCACTAACTGCCAAATCAGTGAAAGATAATGCCTCATATCCATAGAGAGCTCTGAAAGGCGTCATGCCAATGGACATATGGTGAGTGGTATTATAACAATACTCACCCAAATACAACCAACGTACCCATGCTTTTTGTTGCCCTGACACATAGTTACGCAAATATCCCTCAACCCACTTGTTGACTATCTCGGTCTGTCCATCAGTTTGAGGGTGGTAACTAGTACTAGGTGTCAACTCAGTGCCTGTAAGCCTGAAAAGTTCCTGCCAAAAGGAACTCATGAACCTGCTGTCCCTGTCACTCACAATGGTCTTGGGAAGACCATGGAGTCTAAATACCTCCCTGAAAAATAACTCAGCCACTTGTGATGTTGTGAAATCCAGTGCAATGGGAAAGAAGTGGGCATACTTTGTTAGCCTATCCACAACAACATAAATACAATCTTTCCCCTGAACCCGAGGAAGACCTGTAATGAAATCCATTGAGATCCCTGTCCACTTCTGTTCCGGTATAGGTAAGGGTTGCAACAACCCCGCTGGGTAGGTATGCTCCGACTTGTTCTGCTGACAAGTCATACACTCACGGACATGGCGTAAAACATCATCTTTGAGACCCTTCCAAGAGAATCTCTCACGAACCGCCCTGTAAGTCTTACCATATCCTGGATGTCCTGCTGTAGGAGTATCATGGAGAGCATGCAAAATTTGTTCCTTCAACTGAGAACTCGGAACAAGATAAACCCTACCCTTGTAGTAGATAATATCATCTACCACACTATATCTGTCATCCACTATCAAACCATCCATGATCTCACAAGCATGCTGATCCTTGGAATACTCAACTAAGAGTTGAGCCTTCCAATCTGCTGAAATCTCGCTCAATGAGCAAAGGGCAGCCAATGAAGGTTTCCTAGAGAGTGCATCAGCCACAGTATTATTCTTCCCCTTTATGAATTCGATATCGAAGTCATAAGCCTGAATTTTGCTAATCCATTTTTGTTGTCTATCATTAAGCTCTGTTTGATTTAGGAAGTATTTCAGACTGTTGTGATCAGTTCTTACCACAAATTTGCTGCCAACAAGATACTGTCTGAATTTGGCTAACGCATGCATGATAGCCAACATTTCCTTGTCGTAGGTAGAGTACAACCTCTCATTAGTTTGCAACTTTCTGCTCTCATAGGCAATGGGATGTTTGTTCTGCATCAACACGGCTCCTATACCAAATCCTGAGGCATCACACTCTAGAACAAAGGGCTGCGAGAAATCAGGTAGTGCCAAGACAGGACAAGTGCTCATCACCTCCTTGAGTCTATCAAAGACCCCCTGCGCTTGTTCTGTCCATCTGAAGGCCCCCTTTTTTGTAAGATCTGTCAAAGGTGCTGCCAACTGAGAGAACCCCTTCACAAATCTCCTATAATAAGCACACAATCCAAGGAATCCACGTAACTCCGTAATGTTTTGAGGGACGGGCCAATTCTGAACTGCCTGAATCTTCTCCTCATGCACCTTCACTCCATCAGCACTGATCACATGTCCCAAATATAACACCTCCCTCAATCCAAACTCACATTTGGAAAGCTTAGCAAATAGAGACTGATCCTCCATTATGCCAAGTACCTCCTCAAGATGTCTGAGATGATCCTCCCAAGTACAACTATAAATCAATATATCATCAAAGAACACTAGAACCGACTTCCTCAGCTGCTTGTTGAAGATATGGTTCATACAGGACTGGAAAGTAGCTGGTGCATTGGTAAGGCCAAAAGGCATTACCAGGAACTCATAATGCCCATAGTGACAACGGAAAGCAGTCTTGTGTACATCCTCAGCGCGTACACGAATCTGATGGTAGCCTGAACGAAGATCAATCTTAGAGAAATAGACAGCCCCATGTAACTCATCCAACAACTCATCTATGCGCGGAATAGGATATCTGTTTTTTATTGTCTTCTTGTTCAAGGCTCTGTAATCAATACACATCCGTAGAGTCCCATCCTTCTTCTTAACCAACACTACGGAAGAAGAAAACGGGCTAGAACTCGGCCGAATGAAACCCATATCTAATAGTTCATGAATTGTTTTCTCAATTTCATCCTTATAAGCTCTAGGATGACGATATGGGGTAGTAATCACTGGCTTTGCTCCCTCCTCCAACTCTATACCATGCTCAAAACCTCTATCTGGTGGCACTCCAGGAGGTATATCACCAAATACTCTACCATGACGATCCATCACTGACTGAATGTCCACATGAAACACATGCCCATCCTGGGGTGTGGGTGTTTTGGACTTAACCAAACAATGCGTAGCCCAGAGTACATCATTATGCCCGAGGATAGTCTCCATCCTGCGAGAAGTCACTTCCCTAGGTCCACCATCTGAAGCTGCCCTCAAAATCACTTTCTTCCCTCCAGACAGAAACTCCAACTGCATACGGTGGTGATCAATAATGTAATGCCCAATACCCTGTAACCACTGCATGCCCAAAACCACATCATAATCCTCTATAGGAAGCACATAAAAATCATCAGTCAAAGTATAATTCCCCATCTGAATACTAAGCCGTGGAATCCGTTTGGTGCAACCCAAAACTGCACCATCTGCCACCTTCACTCCAAAACCACCAAACTCCTCATACTGCAAGCCACGCCTCTCAACTAATTTCTGATCAATAAAGTTATGCGTAGCACCTGTGTCTACCAAGCTGGTGACCCGCTTACCCTTAAGTGTACCTTTCAACCGGAAGGCATGAAACTTAGTATAACTGGAGAGAGTAACCATAGCTACTTTGGCTGACGCCAACGGCTCAGGGATGTCTAGCTCCAACTGTGTCTGAACCTGCTCAACATCCTCTGTATCATCCTCAATATCAGTATCAAGAACCTCCTCATCTCCTAACTCAGAAGTCACCTCAATCAAATGAACCTTTCCTTTACCCATGCAACGGTGTCCTGGTTCCCAAGGTTCCTTGCAGGAAAAACATAACTTTTTCCTCCTCAATTCATTCCTCGTTTCCTGATTCATCCAAGGGGTTTTCACTGAAGTCCCTTCTTTGTTCTGGGACGTATTGGCCTTCTGTGCAGGCTGTGAATCTCTAAATGGTTTCTTATCTGCCTGATAAGAAGTGGGAACAGTATCTAGTCTCAATGTCACCTCAATAGCCTCCTTAAGAGTTGCTGGTTGGAAAGCACGCACTAGTCCCTTTAGCCTATCCTGCAAGCCCTCAATGAACAACATCACACTACGTCTCTGGGGCATATCCGGTACCATCACTGCAATACGTTGGAACTCATTAATATAGGCTTCTGCATGACCGGTTTGTCTAAGGTGAGCCAACTCCCTGTAATAAAGTTCTGTATCCTTACGGTCAAACCGTGCAATGAGATGCTCAGTGAACTCAGTATAGGAGTGAACTAAGGTGTGATCCTGGGTGACCAATCCATGGTGCCACCAATCATAGGCAATCCCCTCTAAATGCAATACAGCAAACTGAATAGCCTCACGCTCAGGCATGGGCCTCAATGAAAGATATATGTCCAGCTTGTGGACCCACGCCCGTGCGCTAGTGTCTCCTGTGCCATTATATGGGGCCAATGTAATCTTCCCAGTAGCTCTATTCAAATCATAATTCTGCTACTGTTGTTGTGGTCTATTACCACGATCTCCCCTGAACCTGGTTGTATCTCTACGCTGTGCACAATACTGGGGAAGAGGGAAAACGTCCCTAACCTCAGGGGGTAGAGCTCTCCACTCAACTGTGGCTGCTAAAACTGACTCCTGGAACCCAACCTCCGGTGGTTCCACTTGTGCTGGTTGTTCACCTAGTACGAACTGAGGAAGCAATGGCCTATTCGTAGTAGGTGTACGATGGCGGTGCCTCCTGCTGGAATGATGGGAACTCCCAACTGAAGATTGGGACTGATGGCTGCGGTGACTACCAGCCACTGAAGGTGACCTACCACGCCTACCTCTGTGTCCATCCATATCCAAACGATCCAAGGTATCTTGTAACCTATCTAATGCCTGAGCGATCCTGGGCTGAGTAGTGATAAGAGTCCTCATCATCTCTCCCTCTTCCTCATCCTGATTTCTTCTGCCGCCCACCTGTTCCTCAGCCATGACTGGATCCTGTTCTATCCCAAACTCACGCTCGTACTGAGCTCTTCTGCGTGTGTAATACCTATTTATATCCGCTCTACCCGAATGCATAGAAATAAAATCTGATTAACCCCACAGGCTGGCAGAATACATAGCTCTGATACCACTGAAAGATCCCTGATAGATCTTTGCTGTTAACCTGCTGTAATTTTTTATTTTTAATTTTGTTTTCCTGTTTATTTAAGTTTTTCTTACAGAACTAGACAGAAGTGCAGAAAGGGTTGTTTGTTTTTGTGTTTTTGATTGTTTTATAGCATAGGAAGGAATAGATAACAGCAAATATGAAGCAATACTGAAATAAATGAGGTATACAGCAAAAGTCAGAATTATTGCAAATCGTACCAGGCAGATTTGTCTGAATTACAAAGCCAAACAATGAATCCAATGTATTTCCCAAGCTCTCATACAAATTCGAAGTCAAACTGGAAGATGAAGAATGTTCTCCAACCCCACATACACTAGAAGTGAATACAAGCAATACCCTATACACCACGTGGTGTATTTGCTGCAAATGGCATTCCTCCAGCTGCAATGAACCACATCTCCACTGGAAAGATGGTAGGCTACGCTGAAACCCTACTGAGAATTGATGCCTCTGTCCTTAATCACCACGCACAATGCCTTATAAGTCCGGTGCCAAAGATTGCTGAGGGCTACGTCCCAGCCAATCCTAATCCTGGGGTTTGCGTCCCAGTCTAGAAATCGCTCTCCAGAGCAAATTCATACAAGTTGTCAAATATGCAAAAGATAATCATAGAATGAAGCTCCTATCCCCTTATAACCCCTCTCAATTGCAAATCGAACCCTAATTGTCTCCAAGTGGCGTGGTCTAGTGGAAATGTTATAATTTCTTATTTTAAAGTGGTCATGTTACTAGAAAATGACCTTTTTCCCCATAGACAGAAATCCGCTCACTGAATTGCCCTGAGACCAAAGAGAAAGATTTAAAGAATTTCAAGATCTTTCCAACGAGCTATCACACAATAGGATGCGCATCCAGATGAGGCCAAAAATCCCCTTATTACTCCAAAATGGCTAACAACTTAGCCTTATTTAATTATTAAACGCTAACTTAGGAAATATTAAAAATATAACCCAAATAGCCACAAAATGCCCAACTGACATTACAAACCCTAAAATCATCCTGTCACCTGTCTGTGACTGAAGTCGGAAATCAAGGATTCACTGGTAGTCTCATCCCTAAAATCTAGGGATGCTCCTAAAATTTAGGAAACAAGCCCGATCTCTCTGAAACTGAACCCAAAGAGGCATCTCATGGAGACCCAACCTTGGGCATGATCAAACCTCCTAAAAAGTAGGAACTGCATCCTAAAAACAAGGAATGTCTCCCAACTGATCAATAACTACTAGAACACCAAGTCTCCAACACTGAATAACCAAACCGGGTCTCTGTCCAACCCTGTCAGCCTACAAGACCCCATAATAAGATGACTCACATGTCTCTGCTAGACTGAGCTAGAGTGGGGACATGACATAATGTCGGATAATGTTGCTTCAAAAATATTGGCGACCTCTTCGTGTAGGTCCCGTACCGCCTCCTCTCCTTGTTCAGAATACTCTGACGGGTTGCTCTGCGACTCAGCTCCTGAGTCTTCTTCACTTAACGTCGAGTGTGGGGCCTGGTCGGCGAGATCTTCCTCAGCTACGTCTGGAAGTGGCAGGTTCCTTGCAACCTCCGCCAACTCCTTCCACGTACATGACCTTTGTCTCTCCCGACTACGACTCCGACTCACACTCCGACTTCTGCTACGTTTCTCAGGGCTCTTAGAGTCAGCAACCTCCCTTAGCCGTCGTCTCCACTTGGCCTATTCCTTTATACAGAGAGATCTCCGTACCGTTCCCTCGTCTACTCCTTCGGTGGCAGTGGTACGTTTTTCTTTGTTCGGCCGTAGGGGCATTAAGTGCCAGAGGTACGGCGTCGGCTTGTCTCCCTCTTCTCTTCCTCCCTACTGTTGCGCTCTTCGTACCTTTGGAGTACTTGTTGCTGACGGAGTTCCCGTACAGTTTCCTCCCTTCGGTCTTGAAGTGCAATCAAATTTCTGGCGAGTAACCTTGGAATACTTCCGAGCAGGTCAAAGACGGGAGTGCTGACAGTGAGTTCACCACGTACCGTGCCTTCAAAGACGACTCTCTCCTGAGCCTCCCTCTGCACGTACTGCGTGACCGACACGTCCCACAACTCTACCAAGTCTATCGTCAACTGATCCTCTTGTGCCTCTTCCGCGGTACTTTCATTGTGTGTATCGCTGTCCACGACAATTAATTGTTGGTTGAATGGCCGGCCCATTAATTTCTTCCGCCTACTGCCATAGTTATCTCCAGGTTCGTTCAGGCAATGATGCCAAAATGTTTAGCCCTTATTGTGAAGTTGGTAAACTCACGGATAAAACAAGGATTTCTCACATACCAACTATTCATGTAACAGAACATTCATATATCAAAGCATAAGTAACAACAATAAACAGCTATACCAGAAGAATGATAGCTTTATTGAATTCTCAAGAATATGCCAGTACAATACCATCCTTGCCGAGGTTCCATCCGAATCATATATAGACTCGACGGTTGGCCAAGTTGCCAACCGTCACTAATTACCAACTACCCCACGGGAACCTCCCAGCGACTCAACATAACCAAACATAAACACCCATCCCAACTTCAAACTAACATGTGTTATTGACCCCTAACATAGGGATCTTGATCCAGTACTGCAACCAAACTTAGGCTTCCACTATCAGTAGGAAAACGTCATCACAAAATTATACACCCTAGCATGGAGAGTAAGAAGCAACACTCCTGACTAGTTTCGAATGCGCTTTATTCTTGAAGAAGAGGAAGAAATAGCTGATCGCATTAAGGCCAACTTAAGAAGAGAACTTGCAGCACAAAGAGAGCAAGCACCTCAGCCAGTTCCCGTAAATCCCCAGCCAGCACTTGCAAATCCTCAATAAGGTCACACTGGATCACATCGATTCTTTCTCACCAGACAAGTTCTGAAGAGTTCTGCGATCAACCCCAAGCTCATCCAAAGAGTTTGTAGAATTAGAGTCTTCTACTAGAGCCAAGCAAAGGAAAAGAATTGTTACATCAAGTGAAGAAGAAAATCCATCGAGCAAGGACGTGCCTCGAGAAGAAGATATTTCCAGCATATTTCAAATTTCAAGTTTGTTCCAAACACCAGCCCTAAAAGTTTCAATCCCAAGAGTTACCCAGGAAATCCCAGTGCTAGAAACCCCAGTTCAAGAAGCTCACACAACCCCAGTTCAATTGACACCAATTCAAGCGGTCCCACCACCAGCTACTTAGCAAATTCAAACAAGAGTTCATCAGACAATCGTTCCAATGGCGTCGCGTCCAGCCAATGCATCGCCTATGACCTTTATAGTTTACCATGACATGCCTAAGAACCCGGAACAATTTTGTTCCAAGTTTCATAGTGGTGATCTGAGCCGCACTATGGACGAACATATCAAAATTTTTGAATATCCAAGAGGAAGATGTTCCTCCAGGCTGTTCCCGTATACTTTTGATGAAGAAGCCTCTTATTGGTATATTCATTTGCCGACTGACTCTATTCGCAATTGGCAACAAATGAAGGATGCTTTCTTAGAAAAATTCAGGGCACCGATTTCCCCAACAGATTTGTATAGACAATTTGTGGAAGCAAAGAGACAAGAGCACAAACCAATTAGCACATTCAACAACAGATTTCACAAGGCCTACACGAGGTAGCGAGATCCTTACAACTTAAACAATGCTGCAGCACTACTACTTTATTATGCAGCCTTAGATCGCCTAACCTCTATGTTTGTAAAGTCAAAGAATCCGTCCCCAAACAACTTTAAGGAAGCATATGCTGCAGCAGTTACAATCAACAATGATCTAGGAGTAGGTATTGCTCCAGGGCCACTCAACTATTTGGGAAATCCAGCTGTCCAAAACCAAATTCAAGACATCAATCGAGCGTTGGCTCAACATACACTTGTGATGAATTCGATTCCCACCCCAAATAATCAATTGGTCCTTTATCCGGGAGCACCTATGTCTCAAGTGCCACTACCACAGCCAATATAACTGCAAAATGCAACGACCTCAGTCCGAACCCAAGAAGAGAAGGATGAAATGAAAAAATTGATTGATCAGGTCAAGAAACTGTCAACTGAAGTCACATATTTGAGAAATCAGAATAATCAAATACAAAGTATGCAAAGAAACTATCAGTCACATCAGGGGAATTACCAAGGTCAAAGTTCTTTCAAATACCAAGGAGGCAATCAAGGAAATAATCAAGGTTCCTGCAACAACAATCTAGGATTCCAGAGGAAAACATGGAATACAGTACCAAATAACGGGAGCGTGCCTTGTGTCTTGGATAATCTTCCATCTTCCGATAAAGTATTCCTAGCTAAAGCAGCACTATCAGGATGGTGCAGATTGCAAAACACTAATCAGCATAATGAATTGAATTGTCATGAGTTAGCAACGGACATTTTTAAGAACGAGAAAAGAAATACAGAGGATCCTCCACTGACAGGATATGAATTGGTTCCCACACCAAGATATGACCAGGCCCTTTTCCTTGAAAATGTCAAGTTCGTCTCAAGAGCACACATCGTATCAGCCTAACCAAAGATTCCCACCTGCATCTGCAAATGGCCCAGTGGAGGCGCTGCAATACCAAGCTAGATCAGAAACTCAAATCCCATCAGATCAATCAACTACAATTAATGGTTATAATTTCCCTCCATTGTATAACAATGTATTGGTGGAAGGAACCAAAGAAGTGCAAGCATTTCAACAAACGTCTGGAAACCCACTCAGGATATATCAGAGGAATAGTCACCAAAATGAGCCCTTAACCACATCCATTCCTCCGAATAATTTTCAGACCCCACCAAATCCAAATGCTACTAATGTGCCATCCCTTCTCCTAGAGACTCACTTGAATATCTCCAGCAGAATGTCCAATCAAATGGGACAAGACAAGCTACAATACCCCAAGTGGAACAAAGGCGACAAGCAACCCCTCAAGTGGAGTAGTCACAAGCACAAGTGAAAGATCACCCTAGAGAAGAGTTGAAAAGATTAAGTTTGTACGTGTTGGAAGAATTTAAAAAGATAAAGGTCAGCTTACCCTTGATCGAGTTGATGAGAATTCCTGAGATTTGAGAAACACTCCTAAGTAGTTTGACTAAATTGTTTCCCCAAGGAACACTTCACAAAATATGTCGAACATAAATGTACCCCATGCTCCAGCAAATACAAACGTTATTCAAAATGAACAAGAGATGCTAATTGATACTCCACAATAGCCTCCTAATTTTGTAGGAATGGTCCAAACATCGTCAGGAAGTTAAGATCAAGAAGACATAACACCAGAAGAAGTTCTTAGGGATATGAACATATTCCAAGAAAAAAATTTGACAAATGAACTCCCACAGACTTCATAGAAGAAAGAACTTGTCCAAAGAAGACAAGAAGAAAAGAATCAAGATGTCAATAATCAAGTAAAACATCCAATGGTCTTTTACCAAGGAAAGGACAAGCCCGCTCCATTCTTGCTATCAGTCAGAATATTTGGAAAACTTGTGCATAACTGCTTAGTAGACTCTGGTGCTTCTAGCAATGTGATGCCTCTCGCTATGTGTGAAAGAATGGGAGTGATGCCTACGCAGAACAATAAGAAGGTCACTAAGTTGAACAAAACAAAAGTCCTTGTGGTAGGGGAATTAAATAATATTCACATGCAGCTAGCAACAGATCCTAGAGTGCAAAGTTGTATCGACATTTCTGTCGTTGATATCCCTGATGGCTATGGCATGCTTTTAAGAAGAGAGTGGTCAAGGAGACTAGATGGATATATTTCTATTGACTTTTCTCATATGTGCTTACCATGGAAAGGGCTCCCAAACCAAATAAAGATTGACAATACACCGAGGCTCAAGTTGATGATTACTGAATATGGAGAAAACAATGACATATTGTTTCTCGAAATGGACTTAGGTTCCTATAAACCTAGGGTGGATGAAATCTTAATGTTACATGCATTACCCAGCAAAAAACATGCTGAAGAAGAGTCAAAATCTGCAATAATATTCACACAAGACGGTCAAAATAAGAATGATAGGCTATTTGAAAGTTTTAGGGACTTTATTTGGACAAGTGTAAGCTAAAGAGTAGAATTGAGAAGAAGAATTCACGAATTGTTGTTGACCAACTCGTGCCGGATCCATGACACATCCCATTCAAAGTTCACATGCAAAATGTGCCACAAAGCCATTAAGGAAGCTCGACAGATGCTTCAATAATTTGCAGATCCTGAAGAAATTGAAGAAGAAAGCAATACTAAGAATAAGGAAAACAATAAAAAGGGGTCTAAAGAAGATAAAGCTAAAAGTGCTAAAACAAAACAAATACAAAGTGGATATGAGAAGAACACTACTGATACACGGGCTCAACCACTCTCTCAGTCAACAGAACAAGTTTGGACCTTAAGGTTTGATGGATCCAAGTCAAGGAAAGGAGCTGAAGCTAGTTTCAAATTAATCAGTCCAAACGGAGAAGCATACCTTTCAGCTCACAGACTTCAATTTCCATGTACAAATAATGTCAAAGTATGAATCATTGGTTCACGGATTATTGCTAGCAATAAGGAAAGGAGCCAAAGTTTTACAGACTTTTGGAGATTCAGAAATAGTCGTGAGGCAAGTAAGAAAACAATACATTTGTAATGATAAAAGATTATCTTGTTATCGCAATAGAGTGTAAGACCTTATTGAGAGCTTTGATGCTTTCAATATCCATTGTGTGAACCGATCAAACAATCAAGTTGTAAATTCCTTGGCACAAGCAGCCAGTTCGTTAGAACCACTTGCCATGGATGGTGTGAATCAGTTTACAATAGAGCTATCATCAATACCATCAGTTCCTGATAACATCACAAATTTCCAAGTTTTTGACGATGATGACCACATTCTTGAGTTCTTAACAAGTTCAAATGTCTTTGCAACACAGATTATTGATGAAGATGAGATGACAGAAGGAGCCGAATTTGATGCTGATGGCATCATGAATTTAAAGATGAATGCCATTCCAAGAGGATTGATACAATTGGAAACGATATTTGATCAGGATCAAATCAATACAGTGAAGAATCAAAAGATTGAAGGTGAACAAGATGAAAAGGTAAATCTAGGAACCGAAGATGATGTCAAAAATGTATACATAGGTAAAGCTTGCATGCCCAAAGAGAAGGCTGGAATAATTCAAAGCATGAAGGAGTTTGCTAATATCATATCCTGGAGCTATGAAGATTTAAGGACTTATGACACTTCCATCATCATGCATACAATTCCTCTCAAGCCAGGAAGTAAGCCATTCAGACAACACCAGAGGCCAGTCAATCCACTATTGGAACCCCTTATTCACCAAGAAGTAAAGAAATTGTTATCAGCAGGAATCATATTCCCAATGTGCCACTCAATGTGGATCGCCAAATTGGTTCTCGTCCGAAAGAAAAACGGAGAAATTAGGCTATGTGTTGATTTCTGAAACTTGAACAGAGCCTCAAAGAAGGACAATTATCTCTTACCATCACTTGATGAATTTCTGCAAATTGTAAATGGGTCACAGATGATGTCCTTTTTGGATGGATATTCCGGATACAATTAGGTCTTTTTGAATACGAAGATAGACTAAAAACGACATTCACAACAAAATGGGGAACCTTTGCCTATAAAAGAATGCCCTTTGGGTTAATTAATGCAGGAGCTACATTTCAAAGGGCCATGGACATCGCCTTCAGAGACTTGATTGGAAAATGCATAATCATCTACATGGATGATTTGACAGTGTTCTCAAAGAAGAGAGAAGACCATATAGAAGACTTGAGAAAGGTATTTCAAAGATGCCGAAGATATGGGATTTCATTAAATCCAAAGAAATGCATATTCGGCGTCACCGAAGGAAAATTGTTAGGCCACTTGATCACCGAGAAAGGATATTGATTGATCCTGAACGTATAGAGGCAATCTCAAGAATCAATTTGCCTGCCAGCCAGAAGGAGTTGAGATCTTTCTTCGGGAAGATCAACTTTGTCCAAAAATTCATTACAGGCTTTGCTGAGATAGTAAAACCTTTGAATGAGATGTTAAAAAAGGATGCTAAAATGGACTAGACACAACCAACAAAGAGAGTTTTTGAAGAGATCAAGCAAGCTATAGCTAATGCTCTTGTCCTAGTCAGTCCAGGTTACACAAAGCCATTTTACTTGTATTCTTTTGCATCAAAGCATTCTTGTGCTGCAATGCTTACGCAACAAACAGAAGAGAAAGGCGAGCATCTCATAGCTTTCATGAGCTCACCACTCAAGGATGCAGAGTTGAGATACCCAAGCATCAAAAAGCAGGCTTATGCATTGGTGAAGGCCATCAAAAAATTTTGCCATCGTTCTTGATGCGGCCGTTAAAAAATTCCTGATGCAAAATGAGCTAGGAGAGAGAAGAGGAAAGTGGGTCGCCACTATCCAGGAATATGATATTGAATTATAGCCAATGAAGCTAGTCCGTGGGCAAGCTTTAACTCAGACTATGGCCAGTGACTGACACCTCCCCAGAGGAGTGGTATTATGACATCACCTCATATTTGATAAATCACAAGTATCCTACATAGATGAACTCATCACAGAAGAGAGCTTTCAGGCTTAAGTGCCAATGCTACATGCTTCAAGGGTCAGTACTCTACAGAAAGAATCATGAAGGAATTTACCTAAGGTGTGTTGGAAGTGACGAAGCTAAAAGAATTATGGAACATTTACACTCCAAATTTGGAACAAGTCATGGGGGTAGTCAAGTGACAACTTACCAAATTCTGAGAGCAGGGTACTATTGGCCTTCTGTTTTTAAAGATGCATATAAACATGTTGAAACTTGCCACACCTGCCAAGTTACTGCAATTCGCGAAAAGAATCCTTCTCTGCCACTCCAACCAATCACGGAAGTGAAGCCATTTGCAATGTGGGGACTCGATTTCATCGGTATGATAAATCCGCCATCATCAACACAACATAGATACATTTTGACTGCAACTGACTACTGCACCAGATGGTCTGAAGCCCAGGCATTAAAAAATTGTACAACAGATGCAGTGATTAAATTCCTAGAGAACATTATCACTAGTTCGGATGTCCTAATGCTCGAGTGTGTGATAATGGTTCTACTTTCACTTCTTTAAAATTTTCCAACTGGCCATTTGACTATGGGATCACTTTGAAATTTTCATAGAATTATTACCCCCAAGGTAATGGATTGGTAGAGTCAACAAATAAAAATCTACTCAACGTGATCAAGAAGCTGCTAGAGAAGAATCCAAGAGATTGGCATACTTAGCTTAGGTTTTCTCTATGGGCAAATAGAACAAGAGCTAAGAAGTCCCTGGGAACCTCCCCATATCACAGTTTACAGACAAAACCCAGTCTTTCCTATTCAACTAAGGATCCCGACATTGAAATTCATGCAAGAGTACTTGGATCCAGAAGACGGAGTTCACATTCGTTTGTCATAACTGTTGCTATTGGAAGAATAGAGAGATCAAGCCCTCAAAAATTTTGCCAAACATCAAGGGGTTGTCAAATGATGGTTTGACAGACATGCTACAATGAAGTCCTTCAGGATCTCTGATTTAGTCCTTTATTGGGACAAAGCTCAAGAAAGAAGAGGGGATCATGATAAATTTGACAACCTGTGGACAGGACCATACCAGTTTTTTGAGATACTTGGAGAAAATGCTTTTAAGTAAAAGACTTTGACAGGAGAATATATCCCATTGCTCGTCAATGAGAAATTTCTGAAACATTATTTCAAACCTTGAGTTCCTTGATGGAACTTATCTGTACATAGTTAGAGTAGTTTTGTTTGTCTTGCTTGCTTTTGCTTTAGTTTAGTTTGTTTTTCGATTGCTTTCTTAGATTAGTTTTCTTTTGATTTCGTTTGCTCTAGGTTAGTTTTGAATAAAAGGGGATTCCCACTTGTGAGAAAGGCAATGTTGCTTACAGGCACAACTTTGGTGTACACTACTATATTATGTCCGCAATATTCCTCTGATAAACATTTATGGAAAATCTTAGAGTTCTAGATTAATTGTCTCTAAAGTATCTTAAAAGTTAAGAGTAGTACTTGACTAGAAAGGGAATCATATTGTATCTTGACATCGAGTCTTACAATTATTATATCTTACACACTTAAAAATCCTCTAAGTCATTGTGGTCTCTTAGGTGAAGTCATGGCTAAAAACAAAAAATCATCAAATGTCTTACTTCAGCGCCACTATAATACTCAAGCCCATGTGAGCTCCATTGCTTATGAGCCAGAGTGTGGGAATATGTGAAAAGAAAAGAATATCAAAATGAACGAAAAAGAAAAGAATATGTAATGTCCCCTTCTCGTTGATGTCCTTCCAGTGGTCCATGTTATCACTTGGACCTGCACCCCTGTTTGCTAAGCTATCAACTCAGTAGGCCTGTGACACATGGGAACCCTCCTAGGCCTGTGGGTTGCCTAAAAAATGGAGTGAACCTCCAGAGTAAGCTGGTTCTTTTCAGATTCTGCACCTAAACTAACAATTTTTTCAGGGAAAAGAGTGAGGAGGAGATAATACAAAAATTAAAACCTGAAACTAAGGTGATTGCACCAGATGGTATTCTTTTTGGAATCTATCTAAGCAAAAGACACACAGTACAGCAATGATAATGAACCCTTTTTCACACTGACCAACAACTCATAACCCTTGCATCAATGCTTCATAAACAGGCTGGATAATCACAGTCCTAAGAGGGAAAAAAATCCTTTTTTCACAACCTAAGACCATTAATCATTAAAACACAGCTCATGACCTGCAAGTAGTACATGTATTTCTGCATAAGGCATCAAAAGGAGATGTAAATTTAAAGGGGGGCAAAAGCCAACCACCAAAGAACTGACTAACCCTGAAGATGCAGTAACAAAGAAAGATGAGAAGTAGAGCAGCAAACCAAGCTATTATCCTTGCCAAACAGGTATCACCAAGCTTCATAAATCCTGAAAATGTGTTACAAAGACATCCATTCTTGCAGAGAGAACCAAAAAATTACAGTCTGCTCCAAGATGAATGAATCAGAACCTTTACAAAAAAGAAGGCTCCCAGTATATATGCCTTTTTTCAAACATATCAAGAAGACTCCACCTCCTCCTTTTAGGTCGAGCAAACTCAAAAACCCTAACTTTTTAGCCTCAAAAATATCTTAAAAGGGATAAACCTGAGCCAAAAGGCTAAGTCATCCATTCTGCAAACATAAAACCTCATAAATGCAACATAAATGCTTCTGAAATGTCTCTGACAGGCCTGCAAGCCCTCATAAATGCAAAAATATCCCTCCTTCTGCCCAAAAAAAATATCTAATAAAGTGATTTTTTCAAAAAAAAGATTTATTACTATTTGGTCAAACATTTGTTTGATTTTATTTTTATTTATATTTAAAAGTTTTAATAATATAAAAGTAATAGAATTGTTTTATTTAAAGCGATAAAATCAATAAATCACTTTAAATAATACAATTTTATTAATTTTATTTATTAAATAATAATAAAGTGTAATAAAAAATATATTTAATAAAAGTGTTTTATTAACACTTTAATAAATAAAATTTTTTATTATAATTTATTATTTTTTTAAATATTAAATAAGAAATAAAATAAACAAATGTTTAATCAAAAAATAATAAAATTTTTTAATAAAAAGGAAACTTTATTAAAGACACTTGTTATATGGCTGAGGGCGTAATTTTGAGCTCTTACAAAAAGAACTTGCTAAGGATAATAGCAAGGGGGGACAAAGTGATAAGAATCACTTAGGAAGCCAAATGATTTACAAGGTTTTTTAAAGTGATAAAAATCACTTAGCAATACAATGCGAACCTTGCCACCATGCATATCGCGTGGCATATGAAGGAAAGAAATGAATTTTTTAAAGAAGACATTTTAAGGGAAATGAAAACCCTAAAATCCTCATTCGCATCTTCACTTTTGCCTTTCAAGCATTCTGGAAACCGCTCTGCACTGGGCGTCGCTTAGGGTTTGAAGGAAAAGAAATGGTGCATTCTTCAGTTCTGGGCGCATTTTTGAGCGTTGGGCCGTCTTTTTGCTTGAGACCTGTTCTTCTTTCTTTGCATTTGCTGGTTTCGGGCTCATTCTGGAGCCGCTATGGAAAACTTTTTGCGTTTCTGGGTACCTTCTGAGCGTTCGGAGTTCGGCTTCCTTGCTTGCTGGGCGCTCGCTTCACCTTGCATCTTCACTTTTGCACAGGTCCGCCATTTTTTCGATTCTGGAAAGAAAGAAAAGTTTTTTAATGTAACATATTGGCTTCCTTTTCTGCGTTTTTTGAAGATCTTTCTATGGCTCGAACCTGTTCGGTATTTGCTTGTATTTTTGCGAAAATTCATTCATGTAATTTGCTGTTTTTCTCTGTGAGCTACCTTCCTTGGGCTGCACTTGCTTTCCATTTGCTTATATCGATAAAAATTGACTTATGGATCTGTTGCATTTTCTGAAAAACTTCATTCCTTGGTATACAGGATTATTTTTCCCTTTCTAAAAAATATTAGAAAAACAGTAGCTCGAAAAACTGCGTTTTTTTCATTTTTTGTTGGCACTGTATGAAGCTTTTGATGAGAATTCTTTGTGTGATCTTGTCCCAATTGGGACTAGGTTTGCACCTGTTGGCTTAAATTTGTGGCTTCTAAATGAGGAAGAGAGTTTGCATTCATCTTGTTCTGCTTGTATCTCTTTTAACCTTGTCTCAGGAGTTGTCCAGCTTGTTTCTGAAACATCTGCTTGCTGATCCACACTCCACCCGGTACCTTGAGCCTCTTCAGATGTTCTTTGTTTTTGTTCTACATCTTGTGAAGTACTTCTGTTACCTGCTTCCCACTGAATTCCACCATGTGAACCTTTTCCAAGGATTAAATTTGCATTTGTCAGCTTAGATTTCAATGTGTTATCAGACTTAATATCACAAGAGAACAGTTCATGTTGATCTTGTTCATCTGCATAATCTGTAAAAAAAAGTTTTACTTATGGCTATGTTGCATTTGTAAGCTATTTTCCTTATATCATCTGCACTAAGTGTCTCATTCGAGGCAAACATCCACAATGAACTTTCACGTAGCTGACTTGAAGAGAAAGCAAGAAACTCAAATATTTTATTCCCTATCAAAATACCTTCTTTCAAAACAGACAGAATCCTCATATATATTTTTGTATGCTTCTGTGGCTTTTCACGGCCCATCCATTGAGACAAGCCACGAGAACTAAGCATGTTCAAGTTCTCATCAACAAAGAAAACACGAAGAAAATTGTCAAATGTATTCTGCGAAGTGTCGTGTCACACGATTGGAAACATTAACCTCAGGTCCACAGAAGTAGAACTTTGAAAGAGTAATTTGTACCCTATTGATACGCATCAAGCCATTATCCAGAGATATTTCTTCAGAAAGAAGGTGCCCTTTTAATTTTTTCAACATACCTAGTTCCTTTGTGAGCCAATCTACAGGTTTGTAGCAAGTGTTCCCTCCTGAACTACTAAATTTTGCTAAAGCCTGATATATATAATCAGCTGGCCTTTTCTCGGCAGTAGCAAATTGAAGAATCCCTTGCTAAGCGTTGGCCAACTAAGAATGCCTTGTTGGACAAGTGAATTTATTTTGAACATTATTTTGTAGGGTGTGTCCAAATCTTCTGGAGGACTTATGATCGGCACCAAAATTGAAGTTGGATCAAATGGTCTTCCATGCTCTAGCAAAATTTTCTCTTCAACCTCTTTGTAATGTGCAAACTTGTTCTGAATATGAGAAATGTCTATAGAATTAGGAAGCTCCAAACTACATGATGAAGATTGACCTACACAACAACATTGTGTAAAATCTGTTGTTCGGATCCACTGAGCATCTTCCAAGTCTTTGTAGTTGCAGCCATTAGTATCAGATTGTAAAACTGGGGACATATTGCTGTAAAATCCTCGGGGCATTCCGTAGCCATTGATGTCTTTAGCTTCAAACTCATATGAGAAGGAGATGTCTGCATCATCTTTTCTTCTAGTCTCCTTTAAAACTCCAACCACCCTCAAGAACATTTGTAATCCTATATCAATAACCAAACCTTCAAAAAGCCTTTTAGCAAACATGGTTAGAGCCCTTGGGTTACCTTTTTTTAAGGTTTGACAACAAAACATGGGGATTACTTTGTAGTGTACTTGGTCTGACTGAAAGAAATAGTTTGCTTTGTGGCTGGTAAGGGCTTTCACAGTGTCTAACCTCCTTGGATCTGCTCTTTGCTTACACCATTTTCAATAGTTAACAGTCATGATTTGCATTACAAAAGTTCTTCACACTTGCCATATATCCCCTTGAAATATGTTCTGAAGTTCCTTTATCTCTTGGGAAAACTCACACGATGCCAAACGTGTTCCTTGACAATCTGTTCATGACTGTCCCTCCATCTATGACTCTGCATATTTGCCTTCAACTGACAACCCTTGCTGTAATCCATCCATAAACCAAACCTGTAGTCTCTAAACTAAATATCATTATGATGTTCTTCTTGGCATGCTTGACTGATCTTTCATTTACTACCATCTTCTTTTGCAAAAGACTGTCACTTGTTGAGTTGTCTCGTCATATGGCCCTGGTTTTGCCCAAGTGATTGTCCTTGAATACTGTCTCGTCTTTGGTGTATCTTCTCAAGCTCCTTTTCAACTGCTGACGCAAAATCAGACTGTAAGAAGTCTGAATTTTCATCTTTAACTTCATACTTATCAATCCATTCTTGAGTGGTCCTCAATGCAAGGCTCATGTGATGGCAAAGGACTACTGGTCACTTTCAGAAAATTAGAATCATGTGCATGTTTCTTCAAAACGTCTTCGTTGTACTTAATTGCATCTGCTTCCAGAGTAGGTTGTATCCCCATAAGTACTGGTCTATGAGGTGTCCAGCTGTAAGACACATTTTCTTAGCTGCCTTAGCTGTCATAAAACCTATACATATCTGCATCTCCTTAGCTGTTATTTTATTTGCCTCCAACCAACCCCACAATGGTGAAGTACCCATGACAAACCCTTTCATTATCAAATTATAGGACCTTCCTATTAGGCAATCTCCTAGTTTCTAAAATCAGCTCTCTTAGACAATATTGGTCATCTGATCTTAACAAGTATTTCTTAGTGTACTCATGCGTATGAAACAAGGAAAATCAATCTCACTGTAGACTATCATACCTCACATGTAGCTGGAATCTGATAATTGGTTTGATTCTTGATTGTCCACACTCACATAAGGCTGAAGTGAACTTGTGAGCAGGGCTTCATCCTCATTCTGGTGTGGCCCAGGTGACTGATCACCTATAAATCTGACTTTATCTTTAAACAATGGCTGCCATTGTTTTGCAACTAGTACCACAATCTGAAATATTTTTGACAGTAACTCCAGCCCCATAATCAGGATAGAGACTGTTAATCCCAAATGGAATAATGACTAGAATTTTGAATGTCTTCTCCCCTTTATCACCAGCCCTGACATGATTTGATTGCATTAAACCTTGATTTTCCTCACATGAGCTGGGCTCAACCCTTGTGGGAGCCGCATTCGTCTCCACTCATCTTAGTGAATTTTATGACCAGCAAACTGTCCTTTTTTCTTTTCCTGCACATGAAACAAACCTGTTAGCAAAAAATGCATATCTATGGTGGCTTTCCTTTGATCTGATTCTTGCCTTTTTGGAGATTCCTTTGTACTTGCGAGCTATATGCATTCCATGTACGTAGGGATCATATATACATATGCGTGCATTAGTACATATGTCAGAAATGCAGCCAGCTATTGCTTAGAACAAAAGTTCTAACACATTGTTTGTTTCAACCTTTTTTGCAGATCAGAAGGAAAACATCAACGGACCGGGGGGGAGCAGCAAGACAAAGGCTACGACGAGCGTCTCCAACTGTTCCAGTCATTCAGGCAATGACTGGTTCCACTTCTGACATGCCTTATTTTCATTTTGTACTTGCATACATATGTGTATATTTCTCTTCTGCATTGAATATACGTAGCTAGTCCCACGGCTCCTGTGTGGGACGCATTTTGAAAATGAATAAAAAAAATACTTTTCTTTTGCAAATGAGATGTTTTTTCTTTGCTGTTACAGAATAAAGTACTTAGAAACATCATTTTTAAAACACAAAATAGAGAAAGAGTATACACTAGCTTTCTTTTGTTCATGCTAGCATTCTCAACCTATTTTTCAGCCAGGAGCGAAAAATAGGTAATATTTTTGGCGACATCTGCTATATGTTTGCCTGCTAAACATCTTGACCAGCTGCCTTAAAAAAAAAATTCATTGGGCACAGAGTCACTTGCAACCCTTGTGAAAACTGGAAAAATACATCATAATACTGCAAAACTCTCTCCCTTTCCTCCTCTGAATCTGTCATAGCCTATTGAGTATAGGTGTGGGGTTCATGGTAGCGATTATGACAGACTGCTATTATGAATTCCACATGTGTATTTGATAGTTTATGACAAGTTAGCTACAAAGCACCTGTGAAAAACACTCTCTTTCATTACTGGAACTCAGTTGTAAGCAAAAACCTCACCAAAAACAGCCTCAAAAGACTGCTGTGAGCTGTCCCAGCTTTATGAGAGGGATATGTATGATGTGGGGCAGTGGAATGTATTCACTGTTTCATATGGTAGGTATCATTTTCATCAAACTGCGGCAGCTTACAGCAGCCTTTCCTCCACAAAACTGAAACAACTAACAACTAACTACGCACGAAGCGCTTAGGGAAAACTAGACAGCAACTAACTAACTGTGCAACAGCACTTATTTAACATCCAAAACCTACTTTATTATATACAAGCTGCGATCATACCTCAAAAGCAATGCTTGAGGTGAATCCCGTTGACCGGGATTGGCTCCACGTTACCGTCCATCTTGGAGAGCTGGAAAGCGTTGTGCTGCTTACAATCAGAAATAATGTAAGGCCCGCTCCAAAATGCATCGAACTTGGAATGCTTTCCAGGCTTGCTCTTGAGGGTGTCCCATTTCAGCACCACATCTCCTTCCTGGAAGCTTCTTGGAGATGCTCTTCTGTCAAATGATCGCTTCATCTGAGCCTGATGAAGCTCTATCTTATTCAAAGCGTCCTTTCTAGTCTCTTCTAGCTCAAACAATTGAGCTAATCTCACTGTAAGGGGGCCCTCCTCCAGTGAGTCCAACTGATTTGCTAGGTCTAGTGCTGGCAGCTCGGATGAAATAGGAAGCCTTGCTTCCTTACCGTAGACCAGCATAAAAGGTGATTGTCCTGTGGACCTTTTTGGGGTGATCCTATCAGCCCATAAGGCTGATTTTAACTGAGTATGCCAAACCCGCTGGTTGCCTTCCAATGATCCTAATCAGATTCTTATTAGTCGATTCTGCTTGGCCATTGCCTTGCGGATAATAATTGGAAGACGTATTTAGGTAGATCCCTTTCTTGACAGCCCAATCAGAGATTCTAAGACCAACAAAAGCGAGCCCATTATCTAAAATTATGGACTCCGGTACCCCAAATCTGGCAACCAGATCTTCATAGAAATTTAGGACAGCGGTCTCATTTGCCTCTTTAAGTGCTACTGCTTCAGTCCACTTGGTGAAGTAGTCAGTGGCTGTAAGTATCCACTTATGGCCAGCGCTGGACGCAGGGTTTATCACTCCAATAAAGTCCAAACCCCACCTCATGAAAGGCTGTTCCACCTGAATTGGCTGCAAAGGCAAAGCTGCCAATCCCATTTTGCCAGCAAACATGGCACATTCTTTGCACTTTCTGACCCATACGTGTGCATCTCTGAATAATGTGGGCCAATAATAGCCACCCTTCATCACCTTAAGAGCTGTTGCTCTCGGTGAAAAATGGCCCCCAGCTGATCCCTCATGAAAATCATGCAGCAACTTACTTATTTGGTCAGGCCCAACACATCTCAGCAACACACCATTAAAATCTTTACGAAACAAGATGCCATTAAGGAGTGTATAAGGTATAGACTGCAGTCTAAAATACCTTCTTTTAGCTCTGTCCAGCAACTCAGGACATTCACCAGTTTGCAGAAAATGAGTCATTTCCTGCACCCAATCAGCAGTAGGAATCCCAACTGGTGCTTGCTCGTCACCCTGCAGTGTTAGAACAGCTTCCTGTTCATGTTTTGGCGAATTAGAAATGCCATCAGCAAGCTGTTCGCATAAGCCTTTGCCTCTGACCAGCTTGGTAACCTGAATTTTGACGTCATACTCCATGACCTTGGTTACCCAACCAACCCTTTTGTCATTTAGATCCCTGCTCAATAGAAACTCCTTTACGCTTGGGTGAGCAACCATTAAATTAATGCTATTGTTAGATAGCATGTGTTTGAATTTCTTCAAACTCCTGATAACAGCCAGCACATGCTTTTCCACAAAAGTGTACCTTAGCTCGTAGTCCTTCAATGCTTGACTAAAGAAGGCTAATGGTTGTTCTGAGCCTTCATCATTCTGCTGTACCAGCATAGCTGAGATAGAATCTATATTCCCATAGGCATACAAAGTGAAATCCTTAGAAAAATCAGGATTTAGAAGTGTAGGGGCAGCGGCTAACGCTTCTTTAATCAGCTGAAAACTTCTCTTGCCCTCCTTGGTCCAGCTGTAAGACACATTCTTTCTCAACATAGCAGTTAAAGGGTTTAGCAAATCTGCAATATCAGGGATAAACCTCCTGACAAAATTAATTCTCCCTATGAAGCTCTGCAGACCTTTCTTATGAGCTGGTAAAGGAAGGGCCAAGATGGCACTTACCCTCTCAGGATCAATGGTAATACCGTGCTTGGATACCACGTATCCAAGCAATTTGCCCTCATGGACAGCAAATATACACTTTTTTGGATTAAGAGATATGCCAAACTGTCTGCATCTTTCGAAGATCAGCCTCAAATGGTCTAGATGATCCTTTGCTCCTTTTGAGAACACTGTGATATCATCTAGATAGACCAGCACTATTTTATATATCAAACCTTGGAACGCCATATCCATGGCACGCTGGAAAGTTGCCCCTGCATTGGACAACCCAAAAGGCATCTTCTTATAGGCCATAGTGCCCCATTTAGTAGTAAAAGCTGTCTTGTACTGGTCTTCCTCTTTAACTAAAATCTGGTTATAACCGGAAAAACCATCCAACAAAGAAAACATCTCAGAACCTAAAACTACTTGCAAAATCTGCTCCATAGAAGGTAAAGGATAATGGTCCTTCAGAGAGGCTCGATTAAGGTCTCTAAAATCTACACAAAGCCTGATTTCACCATTCCTCTTCCTTACCGGAACCAAGTTCGAAACCCACGAAGTATGCTTGATGGGAAAGACTATGGCACTCTCAATCAGCTTGTCTAATTCCTTTTTCATCAGGGGCTCCAATTTGGGATTTATTGGCCTCTGTTTCTGTCTCACTGGTTTGGAATTAGGCTCTAGTTCTATTGTATGTTGTGCAAGCTCAGGGTCAAATCCCCTCAAATCAGAATATTGCCAAGCAAATATATCATTAAACTCCTGACAGAGGGATACAAAAGCTGCTTCTTTTCCTTTGGTATGAACTTTGCCCAGTTTAAGAAACCTACCTCTCGAAATCTCAACCTCTTCATAGTGGTTTTGATCAATCTGAATGCTGGACCTTTCTTTCCTAACTTGATCATCAGAATTGAAGATGGATTCCAAGGAGACCAATCCCTTGGGTAACTTATTTCCTTTCAGCTGAATGATCTGGTCACCATACTGGTGTTGTAGTTTCTTCTGGTTGGCATGAGAGAACTCAGCTTCCTCTCTTAGGAAACTCACAATCTGCTGGTCACTTTCAAAAACCTGCCAATGTATATCATTATCTGGTACAGCAGGCCTAATAACAATCTTCACATGCTGATGATTACCGCTGCTACCAATTTCCTTGGGAATATCATATTCTGCCCCTATGGCTGCTAATCTGTCAGCACACTTATTCTGATTTCTGGGTATGGATATCAGATTGAAAGCATCAAATCCTTCCAAGAGGTCCCACACCCTATGCTTATAAGACTTAAGCAAATCATTCTTTGTAAGACAAATGTTCCTCACCTGATTTGCAACTAACTCGCTGTCCCCAGACACTTTCAAACAGCTAATACCTCTCTGTCTTGCCCATTCCAAACCATGGATAAGAGCCTCGTATTCGGCAACATTATTAGTACAGCTGAAACAAAATCTGAAAGCTGAATAGTATCTCTCACCTCCTGGGGAAACAAGCATGCATCCACCACCTGTACCAACCTTGTTCCTTGAGCCATAAAAAAAAAGCTCCCACAGCTCACAATCTTGCTGATTACTGTGCTGTTCTGGATTCTTTTCTAGATCAGGCATGAAAGGATCCACCTCATGTATCATAAAAACACCAAAATCAGTATCTTCGTGTTGTTCACATGGAACAGCAGCGTGGGTCTGAGCTGCCCACTCATCAAGAAGGATATCAGGTATACTTTCTGTAGACGTATTGCCTTCTTGAACTGCAGATTCCTCCTCACATTCACTTGCAATTAAATTGGCATTAAGGGGAGGCGGATTGTAAGGTTCAATATGATCCTTGGCTATAGGTTCTGACCTTATAGTGACTTTTGTGCCATACCTAGTCCTAAACAGCATATGGGACCAATCTGAAGATAAATACCCTCCTATTTTTGCAGTAAAATCTCTTGATAAGCATATAGCGAAATAAGGAGGCAATTCTATAACGTAAATATCTTGTGGAATAGAGAAGTTTGGGCAAGCATGAAGGGTTAAACTCAGATTTTTAATAACTCCTACTGTGTTAACAGCAGTCCCGTCTAATTGGACAACTCCCTTCTCTAAAGGTTCGTATTTGATCCCCAACCTATCTACAATCTGCTTGGGCATGACTGAACTGCTAGCACCCGAGTCTATCATGCAGTTATGTACCAATTGATTTCCAATGATTAAGGACACATAAAAGGGTGGGGGTTTAACCTTTGAAGCTTCTTTCTCTTTATCATTTGTAGCAGCATTGGTCAACACAGCCTTGGGTTTATCTTCCTTAAGTTCTTCAATTATATCTAAATTTGACAAGGCTGATTGGAGTAAGTCCCTTTGGCCGGGGATACACAAGGAATCCCACATAGTCATGGATACGTTTGCTTTCTTCATATGATCAAGAATATTGAAAGACGCATTTAACTTTGCTTGTATTTTAGGGGCAGCAACCTCACCTTGAGCAGCAGCTGTCTGGATTGATGGATTAGGTTGCTTCTTGCCTACCAAGGGCTGTCTTGTTGGGGATTGCCTCATATTTTCAGTGGTTGATGGGCCAGCAGCATTCTGATCCAAGTTCGACAGCTGGTGTATCGAGGTTTGATTATTATCCGATTGCTGCCCTCCTTCAATGGCCCTCTTCTTGGACCTTGTATAAACCAAAGCTGCTGGATCAGCTTGGTTAATCCCACAAAATTCTCCTCCCTGCCAATTTAAAAGAGCTGTTTCAGGTTGTTGATCCCCTTGCTGCTGAATAGAATCTTCATGGGGTGTATCTAGTTGTCCGTTTGAATTATTTTGGACCATTAAGGCCTGGTTTATCACCCCATTCGCACAAGTGCTTTGGTTATGGGGCAAATTGCAGGGAAAACACCAGTCAAAGTCCTGTGCCAAATTGTTTTGAATGGGCATGAGCTCTTTTGAAGAGCTGGCAGCATTGGGGCTATAAGCTTGATAAGGCCTTGGCACGTAGGCTTGTCTTGGGCCTTGATTATTTGGCTGATAAGGTGGTCTGTTTGACTGATTTTGCTGATAATTAGACTGGAATGGAGGCTGGTAAGGCCTGTAACCTTGATTTTGCTGCCTCTTTAAGTTTATTTTGAGTGTGGATTTTTATATTGTAAATCGAACTTCCCAGGTTAGGCGTTGGGTTTAGTGAATGCATTGGGAAGCGTGCAAAATAAATATTGGGGTTTCGATGGCTTTCTTTGGGTTTGTTTTCATTGTAGCTGGTATAGCAATTGTTTAGAACAGATTTTGGGTGAATTGGGTGAGTAATGAGAGAGTTATGAGCGTTTTAGTGAATCCATAGGCTGCTGGTTTTGTAATTCCAGCCTGCAGATTTTTGATGTTAGCAGAAATTTCATGTTTCTTATTTGGATGTTCAACATTACTCTCTTCTCACATTATCTTGATTATTGTAAGGTTAAGTAGTGGTACTACTAACAAATTCTGGCTTGTAACTCTCACCCCGCTGAAAAGTGGAAGAGGCTGGTTTGCTGCCTATTTTCAAGTAAACTGTAATTCAGTCCTCCCACTACATAAGTGGTCGAGTGATGTCTGATTGTAATGGTCCTCCCGCTGCATAATCGGTTGAGTTGAGATTGTTTTGTAATTTCAGTCCTCCCACTGAAATATCGCGGTTGAGTGATTTGTGCCTTTGTATGTTTCTCTTGGTTGGTTCACTGCCAAGTTTCTTGCATTCCCGCTGGATAAGTGGAAGGGGCTGGCTTGCCGCCCAAGCATTGTATTATTTCCAGTTATTTGAAGCTAACGATCCCCTCAACACTGTATGCTCTCACCTTCCCACATTGGGCACTTGGTGATCAAAAAGTGGAAGGGTTGCATTTTCCAGCAAGTTTTCAGTTTATGCTTTCTAACCTTAATGGGTTATCTGTTTGTGGATGATTATTATTGGCCTAAAAACAAAAAAAAATAACTGGGCTATTACAGATTATAAAATCAAAACACTTGGCTTTGGGTGTGCATAAATCTCTATAGGTGTACACTCAATAAAAAGAAAACAAATCGCTGGAAGTAGAGCAATCTCCATGAGATTATAGAGATAACCTTGTTGGGGCTATGGACGCTCGCTGACAACAAGGCTCTATCCAAGGATTCTTTTGGAGTTAAGACAAATAACATAGATCGCCATGATGGAACCAGAGAGTCATATTGTTCTTATGAGAGAAATAAACGCATTAGCACACACTTGTAATTCAAGGATGAAAGATCTTGATACAATTTAGGGTTCCTCTTCCTTTTTAAGTACCCTTCTTAGCTAGCAGGTAGCTTAATTAGAATTAATCTAAGATTCCAGGTTTAAAGTGGATTTCATCTTAGGAATGTTCAGGAACATTCCCCACGTGGAGTCACCAGATGTTGTGACCTATTTCACACATTGCCCCATTGCAAATGGGTACCCCCAGTTGTTTGCTTTTTAGGGTCTTGTCTTAGCTTTGCAATTTCATAAGTCTTTTTCAAGAGTTTGAGTTAGAGTTTTCCAGGAGTCATCCGAGCCAAATAGAGAAATCATGACTCAATCAAGTGTCTGGACATCACCAAAGCACTCAGAAGGCCCAAAGGACGAAAGTCGCAATTGCTTAGGGTCAATTCTGACACCTTCCTATTTTTCAGGGATTCTGCTTTTTGCTTTTTTTGCTTTTTTTATTTTTGGCATTTTGGGACCAATCTGGGAAGCAGCATTTTTGGCTTGCTTTTTGCTTTTTTGCCTTTTTCATCTTTTTTGAAAGTTGACCTAGGATTGGGTCTTTCTAGTCTTGGCAACAGCGTTCATGTCTTCAAAATCGAAAATTTGTGTCTCCAAGTGTAAAAAGCAAGGAGAAATCTCTAGGCAAGGGTTTGTTCCAGATGTTCCAGATAAACATGAATGGTTAAGCAAGAAAATCTACTAAGTGTATGTGCCAAAGATAAGTTTGAATAGAGATAACAATGGAAACTTTGTCTTGCCAAGGAGATGCCAAGTCTGCCCAAGCAACACGAAGGGGAGATGGCAAATCAGTTGCCAAATCCGCCAAGAAAAAGCGAAGGCTAAATGCAAGGGAAGATGTCCAAGGTGTTATGAAGTCCACCATGCACTTAGAAACACAATGGCATGACAGTTATGAAGTCCGCCTTGGTCAAAATGTCCAAATAGCTGCAAGGTCCGCCAAGGTTTGGCATGGCACAAAGAACCTGAAGTCCGGCAAGGCAATGGATGGCATGGAATAGAAAAACCAAGGTGAAGTCCACCAAGAGGGAGTCAAGGAGGAGATGGAAAAGGTTGTGCCAAGTCCGTCATGCTTTGGCACAACAAGGCTGAAGTCCGCCAAGCTAGAAAGAAGACAATGTTTGGCATAAGGTGAAGTCCACCCTCAAGTATGGCAAGACATATGCCAAGTCCGTCCTACATATGCAAGCAAACCTTAAAGTCTGCCAAGGGAGATCTCCAATCAAGCTCAAAGTCCACCCACATATGGCTTGCTGATGAGAAAGTCTGCCCAAGGAAGAATATGGAGTTGGCCCATAGACAAAACTAAAGAATTCCCTACTGGTAAACCCTAAAAAGATCGAGCAGAACTCCACAAAAGTTGGAAACCCTGATTCTCCTTTCCAAATAGCTTATGGGTCTCCTGAAGAGGCCAATCGACCACTGAACTAATCACTGCGGAGAAGGGGACATTACATTCATCCTCCTCCTCATTGACATTGACATTAGATGAGCCAATGCCACTTTAAGAGGTGAAATGAGTGAATATAATGTTGTAGAAGTCACTTTTAGGGTATAAGTTTCACTTTTTAGCAAGCGGAATTCAAAACAAAATTAAATTTTGCATATAATTTGCTTTTTTGGGCCACCCAACCGCCTGGGTTCGACCCAGGTTCGCCTGGGTTCAACCAGGGACGAACCACCTCTAGGTTTTTCGAACCCTAGTCGAACCCAGTCCGAACTGGACCCGAACCAAGAACTCGTTTGAACCAGGACCGGTACCAAGGGGGTCCAAGGGCGAACCCGGTAACTTAGGTATTTTTCAAGCTCTTGGAAGGCGACATGATTTGTTTCGACTCCCCATCGCTTGAACACAAGTTTGGGATTTTATTGGCTTTAGGTAGTTCGGTTTTAATCATAGAGCATTCCTCTTCCCTCTCTTATGTAGAGCAATAGGCAAAGCAAAATCGGGGGTCCCATTGAAGCAGGGGTGTGGTGTGAACACAACAGGAGGGAACAAGGATATTCAATTTACATGATGTGGATTGGATAGATTTTATGCGAATAGGGACCATTTTTACCTTGAGTCACCTATCAGTTGTAAGATTATTAAAGTTCATGTGAGTACCTTGTCTAATCATCATCCTATTGAAGCAAAGATCAAATGGTTAGGGAAGAAAGATGCAAAGAAGGTGAGGAAAGATAATATGTTTAAACTGAATAGTATCCTTCTTGAGAATTAGATGTGTAATCAGGAAATCTTTACTATTAAAGAAATCAATAAAAGAACCTTATAAAATATGAATTCCATTGATATTTGGAACCACAATATTAAAACTTGGAGGGGTTTTTGTAGACTATTGGTAAAAAAAATTCATGGATAATAGATTTGAAGAGAACAAATTACAAGAAAATTTTCTAAACTATGAAAAAGCTATGCAAAATGACCCCAACAATGAGATTTTGGTTGAAAAGCTAACAAGAATAAAGCATATTTTAAGAAAATTTCAGTCTAAGAAGATACAAGGACTTAAGAGTAGAACCAAACTAAAATGGATTGAGGGTGATTAAGGAACTAATTTCTTTTTTAATCACCTCAAAGCAAAAAATGCCAAAGAGAATATTGGACCTATAAATGATGGGTTAGAAATAATTGAGGACTTGGACTGTATTAAAGGAGAATATGTGAATTTCTATAGATCCTATTCTTTGTAGAGGATGGTAGTTAGAGTTGTAGAGCGGCCCAATGGTTTGCAAGAATGCCATCCCAGAAAAAAGATTGAGAAATAGGATGTTGCAGAGATAAGTAAGGATATCAGTGTGGATGAGATTGCTTAGACCATTAAATCATTAAACAGTGATAAATCTCCAAGATGTGACAGTTTTCTTGCAGAATTCCACAAAAAGCATGTTGAGTGGATCAATAAAGACCAGTTGACAACTTATTAGGATGCCTTGAGATTGGGTTCATTGGGGAGGAGATTAATAGAGGTATTATCAAGTTATTTCCTAAAGATGGATATAGAACTTTCATCAAGAATTGGAGACCTATTACCCTTCTCATTGTTGGATATAAATATTGGTTGAATTGCTAGCTAACAGGCTCAACACATTCTCCCCAAGGTTATCAACCTCTCTCAAAAAGGCTTTTATCAAAGGGAAATACATTTTAAAAAATCTCATCACCACTTGGGAAGCAATGGAATGGGCAAGACACTTTGGCTAGGAGGTTGTGATGCTTCTGATTGATTTTGAGAAAGCCTATGATAGGGTTGAATGGTCTTTTATTCTCATGGTTTTGAAGGCTTTTGGGTTTTCTCACAAATTTTGTGACATGGTGAACACCTTGTTCAGGGATGCTAACACTCAGATTGATATAAATGGTTCTTTGTTTGTTCCAATAGTTTTGCAGAGATCTATCAGGCAAGGTTGCCCCCTTGCCCCTGCCTTATTTGTTATTGTTGTTGATGCCCTTCATTATCTTTTAAGTCCTTTCAACAGTTTGAGAAGAATTAATGGAATTCCTTTGCCTAACAGTGACAATCTTTTGAACACTCAGTTTGTAGATAAGACAACTCTGTTTGTATGTCTTGGGGGGAAAAAAAGTTGAAAACCTTATGGATGCATTGAATACATTTTGCAATGCTTCCAGAGATAAGGTTTTAGAAGAAAAGTCAATTATTCTGAGTTGGAAGGACTCTACCAGATTCGTTGGGCAAATTTGGTTTCCAATGGGGAGACCCTAATAAACAAGTTAGGTATCTTGGCATACCTTTTGCTATTAGTCCTTAAAAGAGATGTGGTGTTGGATCTTATAAAAACTTGAAAAAAAAGCTTGTGAAGTGGAACTCACAATAGTTATCACTAGCTGGCAGAACTCAAATTCGTCAAAATATCATCTCTTCCTAGAGCTTATGCTATGCTTCAATGTGGCTACTTTGTAGCTATCAAACTACTGAAATTCAGAAAAGAATCAGAGATTTTTTATGGTCTGATGGGAAAAAGTTCTAGGAAGAGAACTATAGTAAGTTGGGAATGGTGTTGCTTGGATAAATTTTGGGAGGTTCTAGGTCTGAAAAAACTTGAAAGTTCAAGGCATCTCTTTAGCTGTTAAGTGGGTGTTGAAATCAATCTCCAACAATGAGCCTTGGAAAGTCTTAATTAGGCATAACCTTCAATTGGCAATCCCTAAGCAAGAAAAACAATGGAGGGGTATCCACCCTCAGGACATCCTCTTTGGTAAATTCCTAGTAACCCCATTTGGATCTAAGGTTTTTAAAATCATTTGGAAAGCATGGCAACTTGCAAGAGTGTTTGTAAAAGGTGATAGTAATATTGGAAATGGTTGTAATCAGATCTCCAGCTATAGATCTATTTGGTAAAATGCCTGTGGCTCTTATTGAAGGCTGCTTTGCTAAAGCCTGGTTAAACATCCCCATTTTTAAGTCATTGTTCTGTGAGCGTTGGTTAGTTTTTGAGGTTTTTTGAAGGTTTCCAAGTGAGTGGGAGAGTTCCATTGTTCTTGGAGAGCTTAGTTTCAGTTTTTATTGGCATTTGATGATGGTTTGGAGTTCAATTGGCTTTAGGATTATGGTAATGCTCTTTGTAGCATTTTAGGCCTTCTGGGTCGTTCTCCAAAATTCTTGGAGGATGCTGCTATTTTTAGTAAGTGCCTGATTTGGCACCTAGCATCATCCTTCAATGTCAATTCCTTCTTGGCGTGCTTTGTTTCAGTTTTCAATGCCTTGGTATTCTGTGTTAATGTTTTAATTTATTATGTTTTGTTCCCCTCAAGTGGGTGTCTAAGGGAATGGAGGACTTAGACATAAAGTTATTTATTATGAATTTTAAATTGCTCTATTCCCTCCAACTCTATAGAAAGGATTTTTGGCTCTCATTTTCATTATTCATTGTTGCATACATACCAAGATGCTGTTGGAGTGAATTGAAAAGTTATCCCAAGGTTGATTGAGGATGGAAACCTAGTTAATATTCATTGATTTCAATGGTGAAAGATCCATCCTAGATAGTTTGGTGTTTTCACTCAAGAAACACATTGATTTTCATGGTGTTTGAGAGTGAAGGATTTCTGAAAAAGATTTTCACGGTCTTTTTAGATTTTCGTTGTTTTGGGTTTATTTCCTAATGTTTTTAATGAGTTTTTGTGGTGATTAAAGGGTTATTTTAGAGATTCCAAGACTGGTTGTACAAACTTCTCCTTCCTGGCCGTATTAGCCATGAGAAGCATGAAATGAAGGTGGTATGAACACAAAATTTCTATTACGTTTTGTTGTACGGTGTACCAATGCTGGGAAACTATTTCTAAGGAGCTTTGGTGACCATTTTGATCAGAGATTAATTTCCTAAGAGCTTCTACACTTCACCCCAGCCGTATAGTTGAAAGGGCATCATTGGAGGAGTTCAGTGCGAGGGTTTCCAGACCTAGTTGCTATGTTCCTGGGTGTCATTCCCAACTAAAAGGAGACGCCTAGATTTCAAGTTGCATAGGAAGTAATTTTCCGGTTGATTAACCACACTTAGAAGGAAATATAGTTTATTTTTCAAGATTGCCCCTGCCCATGGCACTGTATTGTCCCCGTTTGGACTTTACCTCAATTTAATCGCGGGAACCTGCCTACTCGAGAAGGCCCTCGATGATAGAAAGAAGGGTCAACCTAACCTTAAAATAGTAGGGCCCCAAGAACCAAGAATTTTAGGCCCTTCCCGTTATCACTTGATTCCTTTATTAATCCGCTCATGTGTCATAAAGGAAGTCACTACTATCGAGGAATGCATGAAGTCAACAAGTAAAAAAGACACTAGTCATTCTTTTACCTTGACATAAATAATTGCTATTCAATAGTTCAATTACCTGATTTAATCGCTGCATCCTTTTGGTTTATTAGTATTAATCCTTAAGATCATATCTTTTCTTTGTATCATTAATCACTTCTATCAACATCAATGAAAACCTTGTCTTCAACATCTTTCCAACAATCTCGTCCATAATTTTGACTTCATTTCCTATAACAATTTGTTTATTAATCTCATTTATTCAAAGATAATGAATATCTTCTTGACAACAATCTCAACCACTCACTTTGACATAAATGACAACCTTCTAATTTCTTTGACATCAATGCTACACCATAATGACAAACAATTCTAACAATCCTCAAAGATAATACAAGGAGCTTTCTCAATATTAACAATACTTGACGGAGTTTTGTTTGGGAACAGCACAGGCACTGCCCTTGGTTTTTGGTTAGGTCTGAAATCTGAAAACAGGTTATACCATGCAAGTTTACCCTTATGGCAGAATGAGTTGAAGGTCAATGGTTCAAAGAAGGCTGATAAAAACATTGGAGGTTATATCTAGCTTAATGGTGGCATGAGGTGAAAAAATCATGTTGTGTGACCTACAGCAGTGTCCCCGAATTGTTGCAGACCATTAACAGTAGCTTCCTCAACTTGTATTTGGTGCTGGGTTACAAAGAAAGACAGAGAAGTCTATTGCTCCAGCTGGGTGGCTATAGTGATAATGAAATGTCTATTTGGACCCTGTTGTTAGTCGCTTACTCTTGTAATCTGCCACAGCAGAACTGAAACCAGCAAGTAATGTCATTTGTTTCGGTATTTCTATTAGATTCAGTTGAGTGATGTTTGATGTTTTTGAAGTGCCTTCTTCGATATATTACCACAACCAATCTTGTAAATGTTGGGAAGAAGCATTTTGCAAATTATCACAATCTTGTTGCAGCTTTAATAAATATATTGCAATCTACTGTGAAAATTGTGATAGCAGAAAATTCTATTTGCATATTCATTGTTGTTCCAGTTTGATATTCTTTGTACATTTCAAAAAGAATATTAGTTGTTGTTACAATAAAAGATTCAAATGAGTCAAGGTGCCACAGCAAAAGATTTTAGTTTCTAGTATCTACTATTGACATCAAAAAATAAAGTTTACAGAAACTATATATGACGAGTATTCAAAAATGTTTTTTAGCATTTGTAACTGCTTTGCAGTCAATCTCTAATTGTAGTGAATTGAAGTACTTATTTTTTCATTCAACATATGAAAATGAAAAATCTAATCAAAACAGAAGCATATTGCATCAGGATCCAAATAATTAGATATTACAATGCAAATTTGCCAATGTGTTTTCCTTACCAACAATTCAAATCTGCCATCATGGCACGCTCCCAAGGTAAGCAAACGCATTGTGGAAACAAAATAGACTCCACTGTCTTGCAGACAAGTCAAAACAAGTCATATACAATAGCTCATTAGAGAAAATCAAGGAAACAAAGTCACCTAAAATTTGTTTTGCTATAATGATACATCAACCATAAATTACATAACATCCATAAGAAAATAAGCCCAAATAAACTTATATTGTAAAACCAAAACTACATTTATTGTAATGTGAGAAATCAGTATTCATTGTTATGAAGTTTGTATTTAACGAACAAATTTTGGTATATACAAACTATAGTAGCCAGATTCAGACCCAACATTGACACAACATAGTCAATGGGTAAGGGTATACCATCACCCTTAATCCAGAAAAGCTCAAGAAACACTGGGATAATATTATGAAAATATAGAAAATATATAATTATAAACAATTAGTGAAAAGGATAGAATGTGTAATAAATATGCAAATACATCTACCAATAAAATCTGTGTAGGCTGTGTTACCTACAAAGGCCAATGTGTATAAATTAAAAGTTTTTACATTTTTATTTTATAATATCATAATACTTTCGTAATGTCTGAATATAGAATTTGCACTCTATAGAATGTAGAAAATTTGTAGAAATGATAAGTAGAATGTATAGAACAATAAGTATTATATATAATATAGTGTTAGACCACACTTTGTACACATAGGCATTTATTACTTATGTTAATGATGTAATAACACTACATTAGTTATGTCTAAAAATTAACTTTCAATGTCAGTTCCTCATTCAATACTAATTACAAGAACAAGACATTGAAGTGAGTGTCATCCAACTTTCTCAAACTCCATGCATTCATTCTTCCAACATTGGGCATCAAAGCAAGGAACCCTTACGAAAGATATGCTGACTCAAAGTGATGAAGCCCTGGGGTAAAGTATGTTGATCCATTTATTTGGAAGGAGAAGAATTTGTTGGAATCAATGCGAGAGGAACTGCAAATTGTTGTCCCAAGGAAAAAGGAAGAAATACTGTAAAATTGCTCCTGTCAAAATGTTTTCATTACAACTTGCTGCTCTCAAAATACACTGTTACTATCTATTTGGAACACTGCAAATTGCTATCCAAAGAAAATAAGAAATTACTGTCAAAATGCTGCAATTACAAAGTACTTTCAAAATGCTGTAAGAATAGTTTCAGGCAGAAATCAGAAATCAGTGCAGGTGCACACAAGCAAAAACATCAGGACATGGCTGTACAGAATTTGTACAATGCAGGTGAACAATGATGGCTGTGGAGATTAACTGTGATATCACCAAATTTAGGGGTTTTTTTAATTTCTTGTTTTTTCAGATCCATAAAATAAGTCCAATATTCTGCAAAAAATACGTGAAAGTCTGCATTATATCAGTCTACAATTGCTTAGTTTTCTATCAAGTTCTAGAATATTTTTTTGTAACTTCAAATCCTAGCAGTGGCCCATATGAGAAATTTTGTTTGCTTGAAGCCCAAAAATTGACGTATCATAAATGGCCCATATGAGATTTCTTCTTAGAGGCTATAAATAGTAAACAGGTGATCATAAAAGAGCTGGACTTCAAGAAGAATAATCCATTGTTTGCCACATTTGTGTTCATCTCTTGAATGGAGAGCCAATACCTTCTTGGTATTGAAATCAGCGAATGAGTACCCTCTTGGTTTCCAAATTGTATTTAGGTATTAAAACACTTGCATCCAACAGAGGCGATTCCATCCAAGGATAGCATTTGTGAAGAAAGATCAGTTTTTGGAGCATAAAGAAGATTCTCAGGTTTGCACCAAAAACATATTTACAAGTTTCAATTGATTTGAGGTTTCTAGTTTCATTCATTTTTGAGTTGTTTGGGATCTATCTAAAATTATTCCAGTTTGGCATATTCTGTGAGCTTGGTATTTCAAATTCAGATTGTTACTATTTGGTGTGTAGGGAGTTTGTCATGTTTTTCCTCATTTTGGCGCATCTAATGTAAGCCATCTTTTATGCGAACTGTTGTAATATAAAGATTAATGGCATAGCCTTTATAATTAAGAGATAATAATAATAAGTGGAGCACAGCTTATTTATTATTATGATTATGTGTTAGCTCGATAATTCTCTTGGATACCCAACTTTCTCTCATGAAGATTATAATTACGGTATAGATATATGGGGTTGGCTCTTGTAAGGATTCTGAATATTTGATGGAGTGGGCCCTTCATATTATTTCAGCCGCTGCCCACAAGGAAAAGAAACTGCAGCACTAAATTTTAAGTGATAATATTGAACTGTAGCACAAAAGGGGACAAGGTCTGACACCTTTGACCATAAATATCAATTGAAAATTAAAATAAACATTTTTTCCAAGGTTGCATGGGTACGGGGGTTCTTGGAGACGTCGGGTACTGGTACGGCTATTTTTTCAAAATAGGAGACGTGGGTACTTGGAGACGCCAAATTTTTTTTTAAATATAATTTAATAATTTATAGAAAATCTGAAAATCTGATGACATTGGACTTTCAAAACAAGAAATAACATTAAGTATTAACTATTAACTATGAAGTTTAGGATCAAAATGTCATACAATCATTGTGTCATAGTTTCAAAATGATTAGTGATACTGATTACATAGTGAAGATAGCTTGATAAACAGCAAGCTGATACGCAAACCAAAAACTGAAAGCAAAAATAAGAAATTTTATATTTGTAATCTACTCTTCTTCGCCATGATCATCCATATCAAGGTCATCAGCTATGAGGCTCTCCAAATAGTCATCACTCTCGAATTCGGGTTCCTCTGATGGTAGAATAACAGGGGGTAAATCAGCTAGTCCATCTTCTTCAACCACTTCATCTACAATGGCTGCAACGTCTCCATCAGGTGAAATTTGATCCCATTTTGCCGAAGGACCCTCATTGTATCCAGGATCTACACGAGAGAGAAGACGAAGTGAGCTATGAATGTACACCAGGTTCTCTGCTTTCTTTGATCCTAATCAGTTCCTCTCCAGTGAATGAATGAACCCATAAGTGCTCCAATTTCTCTCACAAGATGAAGAGCTAGCCACTTGTGAGAGCAATCGTATTGCAAATGATTGCAATTCAGGGGCTTCACTTCCATGATTCCACCACCACTCTAGAGGGTCTTTCTTTACTTTCATATCATATATAGCTTCCACAGAAGCAAAATCACCTTGCCCACGTGAAAACTTATTCCATTGAGTCCTCATAATTGAAGCTTCCTCACCTCGGCCATAGATCTTTTTAACCGCAGCCCAAAAGCCCTTCATTACCTCTCTATCCTGATGTGGAGCTCTCTTTTTTGTCACTTCTATATCGTACCATTTAGGATTAAGGGCATAGGCAGCACAATGAAGAGGTGTGTTAAGTTTGTTCCACCTTCCATGTAACTTTTCTTCTATCAAAGGATATAGAGAAATATCTTTTGCATCAGTTATCTTCTTTACTCTTTCACACATGGAATTTATTGCTTCATAAACCTCTCCCAAACATGCCTTATCTGAATTTGCAAATTTGATCACCTCACATATGGGCTTAATAAAGTCCACAACAAACTTAACATCAGCCCCAAAAATGCTCATCAAGGATCATAGCTCTCACCTCAACTGCAATATCTGATGTAGATTGTTTCCAAGCTGCCCATGCATCACTAACAACCGTGGAACACAAAGCTCCTTTGACTTCACAAAGGCGGTCAAGAAGAATGAAGTAAGAAGCAAAACGTGTGTCAACAAGTTTGAGAAGTTCCACCTTGGCAAATTTACGATAAATGGCTTGTGTGTGGTGATGGTTACATATGAACATTTGTATCTTTCTGCCCTTCTCTATGAGATCTGAAATCCATTGGAACTTGCCAATATCCTTGAGAGCATTATTTAATGAATGCACACAACATGGTGTCCAAAATATCTGCCTATACCTCTTTTGCACCAACATGCCTGCTGCTTTACAAACAGGGGCAGCATCAGTAACAACTTGGACTACATGTGATGCCCCCACCTCCTCAATGCTGTCACATAGCTGGCTATGAAGAAATTCTGCATTTTTTTCTTGCCTTGAACAATCTATTGCCTTCAAAAAATAAGGCCCTTTGCTACATGTTACCATGATATTAAGTAGTGGACGATTCCTAGCATCTGTCCACCCATCCATCACAGTACTACATCCTTCTTGAGCCCACACTCTTTTCAATGGTGCAGCTTGTTCCTCTAATCGACATTTTTCTTTATCAACAAGAGTAGTGCGAAGCTTCTCATACCCCGGTGGTTTATAGCCTGCTGGTGCATTATTGATAGCATAAACCATCTCTTCATAGAATGGAGAGCAAGCCACATTGAATGATATTCCATTTGCATAAAAGAATCGTCCAATGGCTGCATCAACTACTTCTCGTCCTTGCACATCAAACAATCTTCCAATGGGGTTTGCGCTACCAATGTGTGGTCTTTGGGAGCCGGTTCAGTTGCTAAACCTCTAGAAGTCACATCCACCTCTGACTCTATCTCATGACTGTAAGCTGTAGTAGCTGCCCCTGTTGTTGAAGCATGAGAGCTTCACATAACAATTTTCCCATCAGCCCTTTCCTGTTCTCTCACAGCATCATATCTTTCACACTCATTTGTACAACCTTCAACACCATTACATGGCAAGTGGAGGAAATGAGCCTTCACCCTCGTGTAGGTACCTTTCCATCCCAAATTACAAAGTTTGCATTTGATAGTGGCTGTTCCACCTGATCCTTCCAGCCCCGGAACACGATCAACGTACTTCCATAATGGGTACAACCCTTGTCTTCCTCCACCTGACATTTTGAATGATGAATCTGAATAAAAAATTAAAATTAAAATGTTAAAAACAAAAAAATAGCTGATGGACTACCTGATTTACCTGGTACCCCCTGTTATTCTACCCAAAAATCAGAAATTAGTATAATTTTATACTAATTTTAAATTTACCAGAAATTATTATATAATTTTTTAGTTTACTAGATTTTTTTTTACTAATTTAATAGTAATTTCTGGTAAAAAAATTATGCTACTAAGTAACTATAATACTAATACACTAATAGTAATACTGTATTAGACTATTAGTATATTAAAAAAATTAAAAAATTAAATTAGAAGTATACACTATACTGTCTTATTTTATAGTTTATACTATTATGAAACGATAAGCAATGAAAAATTGATAATATAATAATATTAATTGCAAGTAAATTCTGAAATATATTAATTTTTTTTAATGCCTGTGAGTGTGAATTATTTTTCTGTTTTACTTTTCATGTATTTCACAGTTTTATAAACTATGAATGTTCGATACATTCACAGTTTATACTATGAAATAAAAAATACATTCACAGTTTTTAACTTTTTATACTGTGAAATCAAAAGACAAAAATTAAAATACATTATAAATTTATAAAATTAATAAAACTATAAATTTATAAAATTATAAAACAAATTATCGGCGTTTAAAAAATAATAATGAGACAAAATCGAAAAATACTGTGAATACATAGCATGGGCGTTTAAAAAATGAAACAAAATCGAAAATTTAAAAACCTTATTATGCTCGCAGCTCTATGGTTTTCGATGTTTGTGTGAAGGTGTTCGCGCGATTTGTCTTTGGCGGTAAAACGACTTCGGGTGGCTGCGATTTTGATTGCGGTTTGACTTCGGGTGGCGGCAGAATGACTTTGGGCGGCAGCAGAATGACTTCGCGCGGCGGCAGAATGACTTCGCACGGCTGCAAAACACTGCGATTTGTGTTTGCGCGGCTGTAAATCACATTGTGCGTTTAGGGTTTGTAATTTTGTTGACTTTTTGGCCGTGTGACGTCACATTTTAAAGGTTTTTTTAAATTTTTTTACGCATTTTAGGGTTTTTTTAAATTTTTTCTGGGCGGATTCGTCAGGAGACGCATTGCCGACTCCTGCCCACGTCTCCTGCAAGTGGAAACGCCTCCACCCACGTCTCCCACACAGGATACAAGTACCAGTCTCCAGTTTGGGTATCCAGGGGTCTAGGGTACATTTCCCTGCAACCTTGAGTTTTTCTATTTTAATTGATTAATAAATATAGTCAAAGGTGCATCCTAGGTGCTGCATAGACATTTGCACAAAAGGCAGCCAGACAAGTAAGATTTGATTGGCTCCATAAGTTAGAGAAGTTTCAATTTGTGGTGGCATAGCCAAAAGGGAGGCTGAATCACACAAGGGAGCATTAAATTATTTTTTTCCTGATTATTGAAGTCAAATAGAAAATTAATATTATTTTGGAAATTATTTGTGGGCCCAGCAGTACCGTTCCAACAGCAGCCATAAAGGAAATTATTTTGATTTTGTGCAATGTTAAAGGATAACACCGTATTTTAATATATCTTAAGCATTGAAAGAGAGTTTGGGTGTTGACCAAATGTGGGGCAGAACCTAAGACAATAATGACACAGGCTTTTAGCATTGAATGAATGAACTATTTTAATGACATCCGCAAGACCAAGCAATCTAAGGGACCAAAAACTGCAGTCCTAAGTTATCTTCAAACTTCTTTCGATGTCGGATCTCCTACTATGGATCTTAACTAGGAATCCAGCAATTTGCTATTCCTAGCTTCCTCAAATAACTTGTGCAAGCTGCCAACCTTTAGGCTATTTTCATACTAAGTATAGATATCCTCATAAGTTGTGCACTCCATGATAAAGTGTTATTCCGTCTTTACTACAAATTATGCAAGTTCTCTCTTCCCAAACTCCGCTAGGTATAGTCCATCTATTGGTCTCGCACCTAAGATGATATGATCTAGTCCTCAACTTCACAATTAACAACCTTGTTTTTCCTTTAATAACCACCTCTAAATATGTTTTTCACCATATTCTCAAGTTGGATTAAAATCTTTGATGCTGTATGCTTTTTTCCACCCAATCCGCTTTGTCCACATGGCATTCCTAAATTTTTCTATCAAATACTTTTTTATTTTCTCACTGGTGAAAGAACATTCATGCAAATTGACGTCCCACTTGCTCAACCATTTGTTGTTCTACTTCACCCAAGTTTATTCCTACGGCCTAATTCCTCCTCCACAACTATTTTGGGCCTACAATGGTTATCCATGTTTTCAACCTTCTTTAAATAACTTAGCAGTTAGGTTATCACTGATGCCTCCAATAGCAAAGTTCCTACTTCCAAAAAATCTCATAAGGGACTTGTGAGGTATTCACACATCGCCCCATTGCAAATAGGGACCTCACTTTTTCTTTTTGCTCTCTAGGATAGTGTTAGAGTCTTTTGCTATTAACCTTTACATTGGAGGGGAATAGCTGGTCAAGAGGTTAGGAGTCAAGAGGATAGCCCTTGTTGTGAGGGGTGAAATGAAGTGGTGAATGAATAGAGGAGCCCTTTATATCAAAGTGTTTTCTTCATCATCCAGATGATTTGAATGTATTTCAATGAGAGGTGGAATCCGGGAGTGAAATTTGACTAAGTATGACAAAATTTCCATTGCTCCCCAATTGGAGCAAATTTTGCTTCCATTGCTCCATCTTAGGAGCAACATCCCTCTCCAAGCCCTCCAAGTCACTTAAATCACCTCTAATTGTCATGAGATGTCTTAGTTTGGGCGAGAAATGCTATTATGAATCAATGACCGTGAATTGGGATAGTTGAGGAGGCCACTTCCTTTGCTCCTTCTCAGTAGTGAAATTGCCTTCCATTGCCTCTATTTTGGAGTGATTTGAACATCTTGGGCATATATGAGGATTTTGAGCTACTCTAGTACCTCCACAATCGCTTTGATCATGCAAATTCATCAAGTGCATCAAGACTTTGATTAAGGAATGGAAGGAAGAAGGCAGATTTGAGTCATTTCCATTGCTCCTCTCCAAGAGCGAAATTTAATTCCATTGCTCTCCTTTGAGAGCTAAATTGCCTTCCATTGCCTTGGGGTGAAAGCGAAATCCTATCCAAAGCAAGCATGGAGGTCTTTTGATGAATGAAAGCTAAACCCAAGGTGTGAGTTGATAAGACTAAACTAGAGGATGTATTTCAAAGTCAATTCCATTGCTCAGGATTGAGGGCGAAAATCATTTCCATTGCTCCCTAATTGGAGAGAAACCCACTTCCTTTGCCCTTGATTGGGAACGAATTTGCATCTAGACCTCACATTGAGAATAGTTTGATGCATTTGAGTTGGGAAAGTGAGCATAAGTGAGCAAAAATGAATTAAGAGTCAACTTGGAGATGATTTCCTTTGCTCCTCGTTAGGAGCGAAATCCATTTCCTTTGCTCCTCAATGGGGGCGAATTTCACTTCCTTTGCTCCTCTCTAGGAGCGAAATTCTCTCTAGAGCTTTCTTTAAGGCTAATTTGATGCATCTACACACTAAGAAAGTAAAATCACAAGGTCTAAGTTGATACAAAGGCAAGGAATTGATAAAACCTGGCTAAGGGATGAGTTTGAAGCCTACTTCCTTTGCTCCCCTTTGGGAGCAAAATTTTCTTCCTTTGCTCTCCCATGAGAGCGAATTCACCTCTAGAGCTTCACTTGAGCATGATTCAATGTATTTAAAGTTAATGGAATGGGTAAAAAGGAGCTAAGTTACAAAGTGAAGTTCATTTCCTTTGCTCCTCATTGAGAGCAAAATTATCTTCCTTTGCTCCTTGTTAGGAGCGAATTTCACTGTCAATGCTCTTTAGGAGCGAAATTCTTCCTAGGGCCTTCGTTGAAGTCAATTTGTCATGTTTCCATGTATGGATGACTAAAGATTAAAGGTTTGAGTCAGTGAAATGAAAGAAAGTGAACGATATTGAGCTAAGTATCCAACTTGCAAGTACTTCCTTTGCTCCTTGATTGGAGTATCCTTCCATTGCTCCTCATTGGGAGCAAAATTCACTGCTATTGCTCCAATCTCAGAGCGAAATCATCTTCAAGCCATTTGGTGTAAGATATTTGACAAAGCTTGCATATGGAGAGATGACTTGAGTGAATGGAGAGCAAAAATTTGGCTAAGTACCTAAAAATTTCCTTTGCTCCTTGTTAGGAGTGAATTCTTGTTCCTTTGCTCCCCATTAAGAGAGAAAATGCCTTCCTTTGCTCATAAATAGGAGAGAAGTTGATCCCAAGGTTCCTCTTGAGGTTATTTTGACACATTTTCATGCATAAAGGATAGAGAACTCAAATTTTGAATTGATGGAATGGAGAGAGAGGTCACAAATTTGACTAAGTATCAAAACATTTCCATTGCTCCTTGTTAGGAGCGAATTCCTCTTCTATTGATCCTTCATTGGAGCGAAATTCCCTCCTAGGCATTCTTTAATGATGGTTTGAAGTAGTTTTACACAAGGAGGATGAGAAACTTCAAGCATGATTGATAAAAAGTTATGAGTTGAGGAAAGGGTAGCAAAGAATGGGTTGAATGGTGATTTGAAGTTGACTTCCTTTGCTCCTTGGATGGATCGAACTTTATTTCCTTTGCTCCTTGGATGGAGCGAACTTTACTTCCTTTGCTCCTTGGAAGGAGCGAACTTCCCTCCATTGCATTCTAAAAAGGGAGTTAATGAACGTAGATGCAAACCTTGGGCATTTCCTATGTTTCACATTGCATGGCATCAACAAGTGAAGATATCAATTGGTAGAGAAGTGATGAAATGATGCTAAACTTCCTTTGCTCCTCATTATGAGCGAACTTGGTCCCCATTGCTCCAGCTTCCATTGCCTACTCTTAGAGGCGACCTCCTCTTATGAAACCTCCAAATCACATAAAATTAAAGATTATGTCAAATTAGAAGTGTAGACATATACAAGAAGGTATATATCATGTGTGTTTTGTTGTGCGTTCTGCACACACGCCCTGTCTCAGACAAGGGACCCCCATCTTGTGTCTGTCTGCCCCAAGAGAGAGAGAGGAGAAGTGTTTTGTATCCAAAGTGTCTTTCCAAATGCCTCCAATGTCAAAGAAAGCATAGTGTAACCCTAAGTTCGACCCTGCAAGATGTTCTAAAATGCCTTCGATTTGCCAAAATTTCCCAAGGCATAGCACTTAGAATCAAACACAAAGTTCGCTCAAATTGTCCAAACAGCCCGAAATCACTAAGACGAGGGCGTATAGTGAAATTCGGCATTATTTCAAACTTTGCAAGAAAGGGTGTCAAAGATGAAAATCTCAAATCTCCTTAATGCCTGAGTTTCTTCCAAATGCCAAGTTAGGGCGATGATAAAAAAGGGTCAAATACGATGCTTTCCCTAGTTTTGAGAGCCGTTCAAACGGGCTCATTTGGCAGAAACTGAACAAAACCTCCAAATCGCACAAAGTCACAGTAAAGGCCGAAAATGACTAAAGGATTCAAATCGCGCAATTTAATCTATTAGGCCGAAAATCATTCAAGCCCGCAAAACTGGCCAAAAGGCCGAAAAGAGGAAACAAAAGGTAAAACATGCGATATCCCCTTATATGCTCAAAAATGTGAAATGTGTTAGGCCCTAGGTTGCATGAAATGAGGTATAGAAGCCTGAAAATCTGTTGAATAGCATTCAAAAGTCGTGTGTTTTACTTGAAATGGCCGAGTTCTGTCAAGGAGTTGAAACATGAAATAGGGGAAAAGATTAAGTTTGGATCTACTTTTGAAATCACCCTTCCAATTTTGCCTTCAATCCCCAAGAGAAACCTCCAACTCTTCTCAGGTCGAAAACCATCGAATGTGAGGTTGTGAGGGCAAAGGTAAAATCACACATTTCTTTGAAAAGTGTTGAATATCGTTCAACCAGCTTGAAAATTCCAAACTCAACCCTTTTCTCGTGACTTGCAAAGAACAGGAATTTCACCCATTTTAGGCCAAAAAATGGAACAAAGTTTGAACTTACAAAATGATCTTTTTTAGCCAAAAATAACTTAAGTTTGTAAAGTCGGCTTCCAGGCCGGAATTGGCTAAAGAACAACATCACACAATTCATCTAGGTAGCCCGAAAATCTTCAAAGGGCGTTTCGAACCAAGTTCTCGCAAAAGGCCTCAATTGGCTGAATTTTGTCAAAAGCAAGACATTTTAAAGGGCAACCAAACTCGCAAAAGGCCCCATTGACCCGAAAATTCATTTAGCCGAAAAAAAAAAAGGGAGGCAAATGGGCATTTAAAATAAAATCTCACATTTCACCTCTATCAGCCGAAAACCAAGGTGCAAGGCATTTCAACCTAAAAGCAAATCTCTTGAAAGGCCTTTCAAGCCCAAAATTTGGTAAAAAGGCAAATAAACATTGAAAAGAAAGTCTTGCAAAAGACCAAACAAGTCTAAAAACTCAAAGGAGCTAGGCGTTTTAAAATTTCTCTCAAAAATGTTGAGAGGCCCGAAATTCGACTTTGAGAGCAAGTAAAACATGAAATCAAGTCTCTCAAGACGCCAGAGTCGGCCGAAAGTGAAGGCGAAGACATTTTATAAACTTAGAAACATCTCTCATTCCAGCTCCAAGGGCCGAAAAGTCAGGAGAGCAAATAAACATAAGTTAAAGATCATCTCTCATTTCACTTGTTGAACCCGAAATTGCCAAAAAGGGGGGTTATAACCTAAAAAGTACATCTCTCAAAACCCCCCCAGTATGCCCGAAATTCTAGGACTTAGGTGATTAAAAAGGTAAAATCACACGAAACTTCACAAGGGTGGTGTTAAAATGGAAAGCCAAAATCTCACATTTTAGGTGAGGCGTTCAAAAATGGATATGCTTCTTAAATAGGCTTGAACTTAGCATCTCGCAATTCACCTCTCAGGCCTGAATTTTGTCTAACTTGGAGAGCGAATCAAGACGAAGGATCGGATTTCACGTTTGAGGAGAGACATTTAAAAGATACATTTCACAAAGAGCTTCTCAAGCCCGAACTCCGCCGAGACGAAGCCAGACGTTAAATAAAATTTAATATTTGTCAAATTAATTTAATTAATTTTTCAAATTGATTGATTAAATGTGAAATTGATTGGTGCAGGAAAACAACATCGGGAGGAGCTAAGGTGACGACTTAACACAAGATCAAAGCCAAGCGCTGGAAGCTGGAGAAGAAGATGCAAGAGCACGAGATTGGAACCAAGCATTGGGAAGCGTGCTGTTGGACGACAAGTTGAAGTCCACCACCGAGACCAAAGACCGAAGAACATTCAAAATGCTACAAATATGCATTCTCAAAAGGATACACTGCTGGATTTAATTCCAGAAGTTCAGTTTCTAAAAACTGAAATTGTTTAATGTAAAGCTGCCTGTGGGTCCCGCTCAAGATATTTTGAAACAAAGTGGAACACAGGTTAGTTGTGGACAGTTATGTCTAGCTACCTAATATACCAAATTAAAGCCAAATAGTGGTAGGCAATTGAGAAGGTGGTTGAAGGGATAATGAGAATTGAGTTGGCATGGGTTAAAGCTGCCAACTTCTAAAACGCAAATTGCAGCCCTTGGATGCAGTCAATCCTAGTCGTCGGTTCAGTTTGTAAATTCTATAAAAGGCAAAGGCCTTTCTTTTGTAAAGGGTTAGATTGTTAGATTTCAATTAGAATAGGTTAGAGTTTTGTAGAGGGTTAAATTTTAGTAGTAGCATAGAAATGTTGCTAAAATTGTTGTAATGGGCAGCTAGAATCAATATAATGGACATTGATTGGTGTGTATCATCTTGGTTTTAGTCTGTTTGCACGGTTTCTTTCGGCAATCTAGATAGATCTTTCTTTTTTGGGTATGCAGGTATCTGATGGATTCAGGCTCATACCATTGAGGATATATTGATTGTGCATCCTTGTGTATGGTTAGCCTGAGCCTTTAAATCGTGTTTAGTTCAATTGTAGGTGTCTGTCTGAGCTACACCAGAATTGGGTGCTTAGCCATGCATTTGCAGTCTGAAAATCTTCCAAGTCCCCTTGAAGATTGCACCGTTCCTGCGAGGTTGTGAGCCATTCTAACCAAGCAGGGATTGGTTATGTTGAATCCATCACCCGCATATCAGTCTTATTAATTTTAGGTTTCCTAAACCCTTCTCTTTTGCTTTTATTTCCCAGTTCGAGAATCAGATACTGACCAGCTTGTTGCAAAACGTAAGGCCCCTTGTGCTCCCAGCAAAACACATCGACCATTGAGTTATCCCGCAGTCATGACCAGACAGTTTAAACCTTGAGGTAGTCCCCATTGATCAATTAAAAACAGCATTAGGGCTTCCTTATTTCAAGAGAGGATAGGATACTCGGCAAGATCATTCTATTCTGCGTTGGCTAGATAGAGTCGTAGCAATGCGACTTTAGACACGTCAACATGTTTAATGTCCATTTGTTTGTTTTGCAGGAGGTAAAGAAAGAAATCAAAAGAACCCAGGTTGGGGGAAGATTGGAACAAGTGTCTTAAGGAGGAGATATTAACATCAAGGTCAAGATAGAAGGAGGATGTCTTCAAAAGAGGAAAGCTTCATCAGCAAACAAAAGAGAATCAAGGAAGAGAGGACTTCAAGATAGTCAAAAGATTTCATAAAAGGAGAAGTCATACAATCACTTCAAGGCAGATCAAGAGTTAGGCATTATCAAGATTCAAAACTAAGAGGAATTCAACATCTACACCTTGCACCTTCGGGATTGAGACATTCAAGAGGATAGTTTCAGAAGAGTTAATAAAAGTTAGAAGATCATCATCATCATTGTTGAAGCTGGATAATGTTGAGTATCAAGAAATATTATTCAATATTCCTTCATGATGATCTACCAAGTCTACAAGTGCAAGTTGAAGTGGCGTCCTAGTCATCATCCCAGTCACCACTCACCAATCAGAGGATTTCTACATCAGCACGTCTAGATTCAATGAACCAAGCTCATCATATGGAGGCACAAACTCCAATGTACCTACCCCCACTATCTATTGGTCGAATATTCTAGAGATGACATGTGTCAAAGTATTGTAATTATTTCATTGGCCAAAATAAAGTTTGTTGTAACAAACCCTAATTAGGGCTTTCATTGTAAAATCTCGGCCATTGATCTCAAATCAATCCTGGCCATTCATTGTAATGAGCTTTCTATATAAGGCTCTAGCTCTTCATTTGTAAAGGTTAAGAATAGTGAATAGAATAGAATAGTGTGTAGGCCAAGGATAGATAGATTAGAAGATAGAATAGAAGTTAGATTAGGAGGGGGAATTGTTGTTAAGACTTGTAATGAGATACTCTTTTCATTGAAGTTATGGTGAAATGTGTTATTTCAACAAGTCACATGGTTTCTACTTCTCATTTGCTTTCATGTTGATTAGATTGAATGGAGGAATTTGTTGAATGCATTTGTGTGTAATCCATTTAGTCCATACCTCTAGCCTCTTGTTGATTGTTAGTGTGCCTTGCATGGTCAACTGGAATGATATGAGCTTAACTTCAAATTGTTATACGTCCATTGTTTATGCATTAACTCAAATGGTAATCAATGTTTGATGATAATGATATCTTTGAATTATCCCTTAGAAGATTGCATTGAACTTGTGTCAGATTGTTCGGTTTGATGGTGAGACCTCGCCCAGTAGGATTCCATCGAATCATTCACCCATTCTCTTGCATTCTTAGGATTAGAATAGACTTCCTAAACCACAAGCCTTTTGCTCTTTCTTTATTCTCCCAACAAGTACTTATAATCTAAGTTCCAGCAATTCAAGCATTCAATCAACGTAAGTCCCCTTGTGATTCCAGCATAATCACATCAAACCATTGAGCTTATCCACACGTCGTGACCCGACATTTATGAACCTTGGAGTTGTCTCAAGTGATCCTTAGGCTAATCTTCAGCATTTGAAAGACTTTGTTCAAGAGAGGATAAGATACTTTTGGGTATTTTTTTCTGTGTTCGCATGTGCATGAAAAACACATCAATAGGACTATAGTTTTGACTTTGAGATTGTTTGTGATTAGATGCTTTTGGATTCTTTCAAACTGTCACCAACTCCAATTTGACATGCTACTTCTGGATTCTTTCTAATTGATAATTTAATAGTTTAAGAGGTTTTGATAGTACTATATCCCTTGATTGCAGCTGCTACTCACTTCTTTTAAAGGTACCTATCATTTTGTGAGTGTTGCGGTTGATGCCATTGATGGAGAGAGTAATCATTGCTGCTGTGGAAATTGCAGTTTGCTGAGCAGAGCCATAATAGAAGCTGCAACTATTGAGATTGTTGCAACTTAGAAGGGTTTTGAATCTACAAGCCTTTATTGGAAGAGTTGCCATCCAGTTCATAGGTAGGTATCAGATCATTCAGCTTATTATTCAGTCATCGGTGTCCATTAAGTGCGATTTCAACAATTCAAACAGTTTGGAAATGGCTCTCTATCATTAGGATAATTGATGCAGTCATTGACTAACAGTTTGTATTGTATCACTTAGTGAATAATCTGTACTAATCTGCTAGTGTTCACATTGCTGCAACAAATTATTAAATTCAGACTTTTGACATCAACTAAGTTTGTTGTTAGCTTCCAATCCATTATAATTGTATAATTTGACATTTGTTTTTGGAGTTGTCTATAGTAGATATTCTATGTTTGGGGCAGAAATTACAGCTTGTGTTCATCCTTCAACAAATCTCAAACATATTCTAGGTATTTTATGCTTTATGCAGTTTGTTTGCCAGTTGTTTGACACAATTACTACTTTCAAATTGTTAATCAATTTGTTCGACATAATTTTTGAATTTAGATTTTGGAAGAGCAATCATTGCTTTATCATTCAAATTGTAATCATATGCATCAATTTGTAAGTCTATATGGCAATGCCACCAAGACGTGATTCATTGTTAATTTTTTTGCAATTGCATGCATTGTAGAACTGTGTGGCTTGTTGCCAATTAATTAGTTTCCCAATCATTGTATGCTCCCATTTTGTCCACATTGAGATCTAGGTGATGAAAAAGTGAGAGGGTTTATGCATTTAATCAATTATTTGCAATTTTTTTTAAATATCAGCTTAGGGACATTACAAGTTCAGCCCATGGTTTCCTAGTTACCATTTAAAGGTTTGATATAATCTCTACTACATATTGGGTGTTTGTGTAATATCCCTTTTCAGTTCATTCCAATATTCTTGGAAGGCTCCAAAATTCTTGAAGAACACTTATTGATGTAATGTCCCTATTTTAGGGTTCTCTTGCTTTCCATTTGGCACTAACTTTTTGGGTGTGTGTCAAACTGATCAAAGGGGTAATTTGGTGTTTCTAATGAGCTTAGATGGTTTAGAGGATCCATATGATGCTTTCAGATGTTATTTCTGGCCTCCGATGTGGTCTCTAAGATTTCTTGGAGGGAATGTCTATTTTTAGCAAGTCACCCATGTAGTCGGCATAAAATGCTTATTGTTTTATTTGATAATATTTGTTATCTATCGAAGTATTAATTATTTGTATTAAGTGGGTTGTCACTCTGGGGTAGTTATGTATCTGTTGGTTGACGATTGTGTTCCTCTAGGCAACTATTAGGTCCTTTAAATATGTTGTGTACCACCAAGGAAGGGAGTAGGATATAGTCAGATGAATTGTAATCCTTGGCCGACCATCTTTGGTCTTCTTCTTTGTAATAATTTCATGTGGAAATAAAGATATATTTTACTCCTATGTCTAGTATGCATTGTCATCTGTGTTATTACTTCCTATATTTAATTTATCAGATATAGCAGTAAACATTTGGCATCGTTGCCTTAAAAGAAATTTGGTCATCTTTGTGTGATTCATGCCCTTAGATCCCAATAAAAGCGAGAAGAGGCCACAGGGTGGTCAAGACCAAGTGATCAAGTGATCTTTAAGGATTGTAGAACAAAGAGAACGAAGAAGAAGATTACGAGAAACATTTGAGGAAAATCTCGTCTAACGATCAGACAACCCATTTGTATAGCCAACATAGGACAAGGAGTATGAAAAGGGAAATCTTGAACTTACAGACGTATTCCACCGACTATCCATCTCTAGAGAACCAAGAATTGGAGGATTTGAACCGCCAACCCTTGAATGGAGGGAGCACAGGAACAAATTAGAGCTTGGAAGTACCCGAAGTGTTGGGATGTTGGAGGTGGACGTGTAGAGGATGCACGTGGCCGAGAGTGCAGGGAAAGCACCGGAACGTAGTGGCAGAGCAATCCACCCAAGTTCGACACACCTAGAAGTACCCAAAGTGTTGGGGATGCTGGAGGTGGACATGTAGAGGACATGCACGCGGCTGAGAATGCAAGGAAAGAACTAGAATGTACCAGTCAGAATAGTCCACCTAGGTCTAGCACACCTAGAAGTACTCAGAGGGTTGGGGATGCTAGAGGTGGATGTGTAGAGGACATGCACGTGTCGACAATGTACGGAAAGCATCGGAACATAGTGATCTAAATAGTCCACTCGACACACAAGGGAGTAAGTAGGAAAGAAAGATGGTGACTCCTTCAACAAGCCCAAATGTGCTGAAACTGTCGAAGTTCACAGGGGACGGATCGGAGGATCTCATACATCATTGCAAGACTTGCATAATAATATGGGAGGCAAATGGTCAGGACGACCATGATTATTGATTGAAGGCATTTCCCGCCATGCTACGAGGAATTGCCATCAACTGGTATATGGATCTAGCGAAGCAACAAAAGGAAACATGGAACGAACCAAAGAAGGTGCTTCAAGAAGAGTTTAAACTAATACCAAACAAGGGAAGCATGAGAGCGTACACGCATACAACTGTAGGCTCAAGGAGTTGTTGAGTAAGATGGAGAACCAGCCAGCCGACAGGCTAAAGAAGTGGTGGTTCTTCGAGGGATTGATCCCCTCGCTACGCAAGAAGATGAAAGTAGTGCCTCCATCTTTGTACGTGGATGCTTACATTCGGAGAATGGATGTCGAGTGAAAACAAAATGTCCTCTCATGGGAAGAGGAAGACCGACAATGATGCAAGCACTGAAGGTAGCAACGATGAATAATCCAAAACAGTTCAGGCCCTTCGATGAGATATGTTGAGAATGATGAAAGAATTCAGGGTAGAGAAAGGAACCAATAAAGAAAGTAATGAACTATGGTGTATTGAATGCAAAAGTGAGGGGCACACAAAAGGTAATTGTCCTAGAAATATGTTTGTGAGATTTGCCAAGTGCTAGGTTGTTCAATCAAGGAGTGCCCATACAATTTGAAGATGAGAAGTACACAAGTACTCTTCACATAGGGAGAGTCCACTCCCTCAAAACTACAAAATGCATTAGGCGGTTATCAAAACCAACGAGGGTGAAATCAAATACAGTACGACTCCAAAGGACGTCCTATCATACAGTGTCGACAATGTAGTGAATGGGGACACTTTGTGAGAGACAAAAGAAAGACAACATAAAATTATTGTGCAAATGATGTGGATCGGGAATCATGAAGACACCGACTTCCCAAAGAAAAAGGGTATTAATATGCTAGATGTGGTGGAACAAGATGAAGCAGTTTTGGCAATCACAAGAGTGCAGACGAAGAAGGCGTTGTACTCAGACCCTTGTACAAAGAAGGAATAGCTCTGAGAAGCTAAAGCAGAAGTAGAACAAGTTTTGGCAAAGGAATGAATAACTTCCAATGGAATTGCAAGTACATCATTGCGGGAGTTAGAGAAGAACATAGGTTGGCAGGTGCTACAGACAACCATACCCATCAAGGTGACAGGGCTTCTTCAAAGTATGCCACAACTGAGAGTGACAATTACCAACACGGTCAGTGATGACACAATTAGCCAAAGACAATATAAACCATAGTTACAAGACTCGGACTCGGCAAGCTGATTTTTGACTCGGACTCATACTCGGTGCCTAGACTCGACAAATAGAAAAACCCAAGAAATTCAAAGATTTTTAACAATTTTAAACTTGTTTCATGTATTTTTTAATAAATAAACCTCAAAGACACAATAATCTCATCAAATAGAAGCTACTTTGAACACATACAACACATACACAAGTTTACATTCATCACATAAGTATAAATGCAAATTTTAGGCTTGAGCTGAAGGAAATAAGCTAAACTAAATACCACATCAGAAATATAGATAGTGTCAAATGTCTACAAAAGTCATGTAATATGAAATCCATGTCATTGAAAGTTCAAAATATATATCAACATAAAATCTAGAGCCTAGAAGTCTAAGGCTCAGAGGAGCCAATATCAGTGATCACTTAACTCCGTAATTCGAGGCCCAATGCTCACATTCACACTACCACAGACCACTACTTCCAAATCCAGGAAATGCAGGTCGAGGATTTGAAGAACCCTCTCCACCAATGGCTTCCATTTCTTCCATTTGCTTCCTTTTTAATTCGTTTTTCTCTTTAAATTCTTGTAATTGAGCTTGCACTTAACGTATAGCCTCAAGGGGTGCTTTTTTGCATGGGTTTGCATCATGGCATTCTATTTGTGCAATGTGATTTTTCAACCAGTTAATGTCTCCCCCATTATATTTTGTTTTGCAATAAATACATGTTACTTCTCCTTTTTTTAATCCGGGAATGCCATGTTTCCAAGCCTTATCCTATCTAACTTGGGCACCACTTCCACTACTGATAGGCTGAGACATTATGCTGCAATATATTATAAATGAAAAAAACCAGCATAATGTCTCTTATTCTAATTAAGTTAAACTTAAAAATAAATAATCAAAAGAAAAAACAAAACTAGGGTTTCAAGTTCAACTTTCATACTTTTTCCATCAATATAAAATAAAACAAAAACAAGACAAATGTACAAAAAATGGAAAATATGAAAGTAAGAAAATCAAAAAATAACAAAAAATGGTACTTGCCTCTATAAATTTGCTAGAAGCCTCTTCCAAATCCTTCTTTAACACCTTTAAATGCTTGAATGCAAGCTACAAACTTGCACAAACAATCAACAATCCTTATCCCCTCTTCAATCTATCTGTTGGTTTTCTCTTCAATGCCTCTATTTTTTTTGCTCAAAACCCTCTTTTTCTCTCCTTGTGTTTGCAAACAACAAAAATGACTTTTTAGGGTGGGAGACAAAACATATTAACCTTTTGTTTTATTTAAAACAAAGTTTTTTTTGTTTTTTTTTCACTTTTTACATGCTGACTGGGTGGCAGAGTCTAGCCCATGGGACTCGGCGAGTCTGCCAAAACTCGGCCAAACTCAGCCAAGTCTGAGCCCAAAGGCCATTGGCCTCGGCGAGTCTTGTAGCACTGATATAAACCACAAGAGGAACTGACAAGGAAACCACCATGCAAAGGGAATGGGGCCAATGATCCAATGTTGTTGATGGTGAGCATCGGGAGGAAGCCGACAGTTGTTGAGATGGAAATAATGGGGAAGAAGTTGATGAACATCATCGTCAATAGAGGCTTGAGAGTAAACGTATCGCCAAAAGACACTTGGAAATGCCTTGGAAGACCAGTGCTCTGGTCATCGACCTTCCACTTGGTAGGTGCTAACCAGCACAACATTTAGTTGTTGGGAACATTGATGGCACAAAAGGTAATGATTGGGACACGACATTTTTTTCTAGACTTCGTAGTCATGCCGTCGTAGAAGAAGGCATATGACGCACTCCTTGGGAGGGGATGGTTGATTATTGCCAATGCAAATCATAATTGGAAGCGGAACACACTCTCAATCAAGAGTGACGGGAGGAAGTACATCATTGACCCAAGTGGTGAGTAAAGAACAGGCATCCTTCAACTCAGAGTTTGAGGGTAGAGAGTTAGGTATGGACAAGGGGAGGAAAGGCATGGAACCCAATAATGAAAGGGTGCTCGAGCTGGAAGACTACTCTAAAGATGAGACGAGTTTCCTTAATGGACTAGTCCACTCACAAATGGAGGACTATGAGGTATTATGTTACACCCCATTGTTGTATTACCTATTTACTGTTACTTTGTTTAGATAAAATGCTTTAATGCATGTTTACATTTATCTTGATAAGAAAATCTAATGAATGAATGTGAAAAATCTATGATGCATGTGTGTGTATTGATAATGGCTAACTACAATTGTAATGTGCTAAGTTGGATGCAGGGAATCACCAAGCCTTTGGAAGGGAGGAAGAGTATCACTTAGGAGAACTTGGTTCGGAAATCTTTAATATGTGCCTACTTGAGTGAGAGTTATCACACACTCACATCCTAGTTGGTCAAGTTGAGTCAAGTTAGTCGGGAAATGGCAAGTAACCTTGTGTCGGAGTTGGTGATGTTTTGCAATGCTTTGGTTGTTCTTGATTTGGAATGTGTGATTGAATCTTTATGATAGGTTAAATATTCGTTTGATCATATCTATATTTTAATCAATGAATATATATATTATTATATACGGTATATATATATACATATTATTAATTCGATTAATAATTTGAAATATGGAACTTATATATAAATATGTACATACATACATACATATATGTAATGTTTAATTTAATGCAATATTTATATTACAAATTATAAATATAATATATATAAAAAATATATATGAATCGGGTTTATTGAATGGCATGATAAAGGTCGACAAAAATTCCACGTGGGCGGTTAGTAGGGCCGACCACCACTAAGGGTGGCATATCCCCTTCTAAGGGAGTGGGGGAATGTTAATGTTTTAAATTGCCCCCTCCTATTTCATAGCACTTGTGGTCAAAGCATTCGACCCACTTTGCATGCATGGTAAGTAGTAATTATATTAAAATCTATCATTTGATAAGAGTTAGAAACCTATTTTCTTAGGTAAGAAGTAAATTATGGTAAAAGCATATTTTGACTTAGTAAAATTAGGAGTGGTTCATTTGTACAATAAAATGGGACTTCATGTGTCGGTTTTATAGTTATTTTGGAACCTACATATTCTTGTGATTAGGCTTAGTCAATATTATAAACTAAGTGGTGGCATTAGAAGGGAGAAAGGTGGCAGATTTGAGAGCATAATTGTAGCATTAAGTCTCTCAAATTCTTGTATAAATAGAGTAGCTTCTCTACCTTGAGAGCACTCACGCATTCACTCATCATTTTCTCATTCTCCATTTTTCATATTCACAAAAAAGAGAGATTGTTCAAGCTTTAAAAAGGAAGTAAGTTAGATTGTTTTGTTGAGAGTTTGTGAAAGGTTAAGGTTGAGGATAAGTTGATTCTAAGAGGGTGAAACAAGCGTTGATCAAGCTTAGGAAGCAGTATCTTCATTGGAGCTGTCATTCCAAGCATGATGATTCTATCTAGTCTTTTTACATTGAAATCATATTTGAATGCAAGTGCTTGAAGAAAGATGTTATAATGATTTTGTCGATTGGTACTTTGGATTTCTTGTTTGAATGAGCATGCATGATTTTTGGTAGAGTCTTATTACTATGAAGCTCTTTTGTTTTGGGCAAACATATATTATTCAATGTCAGAAATTGTGTAGTTATGTTGAATAGAAATAGGTGTGTATGGTTAACTTGGTTGTTCCTAGAATTGGGATAATCCGTGGATGGGAGTAATCTAGTTAATCATTCTGCTATCACCTTCAAGGGAATGAATTATGTTATAATTGTAAAGAGTATGAATGGTCAATATACCAAATTGAGATAAGAAGTGGGTGAACATATGACTGTCACTCAAAGTATTGTAGGTTGCCACTATCTACATTATTGGTTCACTGTGATCCAGGTTTACATACTAGGTTGGGAATGTCATACATGTAGGTTGTAGCCAATGTATGATAGCTCTAGATATGTAGGGCACAACACTATGCTCACAAGGCTATTATTATGAGGTCACCAAACCAATCTCTCTGTCGAAGGGTCGGGTCTCTCTCAACAGGAAGAGATAGTGGACTGTTAAGTCTATGGTTGGATGGAAAAGCACTTGAGTGATGCTCTTTCTCATGCAGTTGGCAGCCAAAAATTTGAGGATGTATGCCAACAAGGACATCTGGACCATTCGTATTTCTTATGTAAGCTCATGGAATCTATGAAGTGTCTCTTTGATATTTGGAAAATTTGAAAATGGAATTGTAAATATTATCATTCATATGAATTTGTAAATGAATCATGATGTAACGGTAAAATTTGAAATGGGATTTATTTCAGATATGTATCTTGTTTATGAAATAGAAAGGAAAAACTCTATTACCTAAATGTTGGTATTATAAACTATTCTCATGTGGGTTAAAATTTAGTAAATTGAATGGGAGAACAACTGGGCTTGTTACATTTTGCCAACATGTAATTTTCTTGAAGCTACAACACTTGGTGAAGAGGAACTGATGAAAGTGTGTAGAGTTATGGACAATACATCTGACAATACAAAGAGTAAAATATGTAATATGGAGCGTCTGAAGGATTATGAAGGCAAATCCATTTCACTGGAAATATAGAGGAAAAGAAAGAAGGAATTAGGAGGGATGGAAAATGGAAAGCAAAAAATAATGAAGAGTATGGAGAGGTCGTTGTTTAATTCAGACTCTCGACAAGGGTATGTTTGTTTTTGGTAGAAGTAGTGGAAAGCATCCTTGACAACTATACGAAACTTACCTCAAACCCTCCAAATTTGTTTTCAAAACAAAGGCATTCCTTCACTAACCCGTAGGAAGCAGTGGTGGCAGAAGCATTATTGCAACCCGTACGGAGTGAGGTTCTTGGCATATGCCAAAGCTAGAAAACAACTCAAATGACCTTTGCTCTTATTGTACAGCGTATTGCCTTATCACCCCCTATTGTGTATGACATTTTTTGTACGTCATTTTGTCTCTTGGCCCCACGTACGATGGCTTGAGCATACACATCAACCCATACTATTGTCTTACGAACATTTTGTCTCTTGGCCCCATGTATGGCAGCTTGAGTGCACACATCAGCCTGTACGTTTGCTGTATGGTGTACGACACTCTTCACAACTATCTTTTGGTTTTTCGTATAGTGTATGGAAATCTTCAACTATGCATTGGAACTCATTATGACCGTATGACGCATGAACTGCACGAGAGGGTTCATCTTCACCGTACAGTGTACGGACTACACAACAAAATTCAAATTTGTCATACAGTGTATAGACTCTCCCAACCAACAGATGGACCTTGGCACCATCCTTGTCATATAGCATACGACATAGACTACCCGTACGATATTCTTCAACTTTTTTGTGCGGCGTACGGACTAGACACTTCATTCGATACTCTTCAACTTCGTCGTATGATGTACGAAAGGTCTCGGCAGCACACCAATAATTTTGTTATATGGTGTATGGAGAACAATTTTGGTTTTGTCATATGGTGTTTGGCAACTCTGCATCAAGTGGTCCATACGAGTAAGGGGTCTGGTACATTGTCTAAGCTTTGAAAGAATTACAATTTTATCTAGATTCACTTTCTTTCAAATACCATGACTGGAGGAGAAAATAAGAAAAATATTTTAAGCTGGGCATGGTTTTCTTCAAGGTAAATGAATCGATTTCCATTCTATTTTTGCTGTGTAAATAAAGAAAAGTTTTATCTAGACGTCTAAGAGTATTAGAGGGGCGTGTGACATCAGCTCTGAGAATTTGTGATAAAGAGATTAATTTCTGAGTGCTATCCTTGCATTGTTAGAAATGTGGGGTCCCTTGTGGTGTGAAAGCACTTAATAGCTGGGAATGGACTCTTTGAGTCTAGGTGAATATCTATGCCAGCTGGTCGACAGAGGTTTAGAGGTATTGTATATCATTTGAGCATCAACAAATGAAATCATGGGACGTCTACGATCTATTGGTATCTTCCATAGGGATGTGAGTCTAATAATTGATACTTTGAACAATGGAAATGCAAGTCTGGAGTCTTCTGGTAATACATGGTTACTTTGGGTCTGCAAATGCTCCTACATTGAGGTGATTGGATTGGAACACAGTTCAGATTTACTAAGGCAGAAAAATCAAGCATTTTGGGTGCTTCCTATGGTGTATGGACAGCTCTTTCAAAGACATTATTGGAGCTTAAACTCTGCATGTAAGATTTTTTCTCTGAATCATATATTGTATTTTCTGTGGGGTTTGGGAAGCCATTTGTAAGTCTTTATTCAGTGACAGTTTATATACAGAAATATATTTGTGCACTTTGCAGTTCTGCAATATATTTTCAGTCCACTTTATGTTTCAATTGCTGCTGGTTAATTTCTGAGTACCACAAAAATCATTCCCAGTCTGCTACATATATCATAAGGTTTGAAATTCATCTCTGTTATGTAATTTAGTTCAGTTATTGCAGATTGAAAAGATAACTCTATTATTTCAGTTACTGTGTACTTTGAAATGCAAATTTTAATTGTTCAATCCATGCATTTCTCCTTAAAGAGTAAGGAAATTTGCCAAAAACACATCAAACAAACATCATCCCCTACAAATCTGAATCTGTGCATTCAAACTTGCAAGGAAACTGATTGACTAAATAACTTAGAGAAAAGAGAGTGCAAAAAATGGGCAAGATTCTATATGAGATCTTACAATTGAAATGGAATTCTGATAGTGGCAATGAGTTCAAGAAATCAAGATGAGTCCAATGGTTCTTTTTGGATGCAATTTCAACATTATGGAGGGCACTCTTCATAGATCTCGGAGAAGTTTGCTATTTTTGGAAAGCACCAATTTTCATAATGTTCAATATCCTGAGAGCTTAAGAATATTTTGGTGTGGTCAAAATTCATATTTGGTCCATTTTCTTATTTTCTGTTACTTTGGTGGTTGTGCAGAAAATGATAAAATATTTAAGTTGTAAAGTGAAAAAATTAGAAGAAGACTTATATTTAATTATTTAATGAAAGATGCCAACCACTGATTTTGACAGCTGATTTGTTTGTTTGATACAATTCTTTGGCCAGCGTATAATTATTTTTGGTGTGGTATCGGGTTTTGAAGAGGTTTTAGGATAACTTGCGTGTTATTGACTTTTTTGAATGTTGCACAGTAGAGACAATACAAATAGAAAACTAAACTAATTTTGAAAATTGAAAATCAGAACTCTGATTTTTACTACAGCAATGTATTTTGCTCAAGGTGCAAATTTGCATACCAAGAGTTATGAGCTTGCCTGGTTGAGCCTCCTTATTTGACTGAATTTCAATACAGACTGATGTAATAGCTTGCTGACTGTGGAATCAGCTCCAACTAACTTTATTGACTATAGAACGAATTACCAAAAACAATTTGAGGAGTACTAAGCAAACCTAGGTGGAATTTTGAATTCCTGGAAGTCAAATATTTTGAATATTTGACTTCCAGGAATGAGGAATTTTCCTGATTTATTGAATATACTGATCACAATTGACCTTATTTCTCCTAAATAACTGCTGCAATAATATTCCTTATCACCAACAATGAGAAACAATGTAATTTGCAGACCTGAAACCCTTGTATTTTTTTTTTTGAAGTCCCAGGCTGTTCAAGTGTTACGAATCAGCTTTGGGAAGAATGGTTGTATCAAATTTGCTATTACTCAGAAAAAGCTCCAACACCTGCTCAAATCTGAAAGTCAGAATGATACCCTGTTGTTGTTGCTGCTAAAACCCTGAATTTTGGCCCCTTTGACCACATATAAGCATTCCAAACAAAATCGGTATGTAGGAAAGTGAAAGGGACTTCGTCCTATCACTCAATAATGGAGGTTTTTATCCCCAAATCAGCTTCAGACCTCTACTAACCACATTGCAGACCTGCAAAAAATAATAATCTCCAATGCCCAAATTGTACGTACAAAGCTCGTTTATTCTTCTCAACCCTAAATCGAACCTCTTTGGCATCATTTGAAGATTCCAAGGAATCTTTTATTCTTCTCATAAAGCACCCAACTTGAGGGTAAGCTTCAACATGAACATTTACCCCTTTAAAATTATAATCTTGCCTAGGAAATCGAACCAAGGGGGTAAAATCAATTTATAGCTTCATTAAGTTACCTTTATTAAAATTTCTATTAATAGAAAAAAGTAACTTATTGTAGCGTCCTAAAATTGCGACACTTGCAATTTCGACAGCATTTGGGTCTTCACGATGGCGATGCAACACGAAACCTGAATGGAGACCCCGAAACTTGTTCATGACATCAAAAACTGCATTTCTCAGCACCCTGGCCTGATCCTCCTTGCACCCTGCTGTCCCGGGAGGTGGGACCATGGCGCCCAGTGCCCTGGTCCTTCAGGACTAGGGCGCCCAGTGCCCTGGTCCCCCAGGACCATGGCGCCCAGCGCCCTGGTCCCTGGCCCTATTTTGGGCCCGGTCTCTTATGGGGCTTCGGGTCTTTAAGTTTGCAAATTGGAAAATAATGTTTCCTGGTCGGCCTAAGGTCGGGAAAATCAGTCTATCAGCCCTAATTGACAAGTATATAAACTACTTTTCCTCTCCTAGAAAGGGAGAGAAAGAGGAGGACATATGTGAGCAAAGGCGCGAAAGCAATATTCAAGTATTCAAACATTCAAGCATTCAAGCATTCCTTCAAGCAATTGAGCATTCTAAGTCTCCATTCAAGGCTAGGTGTTGCATTCAAGACAAGGATTCAACCATTGAAGAGGAGATCACTTACAACACATTACATACTACATACATTACACCTTCGCATGTAAGAATACAAACATTCTTACAACAAGGTATCAGTACTTGTTTACATTACAAACATTTACATTTACAGCATTCTCATTTCTTGGTTAATTCCAAAACCGGGGTTTGACCTAAAGGCAAACCCCTCATCCCTAACCCCCCAATCGTCCTCTCTTTTCTGTGTGTAGGTTGCAGGTACACGGCTATAATTGAAGATCTGGAATCCTTGTGCAGAGACGAACAGATCCCCCTTCGTTTCGCGGATTTTTCGGAGGACCGTGTGCACGCCGGGCGCCATCGTCCCGTCAACTTTCGCTCAAATTTGCAGAACAACACCATCTCGACATTTTACTGCTAATTCCAGGTCCGCAGCTTCATCCCATATCCCTATCTCTGTTTATAAGCGAATCTTTCCTACTTTACATGCATTCTTAGTTCAATCTTTCTATCTACATTCTTTACAAAAGAGGGTATCCTTGATGTCACAACCCTTGAAACTCATTTAGAATCCAATCTTGCATTGTGTGGGATTGGATCTTGTGGGTTTCAACCCCTCTTTTGAATGTAAAGTCTCTCTCAAGTGAAAACCATCAACCCTAGTGACTCTCCCTTCTCTCTCCTTGGAGTTGGGGAGGGGAGAATGACTAGGGTTCGATTTTTCCGCTTTACATTTTGGTGAACCCGACGTGAACATCCCCATTCTGATTATTCATGGTTAGATCTAAAAATTTGCTTCCTTAATTACATTTCCATGTTTGATCTCTTGCAAATTTTAGAGGCTAATTGCATAAAAACCCTAAAATTTTCTATTTAAATAATTAAACTTGTGAAATGTTTAATTGTTAATGCTTGTTTCAGATCTACCCTTCTATTGCAAATTGTCAATTCATATTTGTGCTTTAATTCTGAAAATTAAGAGGTTAAATGTCAAAACCCTAATTTTTAAAACCTTCTTGATTCAACCTTTGACTGATAATTTCACTGATCAAAACACTTCCAAATCGGCTGTAACTTTGGATTCCGCAACAAAATCACAATATCTTTCATCTCTGAAAATTTGGAAAAAAGTTGCGAGGACCGTGTGCACCCCGAGCGCCATCGTCCCCGACATTTTTTCCGAAATTTCAGGAGCTAGATCTTACTGTATTTTTCTGCTAAAATCCAGAATTTTGGCTGATTTTATCAATTTTAACACTTTCAAAATTAAAGTCAAAGTTGGTCTAGTGATTGCTTGGATAAAGGCTTCTAATCATTCAAAAATTGTTGAAATTAAAATTCCTATCAAAATTGTGTTTCTTACAGTCCTAAATCTGAAAAGTGTGTTGGCATTCATTCAAAATTTCAGTGCTTTATTCAAATTTTTACAATTTGTGACTTTTGAAATTAAGTGTCTAATTGCGATAACCTTGATTTCCACTTTCAAATTTGAATTTTGCGTGAAATTGAGTCAACTTTTAAATTTCAAAACTTGCATTGCTTTTAGTATTCCCTCTAAAATCATAAAATTCAAAATTTCAGTTTCGCTCTCTTTTTCAAAATTCAAAATTTGCATTTTTCAACAATCTTGGTAGGGTTCAATTTTGAGATTGCAACTTTAATTTGGCCTATCTACAGATCGTAAAATCACTCAATTTTTTCAGATTAGCTTTAAAATCATCATAACTTTCATCCCTGAAAATTTCGAAAAAAGTTGCGAGAACCGTGTGCACTCCGTTCGCCACGGTCCCGGACATTTTTTCCGAAATTTCGGGAGATTGTCCTGATTGTATTTAACAGCTTAAATCTAGGAGATTGGCTGATTTTATTGAAATTTGCTACCTCTAAAATTCAAAATCTTCTCTCTCTCTTTAGTGCATGAGTTTTACGACAATAAGCCCTACTTACACTATTCCCGTTAGACGAAGCCTTAGAATTAAGTCTTTCCAAGGTTTAATTACTGAGGAGATGGAACCTAATTTGAATGGCCTTTTTAACGAGGACATGGGTAATTCCTCCAATCCTCTTAATGATGAAGAAGCTTTCCATGAGGTTTCTGTAGAACAACATTTAAAATTGGATAGCCAATTTGATGATTTTTGACAATGGATGTCTCAAGAATACCTTGATAGTGAAGCTCTTTCCTTAATTGAGGGTCTAAAGCGTATGGTTCAAAGTGATAAGAATGGAATTGATATTTTGCGTGGTATTGCACACATTGTGGATTCGAATGTGATGCCTATGAAGAGTTGTGCCGAAACTTTGGGTTATACACAACCTCCTACTCAAGTTAATCATTCTATTCCTTTGACAACTCCCATTGCTAGTATACCTACTTTTACATCAAACATAATGACTACTTCAATACAAGACATTCCTCCTATGATCACCAGTCATGGGGGCAATCCCTCTTCTTCAATCAACCCTCTTCCTTCATTCAATCCAACTTCTTCATTCATTCCTTCAATAAGTGTTCCTATTATATCACCACAAATGAACATGACGCAAGGGGGCAATTCGTTTAACCATTCCATTCCTCCTTGTAGTGTTCCTCCTTTCCAATCATCTCCTATGACTAACTATCATAGTGTCCCACCACCTTACTCTCTACCTTCTTTCAATAACATAACACCTCCATCACAATCTAACACGTCTAATATGAACTCTTCGACTGAAGCGACCATTAACAATCTTGCACAAACTGTCTCTTCTTTACAGCAACAAATTGCCTCTATGAATCAATCTAAGTTTAGTGTGCCCACATTTGATGTTGCGAGCCCACTTTCTCTTGACATTGTTCGAGCTATCCCCCCTAAACATGTTGAAATTCCGCATTTGGAGCTTTATAATGGTAAGGGTGATCCTCTAACACATGTTAAGACCTTTCAAACAATATGTACCGATTTTGCTTATGACCAAAGGTTGCTTGCAAAACTGTTTACTAGAACATTAAGAGATAAAGCCCTACAATGGTATTGCTCGTTTCCTTCCTATTCTATTACTTCTTTCGAACAACTTGCAAATGCTTTCATTCAACAATTTCAAAACAATATAAGTCCTAAAGTTACTTTGATTGATTTAATGCATTGTAAACAAGGTGTTAAAGAAAAAGTGACTGATTTCATTGGTAGATATAAGCATTTGTATGCTCAGATTTCTTTTCCAGTACCTGACAATGATATTCAAAGAATCTTTATTTCTAATTTACAAAAAGATATTAGAGAAAAACTTTTGTTTTCTGAGTTTACTTCTTTCCAACAGTTGTGCGCAACTCTTCACAATTATCAACTGACTGTGAGTCAAATGGAACAAGCAAATCCTATGGCTCCGAGTGATAAGGGTGATAGTAGTCAACAACCATTTGGGAAGTTTAAACCGAACAGAGAGTCCATTAAATTCAATGAAAACATCATCAACAACAATGTGAATGCAGCATCAGGTGTGCTTCCTATTTCTAAGTTTTTCAAGAAAGAAAGAAAGTTTACTCCTTTGAATGAATCATTGCATAGTATTATGAATAAGTTATTGGAACAAAATGTGCTTACCCTTCCTCCTATAAGGCAAATAGATCTTGCACAGATTAATTCACCCTATTTTGATAACAAATCTTTTTGTCGTCAACCTGGGCATGATACTGAAAAATGTTTTGCTTTGAAGGGTAAAATTCAAGATTTGATTGATAATAATACTATCTCTGTTTCTGGTGTGAATGATAAAGGCAACAAATCTGTAGCTCCCCCAAACCAAAATTTTCAGATTTTTACTGATCCATTGCCTTCTCATACCTCTAATGCGATTGATACTAATGATTCCTCTGTCTCACCTGATGATCTTGTGTCTATGACTCCGAATGTGATTAACTTTGTAGAGCAGCAGAAAATCCCTAAAGAACCTTCCATCACATTTGATTCCAGTGAAACTATCAGGGCACCTGATGGTCCTTTATATATAGTTGCAAAAGTCAAGAATACACCTTGTCGTGGAGTGCTTATTGATCCTTCTTGTATGGTTAATGTCATTACTGAAGAATTTCTTTTTACTTTGCAATTGAATCAAGTGATCTATGATGAAACAAATGTGGTTGTGAAACTATTTGATGCATTTTCTTCTCCTGCAATTGGTTCTATTACATTACCTATTGAGGTCCATAACAAATCCCTTGATGTGGACTTTGCTATTATTCCATCGTCCGAACAATTTCGTGTGAAGCTAGGCTATCCTTGGCTGTCTTCCATGAAAGCTATTGCTTCTCCTATTCACAAGTGTTTGAAATTTCCCCATAATGGTGAAGTTGTTACTATCAATCATAGTCTCTTTAAACCAGCTGAAAAAGCTTCTAGCGTTCCTATTGATTACTTTTGGCCTAAACAATTCCAATCTCTTCCTCCGCGAAGTGATCATCTTTTTAAATCTTATCAAAAGTGGAAAAAAGATATGATCCTATCTCTAAGTGAACCTAGAACACCCAAACTTGACATTCCTATCATTCTTGAGAAGGAAGTTCTTCCTTTGAAAGATAAAACTAATGTCTTTCCTCAAGAAGATTCCCAACCCATCCCTATGGATGTAACTATGCCTATGTCTAATAAACTTTCTAAAGGTAGACCTATACCTCCTCGTCATGATGGGCTTGGTCTCCTTCCTAAACCAAATATTCCTCCTTTATATGGAGCAGTTCCTCCTCCTTCCTCTTATGGAGAGAAGAGACCTTCCTCTTCTCCTATGGTCCAACCTAAGAGACCACAACCTAAACACCCAAGTGATAAGGATGAGAACATTCCTCCTCCTCACTCTCCTCAACCTCCTACTAAAACTAGACGAAATCGTTCTGCACGTGAACGCCGACGAAAGCGTCGTCTTAGAGCTCAGGCAGCTGCTTCTCAAACTTTGCAATCCCCAAAAACACCTTCAGCTAGTATTATTCCATTTTCTCCTCAGCCGAAAATTGAGCCAAAATCTCCTAAACATAAGATGCATGATGGTCTTGGTCCTGTGCGAGTTAAAGATCCTATTTTTATAAATCTTGATGATGATATAGATGAAAATGTTATTCCTGTTCATTCTGATAGTGAATATGAATATGTTGATTTTGATAACCATTTATCTAACGCATTTTCTAAAGCACTTATCCTAGCTACTAGACAAGAACAACGTGGCTCGGAACATGAACATAGCCCTTGTTTGGATCTTGTGATAGCTCCATCTGCTGTGTTGGATGTTCCTCCTCTAGCGTGTTTCCTACCTTCCCGAAATATTGATCAGCAAGATCGGGGGGTAGATGACATGCTAGACTAGTTTCATTAGCATAGCAGATTCTCTCCTCCTCTCTTTTGTTACTTCTTCTATGTGTTATTCTCATTCTTCTATTTGTTGTCCTTAGTGTTGTCTACTTGAGGACGATGCAAAGCATTGAGATCTCTTTTGGTCTCTCTCATGTTGACTCAAAAGACACATGTGTTCCCTTCTTCTAGGTGACCTTCCTTGATTGGGGAATGAAGAACAATTATGCATACATACATATGATATACATGAATTATCATACAGCATACTGACCCCGAGGAAAGCGAAGTCACCTTGTGCTTTGTGTTTTGTGTTTATTATCCTTGGGCTTATCTCACACTTGGGGGCTAAATCCTTGTGATAATGTGCTCCTTTCCCTTCTCATTCTTATATGTATCACTACCTTAAAGCAATCACCCCCGGTGAGGCGTGTGAGATCGCTTTAACGTAGGGGGGCATACATCCCGTTCATATCTTTTCAAGGTACTTGAAAATGTCTTGACAAATTTAGCTTTGCCTTGAAAATTTTGATATCTTTCTTCCATGACTCATAGTGAGGGAACCTTACTACTGACAGTCATGGTTCTCCCTCGTGATCTTCCCTTTTACTTTGTCAATCGAAGTCGTAAGATCCTTAGTCCACTGGGGGGCTTGGTGTATCTTGCCTCCTTGACGTGGTGAAAGTTTTTTCAATGTTGTTTCCTTGTACTTTACCGGAAGTACGAGCGTACGCTTATACTCCCGCTAAAGTGGGGGCTAAATGTAGCGTCCTAAAATTGCGACACTTGCAATTTCGACTGCATTTGGGTCTTCACGATGGCGATGCAACACGGAACTTGAATGGAGACCCCGAAACTTGTTCATGACATCAAAAACTGCATTTCTCAACACCCTGGCCTGATCCTCCTTGCACCCTGTTGTCCTGGGAGGTGGGACCATGGCGCCCAGCGCCCTGGTCCCTGGCCCTATTTTGGGCCCGGTCTCTTATGGGGCTTCGGGTCTTTAAGTTTGCAAATTGGAAAATAATGTTTCCTGGTCGGCCTAAGGTCGGGAAAATCAGTCTATCAGCCCTAATTGACAAGTATATAAACTACTTTTCCTCTCCTAGAAAGGGAGAGAAAGAGGAGGACATATGTGAGCAAAGGCGCGAAAGCAATATTCAAGTATTCAAACATTCAAGCATTCAAGCATTCCTTCAAGCAATTGAGCATTCTAAGTCTTCATTCAAGGCTAGGTGTTGCATTCAAGACAAGGATTCAACCATTGAAGAGGAGATCACTTACAACACATTACATACTACATACATTACATCTTCGCATGTAAGAATACAAACATTCTTACAACAAGGTATCAGTACTTGTTTACATTACAAACATTTACATTTACAGCATTCTCATTTCTTGGTTAATTCCAAAACCGGGGTTTGACCTAAAGGCAAACCCCTCATCCCTAACCCCCCAATCGTCCTCTCTTTTCTGTGTGTAGGTTGCAGGTACGCGGCTGTAATTGAAGATCTGGAATCCTTGTACAGAGACGAACAGATCCCCCTTTGTTTCGCGGATTTTTCGGAGGACCGTGTGCACGCCGGGCGCCATCGTCCCGTCAACTTTCGCTCAAATTTGCAGAACAGCACCATCTCGACATTTTACTGCTAATTCCAGGTCCGTAGCTTCATCCCATATCCCTATCTCTGTTTATAAGCGAATCTTTCCTACTTTACATGCATTCTTAGTTCAATCTTTCTATCTACATTCTTTACAAAAGAGGGTATCCTTGATGACACAACCCTTGAAACTCATTTAGAATCCAATCTTGCATTGTGTGGGATTGGATCTTGTGGGTTTCAACCCCTCTTTTGAATGTAAAGTCTCTCCCAAGTGAAAACCATCAACCCTAGTGACTCTCCCTTCTCTCTCCTTGGAGTTGGGGAGGGGAGAATGACTAGGGTTCGATTTTTCCGCTTTACACTTATAAAGTCTTATAAGATTTTATAAGCTTTTATTATAAACTTTATTGAATAATTCTTCACCATGCTCCAAAATTGACTAACTATAGCTCCTCACGGTGAGCCAAATATCTTTTAACCCCATCATTTGCCTGCGGAGACGACTAACAGGCAAATCTACCCTTCCTAGATGGTGACTAGAAAAGAGGGGACATTACAGTCCTCCCTTCCCGAGATTGCTTGTCCTCAAGCAACTAAAGAGCTGGATGTTGCCAAATCGCTTCTCCTTCCCAAGTGGTATCCTCTATAGGCAAATCCTTCCATCTAACCAAGTATTCCCAGATTACTCCGCAAATTCCTCTCACGCTTATCCAGGATCTCAACTGGTACCATAACCAACTTTCCCTCCTCATCCAAGGGTGGTAACACTGATGAAGTCACTGTACCCTATCCAATTGTCTTCTTGAGGTAAGATACATGGAAGACATTATGAATTTTGCTTTTTGGCGGTAGCTCAATCTCATATGCCACTTCCCCAACTCTCCTCAACACACGGTATGGACCATAAAATCGGGGTTTGAGCTTCTCTACCCCACTCATCTTCAAAGTACTCTGTCGGTAAGGTTGGAGACGCAAGAACACCATGTCTCCAATCTCAAATGACCTCTCAATCCTATGACGATCAACATATAGCTTTTTCTGATTCTGGGCTCGTTGAATGTTCTCCTTAAGTGACTTAAGAATGTCTTGGCTCTCCTAAAGCCAATCCTGTGCCAATGGTGCTCTACTATCCCCAAGTGCCAAATCCATAAATGTCATAGCATCATAACCATATAGAGCACGAAAAGGAGACATATCAATAGACATATGATGTGTCGTATTGTAGCAAAACTCTCCTAAATACAACCAACGAAGCCAAGCATGCTGCTGTCCTGACACATAGTTGTGCAAGTACCCCTCTATCCACTTATTCACGATCTCAAACCACCCATCAATTTGGGGGTCGTAGCTAGTGCTCGGAGTCAACTATGTGCCAGTGAGTCTAAACAATTCATGCCAAAAGGAACTCATTAACCTGCTATCACGGTCACTGACAATGGTCTTTGGAAGACCATGAAGCCGAAATACCTCTCTGAAAAATATATCAGCAACCTGTGAAGTTGTATAATCTACTGCTATGGGAAAGAAATGAGCATATTTAGTCAACCTGTCCACTACTACGTATATGCAATTTTTCCCTTGCACCTTGAGAAGTCCAGTGATGAAATCCATTGAAATACCTGTCCACTTCTGCTCCGGAATGGGCAAAGGTTACAGCAGACCAGCAGGGTATGTATTTTCAGTTTTATTTTGTTGGCAAGTCATACACTCCCGTACATGCTGTAAACATCATCTTTGAGGCCCTTCCAAGAGAACCTCTCTCTAATCTGCCTGTAGGTCTTGCCATAACCCTGATGTCCTGCTACAGGTGTGTCATGAAAAGCACTTAAAATTTGATTTTTCAATTTGGATTCCGGAACCAGATAGATTCTACCCTTATAATATATTACATCATCTACAACAACGAATTTATCATCCTGAATTATCCCATCCATAATTTCACATGCTTGCTGATTTTTCGAATATTCAACCAAGAGTTGAGATTTCCAATCAGCTGAAATCTCACATAATGAACATATGGCAGCGATAGAAGGTTTTCTAGACAATGCATCAGCAACAATATTTCTCTTCCCTTTGACATATTCAATGTCAAAATCATATGCTTGAATCTTGCTAACCCACTTTTGTTGCCTCTCATTGAGTTCCTTTTGTTCTATAAAGTACTTTAGGCTGTTATGATCAATCCTAACCACAAATTTGCCTCCAACTAAGTACTGTCTGAATTTTGATAATGCATGCATGATAACCAACATTTCTTTGTCATATGTAAAGTATAATTTTTCATTATCTTTCAATTTCCTACTCTCATATGCAATGGGATGATGATTTTGCATGACAACTGCACCCACATCTTCACCTGAAGCATCACACTCAAGCACAAAAGGCTGGGTGAAATCTGGAAGCGCTAACACAGGACAAGTGGTCATCACCTGCTTAAGTCTATCAAACACCCCCTATGCCTCCTAAGTCCATCTGAAAGCCCCTTTCCTGGTGAGATCTGTCAAAGGTGCCACAAGCTGAGAATACCCTCCAACAAACCTTCTGTAATAAGCACAAAGCCCAAGAAATCCACGCAACTCTAAAATGGGAGGTGGCCAATCAAGTATGGCTTGGATCTTCTCTTGATCAACTTTAACTCCATCCACACCAATCACATGACCCAAGTATAAAATCTTTGTTAGTCCAGATTCACATTTGGACATCTTAGCATACAAAGACTGTGATTCCATAATGCTCAACACTTCATCTAAGTGCCTCAAATGCTCCTCCCATGATCTACTGTAAATCAAGATATCATCAAAGAATACTAAAACAAATTTACGCAGATGCTTATTGAATATGTGGTCCATGCATGATTGAAATGTAGTTGGGGCATTAGTGAGACTAAAAGGCATCACTAAGAACTCATAGTGACCGTAATGGCACCTGAAAGTTATTTTGTGGATGTCTGACTCTCGCATCTTAATCTGATGATACCCCGATCGAAGATCAATCTTCAAGAAGTAAATTGCACCATGTAACTCATCCAGTAGCTCATCAATGCGTGGAATGGGATACCGATTCTTAATTGTTTTCTTGTTAAGTGCACGGTAATCAATGCACATGCGAAGGGTCCCATCTTTCTTCACCAGCACTACTAAAGAAGCAAAAGGACTAGAACTTAGTCTAATGAATCCCATGTCTAGAAGTTTCCTGATGGTCTTCTCTATCTCATCTCTGTAAGCCTTAGGGTGGCGGTAAGGAGTAGTCATAACTGGCTTTGCACCCTCCTCCAACTCAATCATATGCTCAAAGCCTCTATCAGGAGGTACTCCAGGAGGAATGTCACCAAAAACCACCTTATGCTTATCCAAAACCCTTGTTAGCTTGGAGTCCATTAGTGGGTTGATTAGGAGTCCCACCATAATTTTGATTAAGTTTGGCCAGCAACTGGGCCATCATGTTCATCATGGTTTCAAATTTTCTTTCCACTCTAGCATAAGGACCCTCATTTTGTTCTGTTGTTCTCTCTGCCATAGAATCAAACACTGTTTCTCTGTCACTCAAGGAGAACTCTGATCACTCGGAACACACAGGCTGGCAGGAAAACCAGCTCTGATACCACTGTAATATCCCCATTAATTTTTTTCACAAAGTTACATTCAACACCACTTGTTAATGCTAGGAAATGAAAACCAAATGTTGTTGAAAGTAACCCTCCACTTTCTGATCACCGAGAGCCCAATCTGGGAGGGTGAGAGCATACAGTGTCAAGGGGATCATTAGATGCCAATATCTGAAAATGATTACAATCTTCGGGCGGCAAGCCAGCCCCTTCCGCTTATACAGCGGGATATTAAAACAATGCAATCACTTGGCGGTAAACCAGCCAAGGACAAGCCAAAGAACTAAAGAATGCAATCACTCAACCGTTTGTGCAGTGGGAGGACAAGAAATGGAAATTAATATCAAATCCACTGCTTATTTAGTGGGAGGACAGTATTACAAACTCAAGATAAGCGGCCAAGCCAGCCTCTTCCACTTATGCAGTGGGAACCCAATAAGAAATCTGAAAGATAGCTGTCAGTACTACTAATCAGCTTTACAAATTCATTACAATGATTTCTGAATATAAGAAATATTACTAATCTAAGATAGGCGGCTAAGCCAGCCTCTCCCACTTATGCAATGGGACAGCAGAAAGCCAAAATGTTGTTATTAGTACTACTAACCAGCATTACAATAAATATGAAATTTGATAATCAAGTGCTTATTATGAGCTGACAACTGCAACAACACCTCCAGCCATCACCTAACCACCCAATCTACTCACACTCTCAAAAACACACCCAAAATCCAACTTTCGAAAATCTGATATATATGATAGCAGGCGGGAAATGCATTAACCAGCAACACTAATCCACACCAAAAATCTCCCAACTCACTCAAAACCCACTCAAATCACCCAAGAACACACCCAAACCAACAACAAGCATTGAGCGACCAAGTAAGAACTGGAAAAGAGCAGCAATATGACCCCAAACACTCAACACGCAACCCAAAGCACTCCCAGCATAAGGCGTTTACAATAGAAAACTTCGACTTGCATAATAAAATTCAATACTACAAGAAAACCAACGAAAACTTACAAGATGAATTGTCCATGACATAGGAGATGAATGAGCGAATACCCAGAATGACCTGACGCACACACAAGGAGGTACGAACGAAAACACGCTTCAGCACACACCGCGACCAGCAACATGAACACTCAGAAAAAACTCCAAAATATCTAAAACTGACACACAAATCTCAACATTGTTCCTCAAATCTACTCCTCTGGATGAAGAGCAGTCACAAGCTCAATTAGTTGTTGTATTGCAAGCAAGAAACCAAGCGGTAGCTAGGAGGTATGCATTCCCCGAAGCTTCACTCCAAATTTTGGCAGCACTTCGTTATAATTTTCTTCATAGATGATGAATGAGAAGCCCAACCCTCTCATTTATAGATTTTGAAGGCTCAAATTCAAATTCAAATTCAAATGCAAATGCCTCCAGAATCGCCCAAATCACATGTCATTTCATTCCACTCACATTTGGCAATTTATTTCATTTCATTTCCTTCAAGTATATGGCGCCCAAGATGAGAATCCACCACCTAGTCTTCAAGTTCGAACTTTTCCCTTGATCCACACTTTGCAACATAAACATATTATAACTTAAGCACATTTTCATCAATATTGCCACTTTTGATAAATATAATGCTTAAAAAATAATATTCATGAAATTGCACTTTGGCATCCAAAAAGAAGGTGAAATAATTCGCCCAAAAAGACTTAGGACAAAATTAATATTTTCTCCCTTCCTAAGTCGTCCATCCATAAAATAATCAAATATTAATACCTCATGCCTAAGGTATTAATATATTAAAAATACCTTCTCCTCAAATATTGATTATTGCCAAATTGAGCCGGACACTGAAGTGTTGGAAATCACCAAAACTAAACTGAGTTAGGACTCTGAACTGTACTGCTAAAAATAGTCATCTGAGTGAATACAAGATCCTGCCAAAATACTACTGCCAGAAATAGCCACTGAGTTGAGCTGCAAAATCCTTGCCAAGAATAGCACCAAAAAATGTTGGAAGACCAATTGCTCAAATTGACTTGCCGAAAATAGCCATCTGAATAGGCCTGCTGACATCCTACTAAAAATAGTACTTACTAAAAATAGCATACTGCTAAAAATAGTAAGTGTTTCCAAAGTGATTTTAACCACATTCTGAGCAGTCGTCGCACTTACTAAAAATAGTAAGTCTAGAAAAAGTCACTTGATGCAGATGCATGTCGAACAATCCTGAAGCTCTCTGAAAACCCAGAAGGAATTCAGAATCCAAACTATCAAACTCCCACATATACCCCCTACAACCACCAAATAATCCTCTTAGAAAATAGGAAACCCTAATTTTTGCCCCCGACTAGCCTACGGGCCTCCAAACTAGGCTAACGGCCAACAAAACTAATCACTGCGGAGAAGGGGGACATTACATTATTATAGTTACAAAATACCCAATTTTTGGGACACGGGATGATAATTAATTTCCACCAAAAGTCATTGTTTTAAAGAAAAATGCTTATGAAAAGCAAGAAAAACTTTAGAGAAAAATCTATCCTTAAGAAATAATTAAATAAAATCTAATTAAATGAAACCTAAAAATAGGCCCTGTCCCTCTATCCAAAAATAAGAGCTCTAAAAAGAAACTACTAAATAAAGTTTTTGCTAAAAATAATAGCTTTAACTTTGATGCACAAACTCCTGTATGCTTCTGATGTTTCCTTTTGCTTTAAAACGTGATGGATCTTTTGAAGAATAACCACAAAAATCACCAAACAATCTTAGTGACCCAACTAATGCCCTTTGTCAAGACAAGGCAAATTTAGTCTTCTAAACTCTAGGTCCTGTTGTAATTGTTAGTTTCAACCAACGAAAATGGAAAACCCTTGCTTGGGGTTTTTACAAGACAAAAAACTGTGGTTGAATCCTTGGAGTGTAGAAATTACCAACCCTAGAACAAAAAATTGGTGAAACTAGCAATAGACAAAGAAACTATCACAAGAATTGGCAAGAAATAAGGTTGAAGAACTCCTATGCAATCATCCTTTGAATAGCTAAAAATTGACCCCCAACCCTAGGCTTTGATCAACAAATAGCATGAACCACTAACAACTGCAATTGATTATTTGCATCAACAAAACCCCAATGCAAACACTTAGAGAAGCTGCAAGTTTAACAAAATCCTACTGCAAAGTGTTACAGATGCATCAGAATTGATGCAACAAAAGATGGCCCTCCTTCCACAACCAAACCTTGCTTACACTACAAATCCTAATTCATGTTGAACCCTCCAATGTTATTCCACAACTGTCTTTGGGTGCTTCATCCTATTCAGACTATTCAACTGCTGATATATGATTGAAAAATTCTTGTTACAAGCAACTGAAATCACTCTTTCTACTATTTTGGAGGTTGAGGACCAAAGAAACCATGCAATAACAGCATACCCTAGCAATGAAACATACTTTACAATGCTTCCATTCTTATGTGCCTTTTGATGTTCACCACAAACTAAGTATTGAAAAATATTTGACTTAAAATCCCTATCTTTAACTTGATCAATGCATGCTCCTACAAAGTATCAGGTTACCACTAAACACTTACTATGACTAGTTTAGGTGTACTTTTCAAAGTTATTAGTCACATCAAGTTGTCCTCCTACTTGTAGGTATGCTTTTGGAGATTTGTTGCCTAACTTTGTTTATAGTAAGCCAAAGCACACTCCTTTGGCTTTACCACTTCAAGATGACAAATACATACTAGGTGTTCCTCTCAAAGATGCCTATCACTAGAAATGACATAAACAAAGCATGCACACACCTTGACTTCTGTTGCCACTCAAATATGAAAAAAATGACCTCAGGCATGCATTTTTGTTGCTTCTACAGGTTTAAAATGTCATTTCACTTACAAGCACAACTTCAACTCATGTTTGCCACTTAGATCACATCTTATCACACTCATGGACACATTTTGTTCACCCATGTAACTTAATATTGTCAACCACTACCTAGGCGCAGACTTTGGGTATTTTTGTCATCTAACAATGTCATAGACACACCATTTAGCCACCGTTATCACTTAAGTTTTTTATTTGACCAATCCAACACCACTTAAGAAAATCCCCTTTTGTTGGACAGGCTTACATCATCTCTTGCTTATACACATGGCTAGGCAAACAGTCAAAACAACACTAAAAATGACAATCAATCCACAAACTACTCATGACTGAAGTCATGACATTAGACCTGTATGTGTGCAACACTTTGGTAGATAGTCTTAGCAGAACTAACTAGATGACCTCTGAAAGGCCATTTTCATAAGGATGTAGCAATATTCAGAATTGTTGATGTTATCCATATTAATCTTTTTTATTGAAGGATTCAAATATGGTATGCTAATAGCTCTAGTGGCCTCCTTAGTCCTTGCAATGACAAGTTTGTGGTGGTTCTCTATAAATTTGTGTAGAGAAAAGCCCTTTCATTGTTAGATCATACTGAAGACTTATTCATCACAATGGTATCAATGCTTCTGTAAAGTCCCCACTTTTCAGTTCTCTTGTATCATTGTTAGAGCTGACTTTCTGGGTTTGTGTCAACTTGATCAAAGGAGGAATTCAATGTTGCTAGTGTGCTCAAGTGGTTTATTGGAGATGTTTGACACTTTCTGGAGGGTTTTCAGACAATTTGTCCGTACTTACCAACGTTCCACGGAAACGCGTTCCCCACCCCCTTCCTTAGACCCGCGTTTCCAAGACAGGGACGTTTCTGGGTCAGGGAAACAGAGATGTGACATCTCCTGCCACCGCCACCGATGCTCCGCCAAAGATGGGAAAACGTCTCTCCATCTCCCAAGGAGACGTGGAGACACCTAGGTGTTTCTTGAGGGGCAAGGAGATGTCCAGACATCTCCCGTCACCCAGCCATAAAAAGACAGAAAAATTAAATTTAAAAAAAAATTATTTTTGAGGGTTGGGGGTAACCCTAATTTGATGTGGGCCCCACCCCTTCCCCCAAAACAACACAAAACCACCATATTTGGTGATTTCACTCACATTTTCAAAGTCTGATTTTTTTTTCCAACAAGCTAAAGAGGAGGAAAAACTTGGAGAAGTCTGATCAAAGGAGTGAAAAGAGTGAGTGCAGGTGTGAGAGGAGTGAGAAGGAGCAAGAAGAAGAGGAAGAGGATTCTACAACATTTTGGAGAGATTATCAAGCACAAGGTAGGGTTTTTCTTGTTTTTTGTTTGTTTTATTTTCTGATTTTCAATTATGTTTGTTTAAACTTGTTTTTTTTTCATTTCAAAATCAGATTTGATGTTGAACCTTGAGGGCAAAATGATGAATGAAGCCCTCGAGATTCAACATCAAATTTTTATTTTAAATAACATAAAATTGTAAATTGTAAATTTTGTTTTTGAAATTTCTTTCTATTTCATTTTGAATTGTTAATCTAGGCTGAATTTATTTTTATTTTTATTTTGTGAAATGCAATGTCACTATCACAATGAGCTCCCATGACATGAGTGAGGATGAGACGAAAATCCATTCTCATAGTGAAAATGATTCAAATTTTGAACCTGAGAATGAGGGGGGTGACCATGGTGCTGATCCTGGAACCCAATCTAGTTCCATGGCGAGTGCACCGGCTAGTACAGGTTGCCCTTCAGAGATGTTGGCATAGTATGCTAGGGGTTCTTATGATCCTAAATCTCCTCTAAGATAGTTTTCTTCAAGAGTAGAAGACACATCACATACAGGTGGGGGAACAAGGAAGTGGAAGTGCAACATTTGTGGGGTTGAATGGTTTGGTAGCATCACTAGAGTGAATGCACACTTACTTTTTTGGAAAGGAAAAGGTGTGGATCATTGTAAGTTTTTGGCTAAAACTAAAAATATAGAGTACAAAATTGAGATGAAAAAGCTTTGGGGCATTCCAAATGACATAGATGTTTCAGTCCCTACTACCTTGTCTGCTAGGGCAGCCCTTCACCAGAGCCAACAAGTGCAACATACTTCTTCTCATGCATTGCAAACGAGAGGAATAATGTTTAGACCTTCATCCACTTCCACTTTAGTGCCATGCCCCAATCACAAGAGGCTAAGGGGACAGGGAAACGCAAGATGCAGAGTAATCCCATAGCTGATTTGTTTAATGTGCAGCTAAAGGATGAAATAGATGAGTCCATTGGTAGGTTCTTCTTTGCCCATGGCATCCCATTTCATGTTGCACGGTCTCCTTATTATAGGGATATGATGTCTATGGTGGCGAATGGAGGACCATCATATGTGCCACCAAGTGAGACGAAATTGAGGACCTCGATCTTGGATAAGAGATATTCCAAGATCAATATTTTGATGGAGAAGATGAAGGCATGTTGGGTGGCATCTGGGTGCAACATAGTTATGGATGGGTGGACAGACATTAGCCATTGTCCGCTCATCAACATCATGGTCACGTGTGTTGAGGGCCCATACTTCCTTAGAGCAGTTGATTGTATAGGGCATCGCAAAGAAGCTAATTTTTAATTTCAGGTCCTCAAGGAGGCTATTGAGGAGGTTGGGCCACAAAATGTGGTCCAAGTAATGACAGATGCAGACCATGTGTGTAGAGAAGCAAGGAAACTCATTGAGGCAGTCTATAGACATATTTGGTGGACCCCATGTTGTGTGCATGCCATGAACAATGCACTCAAGGACATGGGGAAGATTGACTAGATTAGAGGAGTGGTTAGCGATGCGAGAGATGTGCAGATGTTTATCTGCAACCACCACACTTCACATGCACTCTTTAGGACCTTCACGAAAGAGTTCTTGAAACCAGTTGAGACCAGATATGCATCCTATTTCATTCTCTTAGAGAGAATGATTGAGTTGCAAGAGGCATTGCAACTCATGGTTATGACTAATGAGTGGAATAGGTGGGTCGAGGCCAAGACAGAGCAGGGGAGAAGGGTGAAGGAGATAGTGAAGAGTGATGTGTTTTGGACTGATGTGAAATACATTGTCTCCATCATTTCTCCAGTATTCCAAGTCATCAGATATGGGGATGGGGATGCACCTAACCTTGGAGAGATGTATTAGTGCATCGACTCTATGCTTGACCAAATAGGGTTGTTGTGCGAGTGAAGGAACCCTCTCTAGCATTCTACAATGAGCACATCCAACCAATCATTCAGCACAAATGGGACAAGTTGAACACTCCTTTGCATATGGCTGCCTTTTCCTTGAATCCTAAGTGGTACAAGGCTAGACCAAGTAGAGTGACACCGATTCAAGATGATGAGATGAAGGTCGGTTTCTTTAGGTGCATAGAGAAGATGTATGATTCTAGAGATGTCAACATAATTCACACTGAGTAGGAAAGATTTCCACTCTTAGAGGCTATTCAGATGCGGCAAAGATGGATATAGAAACTATGGCATAGGACCCACTTTTGTGGTGGAATTGTCATGGTCCGAAATCTTTGACCACTACTCTAGCTATCTGTCTGCAATCTCAGGTTTCAAGTTCTTTAGCTGTTGAGAGAAACTAGTCTACATATAGCTTCATCCACTCTCTTAAGAGGAACAGACTTACCTCTAAGAGAGCAAAGAAGCTTGTGGCTGTACATAGTGCTTTGCGTCTCATGGACCGCAAGACACTTGTGTACGAGGAGAGTCTAGCGGCATGATGGCATGTAGAGCCAGAGGAGCCTTCACAGATTGATGAGGATGATCCTACCACTTCAGATTCAGGGTTGGTTGGTGTGAGCTTGAGGGATGTTGACTTTGAGGAGTCTAGTAGTTCCAGTGATGAGGAGTTTGCAAATGATTAGAGGCCTCCCTTCGCTACATTTTGAGTTTTGACAATTTGGCATTTTGTCTTTTGTAATGCTATTGCTATTAGTATCTGTATTTGCTACTCATTGTAATGATGAATCATGTAATCATCTTTATAGACTTTGCGATATCTCATATGACATCAGATATTCATATTTTAATTTTCAATATAATAAAAAAATTCAATTTGACAATTTTATTTAGCAATTAGCATTCAAGAAATCTTCATATTTAGATTTAGTATTTCAATTTTTGCTATATTTTAATTTTACTAATTTCCTATAGTTACATTTGAAATGTCATTCTTATACTGTTATACTATTATACATCTTTTCAAAACTCGTTTTTCAAGTACTATAAGTATATGTACAACTATATCAGCACCACCACCCTGCCACCCCCACCGTCCCCAAACTTAGGCCCTTTGTCCCCCCATCCCCGAAACCCATCCCCCCATCTCCCCATCCCCAATGGCCATGGAACACTGCAATTTATTTACATTAAACAAGGCATTCCACTTACAATAACTTCATTCTTCATAATCTGGTGATTGTTAGTCTGGCAGATTAATAGCCAGCACGTTTCTATAGACATCTACTAGTAAAGTTTCTAGAAATATGCTAAAGACCAAATCAAGAATAACATTTATATAGCTGCAATCATCAAGTACTTCATAATATAATGACTCATTATTGGCAAGTGGCCAAAAGTTCTCTCCATTTAACTTTCTCCATGACCTCAGCATCTAGAGACTGACAAGCATCTTCCAACCAGATTTCAAGTATTTACCAAATTAGGGCAGGAACAAAATGACAAGACAAGCTAAATCAAATTTGAAAGTAAGGTATGGCAATACTTACCACAATCAAAGAATCCAAGCTTGTGATTTAGGTTGTCAACATCACAACGGTAATATTCACTTTTTGCAGTTCCAACAAATATAAATTTAATTCCACTTCCAGCACTCATTTGGCAAACTTTTATGCATTTCCTGGAAGCCATCCATGCAAGAAACAAAGGGAAGAGGTCCCCAACTGCAAGAAGAGTCCCATTTGGATTTTTTATTGCCCAAGCCTGAATCGTCTTCCACTTCACAAGAATTCAAACAGGCGACACAAAAAAGCATAATTACATGCATGGAAAAGGAAATCACAACCCCTACCAAGAAAAACAAAAGAAACACCATACTAGTTCATTTCCAAGCAATGCAAACCCATTACAGATTACATACCTGCAAAACAGTCAACGATATTAAACCAGCATGGATATCCTGCAGCAGACCTAGTTTACTCATGAAAAAGAATCTACAAAAAGGAGAAGATAAGAATGCAGAGTCATAATCCAATGTATGAATGACAGAAACCATAATCTAGAGCCTCAAATTGTTCAAATATTTCAACATTCCTAGTAAGTTAATGAATGAGATGTTTGAAGCTGAGATTAAGAAATAGCAATCTTTAATTTTGTATCAATACCCTCCACTAGGCATATTCCTTGATGGTCCTACTGTAGCAATACCACAGCGTTTATATGCATGCCCCATTCCAACAAGTGGGATTGCTTTCACTTCCAATTTTAACCCTCCCATGGAGGTTATTTCCTAGTCATGAAGAAGAAAGTGTCAAAACATAGAAAAATGGCAATAGCCTCAACCAAAAAGAAAATGACTATTAGTATTTACATAACATGACAAGCAGAATACATTGTTAAGAACCAAATATCTGATATACACAAGTATGCTGAAATAAAATCAAAATGCAAAACACAAGATGTATGGTGTGTACCAATCACAATGTACCCTAATATCTCTAAATAGAAATACCCTTTAGGTAGAATTACATCACATAACATTTGTTAAGGAAGTAATCACTTGAGGATATCTCCGTCTATGAAATCCAAACCTGCCACACTATCTTTACAGCTCAATATAATTGATTCATAGTCATTAATTTATCAGAATGATAGACGCATCAATATGTAGCCTCTCATCTAATAACCCTAGGGTAAAGGTAAATGCTTAGTCCGTTTAATATAAATTAGGCCAACTTCTATGATGTACAAATAAATGAATTGAGCTGCCCAACTCCTCCTTTCAATTGGTATGGCGGGAAGCAAAATACCATTTTGGAACTTTGGAAAGAACTCTACGTAAGTGACAACAATGATTTTTTTCTGGAATTTTCCAAGTCTCTATTTGGAAAAGTGCAAACAACATGTTTTTGAAGCCTCTCATTCAAATAACCCTAGGGTATTGGTAAACACTTAAACCATTAAATATAAATTAGATCAACCAATAAGTAACAAAATTTGACCCAATACACACACTACCTATTGGGCCCATCCCATCTAAAAACTAGTCATGTGTGTCACAATGCAGCTACTACGTAAGCTCATATACATCAAATACCATGTAACTAAGTGTTTGACATTCCACCCTCTTTAACATTTATTGGCCTTGATATATGGAAAGAGACCACATAATAAGACTTCCATAAATTTTAGTACACATGACACTATGCCGCATTATCCATACATGTGTCGTCTTTGTAGTTAATGATTCTCAATTATGCCGTGCCTCCTTGGAATTACTCTAGTGCTTGTTTCTGCTCCTCTCACACTATGCATAAATATGGCAGTTTCTCCTCTAAATCCATGCATGTCCATAGTCATTTCACCAAGCATATCCATAATGTATGCTTCTTTCATTACAGGTACATTCATAGCCATTTTCTCCTAATGTTCCTTACTATGCCTCTATGTTGCTGCCTCTCATGGTGCCATAGATGTCAACACATGACAACCTTTGTTAACTTATATTTTTTTGTTTTACCTTTGATGCTTCAACCTGTTGGAAAGTTTGTCATTGATGTCAAGAAGATATTCATTATCTTTGAAGAATGAATGAGATTAAAGGACAAATTGTTAGTAACGAAGAAGATTGTCACTGATGTGATTTGATTTACATCTATAAATCAAGTTTAATGTCCAAGACAAATGATGGCCGACTTCTCTAGGTGAAGACAATCCAAATGTTGGGCGAGTTATTCTATAAAGCATGGCAACTTCCTCTTATAAAGATTGACAAGTTTCTTTTACTTAGACATTCAGCGATCAAACAGTTGTATATAATAAAAAAGAAATACTAAAGACAGCGATAGTATACAAACCTATGAAAAGAGACATATCTTAGATGAAGCTGATCAAACACCAAACAAAGACTCATTAAGAATTCCATCAGCTTTATCACTAAAGGAGATTGCATTATAAATACTTAGCTGCAGCAAGCGAAATACTAAACACATTATGGAAGATAAATATATGGAATATATTTATTTTTCTGCAAGGGTGGAAGGATATTGACACCACAAATGACTTCTATTAGAGCCTATGATACACATGATCAATATTTATCTATGCTATTCGGAGTGACATATAGCATTTAACATAGTTGATGGAAGTGAAGCATTTTGTGGAGGTTTATTATTGAGGTGTTTTGAAAGTATTCTATTTGCCAGATACCATTGTATCTAGACTGTGGTCCAAGTTACCTCAGAATGGTATCTAGACTGTGGTCCAAGTTACCTCAGGAAGATATGCCGACCTTATCCTCACAAAGGCAGCACTTACAAGTTTGTTTTAGAGTCAGCCGACTCATATCCATCATTGCTAGGTAAAAGGAATCTTGTATTTAAAAGTTTTACATCTCCCAAGACAAGGTATAATGAACAATTAAAGAGCAGCAATTATAAGAATTAAAAAGGCAGTGATCAAGAATTAACAAATGATAAATGTGCAAGACAGCAATTAATTAGAGTCTGAAAAGCTGTGATAGAAATTTAGGAAGCGTTTTATCTTAACCAAGGGTTAAACTGGTAAGGTGAACAGTTGTGTTTCATGATGAGATGAGATATAAACTGGTGAAGCAAGGATTGGAGAAATATGTAGATTAACGAAGATTATTTGAATTTGAACAGAAGTAAATGGTGAATAAAGTTTAATCATTTTTTATGATTAGAAGAATTTATGAAGAAAATTTGATGAAGGAAATATAAGCATGGGGCAATGAAGAATACATAAGGAAAAAGATTTTAAGAGAATAAAGTTATCAATAGAAGATATAAATAGGGAATGTTGATTGTAAAAATAAGTAGTGTGGCATACAATGTAGTATCATTTTTTTGTAGCAGACCTTAAGAGCAGAATATATGTGAAAGATTTGCAATTAAAAGAAAGCATATGCCAATTTCAACTTGACTAAGCATTAATCATCATTAATAACTTTTCCAACCATGAACCCTAGGTAAATCATCAAAGTAGCATTTCCTAAATGATGAAGCAAGTAATCAACACACAAGCATACATCCACACAACAAACACCGGAATTACATGGAAACCTAGAAGGGAAAAACCATGGTGAGAATTGCTGCTTGGATCTATTGCCCAAATCCACTCTCATAAAGAAGGAATATAATAAGGAATTTACAATATGAAGTAGGCACCAACCTACCGCAGATACCAATCCCCAATTACTTTTGCAGCCACCAACCTACATGAGACACCAATTCTCCATTCCAAGATCTAAGCACCAACTCAACATATGAGACACCAATCCCACCGAAATACAATTGATATTAGTCACAACATCCAAAAAAAGCCCATACGATGGCTAGACGAAACAAATCCGAACGGGGTGTCTATACAGCAATTGAAGAGGCATGTACTGTGTCCGGAGGAAACAGATCTATACGAGGTGAAGGAAAATCTGTACAAGGTGACAGCAAATCTATACAAGGGAAATACAGCGAGAGGTATGTACGAACTGAACAAAGGGCCACGTGGGAAGGAAAAAGTTTCAATGTACGGTGGAGAAGAAGGGACTGTACACAAAAATCCATATGCAGCAAAGAACCCCATACATGTGGAAGCTGAAAATAGGAGGCCGTACATGAGCAAGGTAGCCGTATGTTGGAGTCCATACGAACTCAAGAGCAGAAGGTCGAACACCCTACGAAAACCATAACAACAAACAAATGGATTCGTACAAGGACTAGGCATGTTGTACAGAAATAAAGGGTTGTTGTATTGGATGTCGTACAAGGGAAGAAAAACACAGCAATCTGAGATGTTGTACGGGTGATAGGCATGCATGAAGGGAGAGATGTCATACAGGAAGTCAACAAGTCCATATGGAGAATAGAGACCGTATGAGGCACCTACTCATCCGTACAGAGATTGTGCACCAACAACATTGCAAAATCTATATTTTTTGGCTTCATCAACGTTGTTTTTGATATCTTAAAAAATCAGAAAAATGAGGTGCGCCATGGAGTTGTGTGGGTTTGAAGGTCTAAATTTGGTGAGCTGCCCCTTGACCCTACTGGGGGTGTTGCCCTCAAACCCCCATTTGATTTGGTAGGTACACTACAAGTTGGGGTTGTCCAGTCCAAGTCATTGTCTGTCATTAGTCTTCTTGAATATTACTTGATGTTTACTTGTCGTCTGGAAGATGAATTTTATCTTTTAGGGGAAATGATGTAGTTGGCATAAAATGCCTATGGTTATATTTGATTATATTTGTTATCTACCAATGTATTAATTGTTTGTACTAAATGGGTTGTCACTCTCGAGTAGTTAATGTGTCGGTTCGGTGACAGTTGTGTTCCTCTCGGCAACCATCAAGTCTTTTAAATATGTTGTGTACAGCCAAGGAAGGTAGCATGATATAGTTGGGTCTAGTGTAATCCTTGGCTGACCATCTCTAGTCTTCTTCTCTATAATAATTGCATGTGCGAATAAAGATATATTTTACTACTGTGTCTGGTATGCATTGTCATGTATATTATTTTTCCTGTATTTGATTTAGCAGATATAGCAGTAAACACTTGGATCTATTGCCCAAATCCACCCTCATAAAGCAAGAATATAATAAGGAATTTACTATATGAAGCAGGCACCAACCTACTGTAGATACCAATCCCCAATTACATTTGCAATCACCAACCTACATGAGACACCAATCCCACCGAAATACAATTGATATGAATTGTGTACCTTCAAGACTGAATAAACATCTTGCTTTGATCTGAACACACTTCAGAACCTCCTCGCATAGTGCATATGATCTTCAATTGAAACTGCACAATAATTGGGATGTAATTCACATAGCATCACCCACATACTCACACATCACTCACACCTTATGGATATTACATTAATAGGCACACTAGGAATGAACCTAGATCAACTACATATGTGTGTTTGTTACAATGATTATTACATTCACATGGTGGCCTAGAAAAAGCTGAATACAACTACAAGTCAGCCAAAACCATACACCTACAAGTCAGCCAAAACCATACACCTACACCAACCATGTAATAGGCTAGGTCCGAAAGCCCACACGTTACTCCAAAAGAAGGAACACACTATGGTTACCCAATGTAGACTTGTCTGGTCCCAAAAGTCTTCCACACACTATCTCCGAAGAGCACACATTACAAACCTCTGGTGTATCAAACTGGAACATCAACACAGTTGACCGACATAGCATACTGAGAAACTTTGTCAATACTTTCTATCTGATGAGGCTCAACCTCTATCTAGAATATGAAACTTCATAAGTGGCTTTACTCTTCTTACAATCTGTAGGTCATAACTCTTAACTACGGTTGAATGCCGAATAGAACAAGTTGCCAATGCAAACACATTGTCTAAGGAATAGACCTCAATAACATACTGCAGATACCTCTAGGTCACCTTCAAAAACTAGAATAGATGTATGATGATATTGCAGTCATACTGCAACTGATCTTACCAACATAACTTGTCACTATACTTCTAGATTGTTACTGTCCTTTTGGAACTCAAATGCTTAGACATAGACATGACAGTAATTGTGATATTTGTGGCTATACAATTACATGCTGATTCAACTCCACAGTGTGCTCCTTTGACATACCTTTGACATCAATAACAACATAAATTCAACTTTATCATCTTCTTTAATAGAAATTGGATGTGTGGAGAAACAACTTAGAAAGGAGACATCTCATCTTAGGGGAAAAAAGGTTGTAGAGAACGTGCAATTTCTTGTTGTATAAGAGGACTTGATGAAGTCAGTTCAAAAGAAAAGCGATCCACTTCCCCATGGTTTGTAATGAATGTCTTCCTCCAAATATGCTTTACCTTTAGATCAAGACAAGATGCTTTGAAATGGCCAAAATTTTGACAATGAAAAAATCTAGGAGAGGCACCTTCCATTTTTAAACATTGACACCATTTTCCTAATTTTGATTCTAAAGAAATGGTTTCTAGAAGAGGTTTGAAAACATCCATTTGAACACAAATTTGCACTTAAATTCCAAAGCAACCCTCCAAAACATTTTTACCTACAAACATGAATTAGTCCAAAGAATTTCCAAATTAGAGAGGATCATATGTCCCAAAATTTTGAGGGGATAATATATAGGTGCAGCCATACGAGGACCATTTTTATTCTACAAGCAATGGGGTTGAATTTTGGTTGCCAGTCTTGAAGGAAAATATCTATCCCATCCATCAATTAGAGTCCCCCATGCATTATTTTTTTACTTTGCCACTTGATCTAGACTAGAGAAAGAGAAAAAACCTTTGGGTAGAAATTTGATTTGAAAATTCTCCCACTAATTTATAATAATCCATTTTTCCAAGCCTCCCTTACCCAAAAGTTGGCAAGTTTTCCAATAAGTGCCACAATTTTGAAAGAATTAATTTTCTTATCCAAATCTTTACCTAAGAAACCAATCTTAATTTCCTCACCATCTAATTACCTACCATTCTTGGAAAGATTCAATCCTAACCTTATGGCATCTCTCACCAAGATTCGATTTGCACCCTTTGCCACCTTGAATGGCACCATTCCATCTCCGAAGAGAGTAAAAAGACTCTCACTAGTTGTCAAAGAATATTTCTTTGAGCACAAAATTCACATTGCTTCTCATTGTGCTCCCAAGAATATTAGTATAGTTAAACTATTGAAATAGAATAAATTCTATAAACCCTAGATAATGCATCATTAACACACTTTTCTTATCTTTGCAATACAAAATATTAAAAAACATATGCTTGTGATTTGCATGCCCACTTAAATTTCCGCTCATTAAGATCACATTAAAAAGGTACTACAAATTATTATGGTCAATCTTAACAATGAATCTTCCACAAACCAAATATTGCATGAACTTATTTAATGCATGCATTACTGTCGGCACATCCTCATCATAAATAGAAAACAACTCCTTGTCATTTAGATTGTGAATCTCAAAGGCCATGGACCTACCACATTGCAGCAAATAGCTCTACTTTGCAATCAGGTCACATCACAATCAACAATGAATGTTAAAGAAAAATATGGAATGGCCAAGATGAGACTAATATTTTTGAGGTTCATGAAAGCATAGTTAGCTGGATCTGTTTATTCAAATCTATCTTTCTCACTCAAATCTATAAGTGTGTCAGCTAAGTAATAAAATCCTTTGACAAAGCACCAATAGAAACTGCATCATCCTAGGAACCCTATCATCTGAATCATTTTGGTGCACCACAAACAAAGATGCTTTCTTTGACAAATAGATTATTAATCTTCATGAAATTCAAAACAAGCTCAAGGTAGGGTAAGTGATCTTGCGAATTCTCTACACAAACAAAATTTCATCAAAAACACCAAAAGAATTTCCAGGGATAAGGATGAAACACTTCATTAATGGTAGCCTAGAAAGTTGTTTGTGCTGTGAGAAAGTAACGTGCAAATTCATAGTTTCCATGGTGCATCCTAAATGTACACTTTTATGTGTATCCTCAAATCTCATCTTAATCTAATGGTAACCAAACCTCAAGTCATTTTTAGAGAAAATAGTTGAATGCAACTAGTAAATCAGCTCACCCACTTTATAAATAAAAAATGGGAACTTTATAGACTTGTTGTTCAATGCAAGATAATCAACGCACGTGAAAAAAGGACTCTCTTTCTTCTAAACCAACAGCATTGGTGCAGCAACTGGCATCTCGCTTGGAACAATGTACACTGTGTCAAATAAATCATGTACCATGTTTTCAATGGTGTCCTTGAACAACTTGGGATGTCAATAGGGGCAAAAATTTCCCATCTTTATGACATATCCTTGACCACTTTCTAGTAGAAGCCCATTGGAAAAGGTCACCAAACACTTGGTACTCTGCATAACCTGTTATTCTATGTTGGTTTTTCCTAAACTTGTTGAAGTATGCAAACCTTTCAGGGTGTGACAGCTGATAACACAAACCTTATTTCATTCGAACTAGGATAGTTTCAAGGGGTTGTATAAGTTTTCCTGCTTGGGTTCTTATCTTGGAGCAATTTTCCGGCTTGTACAATAATTCCATCCAATTTAGCTAGTTCAAGAATCTCAACATATCTCACTGAGTTTTAAGTCATATTTTCAGTCACTTACAACCATATATAAGTTTGTCTAGACGTTGGAACTTGCAACACCATAAACCAGCATGCAATGTAAAGCAAAAGAGAGAGCAAAAGCATAGCAGATAAATTTACCTTCAAAATAGAAACAGCAACCTCATCTTCGCCATGGCCATTGCTGATACACAGAAGAGATTTCTTTGCCTCAACTGCAAACCTTGCCGTACACCCTCTTCTATTTCCATTAATAACAACACTAACTGAATTGTAAGGAGTAGCCAACACCATTGGCGCTGCCATTTCCGGTCTCTTTCTTCTCTCCTCCTCATTCCTTGTTTCTTTATATCTCAGATTTCCCGTCATTTCGCTCAATTCCTGCTCACATTCTTATCATGCCATCGCTCTTTCACCCGCCATCACTACCAAATTCTGTCTAAATTTTGATGTCCATTTTTCAAAATTCACCAACAAGCTTTCTTTACGTGAGCTTTTACGTCTATGTTTATTAGTTCCTGCTAAGATACGACTCAAATTTATTCTTCTATTAATTTAATCCATCATTATACTAATTCTAAGAAACATTCTATAATTTTTATTTTATTTTTTTTCACATAATCATATAAATATATATATATCATTTTTCTCTGTTTTATTGATAGAAATAATATAATATTTAATTTTCCCTTTTTATATTATAAATATCCAATTCATTTATTTGTCACATCAAATTAAATATGCCAAATGAACTTTACACGGCATAACAATAATGATCACGGCCTAGCCAATACTTTAATCAAAGGCATATTTGACATGAACAATTCAGATCTTTTATGGCACCAAATTATTTAATTAAATTATATTACAAATACCATTTAAACTCTAATTTTAGAATATTAAAATTAAGTTCTAAATTGATAATTGTAATTTTAGCAGGCTCTTCGAAAATTTAAGATCTTTGTTCATGAAGTTTAAAAAAAAATAACCATAAGAGATAAAATATTGGGCTAATTAATATGTGCCTAATTCTTTCTATGATAGATGGATAATGTGAAACAATTACAAGGTCATAGAATAATGAAACAAATGATTTATTATTTTGAGTTTAATTTTTTAAGATGATTAAATAAAAAAATGTAATATATAATTAATATAAATATTTTTAAAAATATTTTATTATAAATTATCTTTGAAAATTAATTCAAATTATTTAAAAAATAAATTTTAACTACTTTTACATTATTAATTAATAAATATTTATTTTTAAATAATTTTATTTTGTTTGAAATAATTATTTCTATTTTCTTTTGAAAATAAATTAACTTTTAAGATAACAAAACAATTAATCTATTATGTAAAAAATTTAACACATTTAAAAAAAGAAATTAAAACCATTAAAAATATATATTTAAAATATTCAAAAAAACTTTCAAAAAACTATTTTAAGGTAAGCTTGTTGTTTAACTCATTTAAAAAGGTAAGTGTATATATATATATATATATATATATATATATATATATATATATATATATATATATATATATATATATATATATATATATATATATATATATATATATATATATATATATATATATATATATTATTTTCAATTAATTTAATAATGATGTTTTTTTATTAATATATATTAAAATAAAAAAGAGCTAATATTAATAAAAATTTATAATTTTTATAATTAAATTTAATTAATTAATTTTATGATTATACATATGTTTTAAAGTATAATTATAAATATTATTATTTTATATATTAATTAATAATAGTAGGCTCATAATCAATAATAACCAATGGATTAATAATACTCACACCAAAGCATAATGGACGTCGTTACTATTTCATATTGTTCCCATATAGACAATAGATAGTTTGAAGAACAGTAATTGTAAACAATTAGAAACCATAATTGTTACATAACTAGCTATTTTTCAAAGAATGTCAACAAATAGACCTCTAATATTTTCACAAGTTTGATGTATTAATGCAACTATCCCCTAACTATGGCATGCAATTCTTATATTTTGAGCATGAGTTAGTGCTCCAGAATGGATCATAAAAACTATTTATGTTTAATTAAGCCCTAATCTCAATTCACCAATCATATTGTCCAACTATGCAATTTGAAGACAAACTCAGGTACCCTTTTAAGACAATTCGGTAGAGAAATAGAGTTGGCAAAAAACAGAGGTAGGAAGCAAATGTAGATAGGTTCTGGACTGATGTAGAGTAATCTAAAAAACTAGTAACTGAAGGAGCAATTCTTACAATTTGAACATCATTGTACTAAGCACATAAATTTCTTTGCAAATAGCTACCAAATAATAATTATAATATGATGGCAGTGGAGGCTGTGCAGGGAGGGGTGGAGTTGCGGGAGCTGGGGGTTGAACGATGGACTACGAGCAGGGGGTTGTGTTGTGTGCGGCTGGGGTTTGGGTTCTTCTCCGGGTCCGTGGTTGGCCAGTGGGGCAGGGGGTTGTGGTTGGCATTGTCTTTCGGTGGTGTTTGGGAGGGGTGGGGCCTTGGTTGTCGGGTCTTCTTGCTTGCCCCCTTTAGGATGTGGGTTTTTTATTTTTTTTGTGAGGTCCAATGTCGAGTATTGGTGGAGAGGCCTCGATGGCACTTCCCGCCATGGATTTTCGTGCTACGGTGGGTTCAAAATCCCCATCCCAAAGTATGAAGACTTTTAATAATAATGTTTTTTCCTCAGACTCGGGGTCTGGTAACTTTTTGATGGCTCTCATATTACGAAGATCAATGGTTGTCTAGAGAGATGCATTGAGACATCGAGGTTGATTATTCCTCCGTAAATGATAGCTAAAGATGTTGAATACTTTTCAAAACACTCGCTATATTGCACATTTTTGGGGATGGGGGTTTCTCTGCAGTTTTTGGAAAATTGGGCGCAAAGGACTTGGGCACTGGAAGGGGAAATGGAGATTATGCTGCTGGCAAACAACTACTTCATGGTTACTTTCAACTATATGGAGGATCGCAATAGGGTTTTTGAAGGAGGCCCGTATTTTTACAACCAGGTGGGGTTGTTCATCAAACCTTAGCATGCAGGGTTTAACCCTTTGGAGGAGCTCCCAAATAGGGTTCCAATGTGGGTTCGTTTACTGCAGTTTCCAATGGAATGCTGTCGGGAGGATGTGTTGTGGATGCTTGCCTCACTACTTGAGAATCTAGTGGGATCTTCAACGCAAACCCTGGGGAGAAAGGTAATGACTTTTGCTTGTATTTGTGTTGAAATTGACCTTAGTAAACCTTTGCTAAATGCTATAGATATGTGTGTGGGCTCTTATTCTTGGGTTCAGTAGTTGGATTATGAGACTTTACCATTTCGGTGTGGTCTGTGTCACGAGTATGGTCATCTACAGCGCAAGTGTCCCAGATATAAACTAGTGGTCCGCCAACCTCAGCAGTCGGCCCATAACCTAGATGGGGATGATAAAGGAAAGGTTGCTATGTCGAATGAGGTAGTGGGTGTTGATGTTTTTGTCTCAGTTAAGACAAAGAACAAGAATAGAGGACAAAAGAGGTCCTTGTAGGAGAGACGGGAGGAGGATACCTTCAACAGATTCGAAGCCTTGGATGACCTTAGCCAATAGGAAGTGAATCTGGGGTTAATCCCTTTGGATCAAGGTGCTTCAAGGGTGGTTTTGGGAAGCGTGATCGGGGACTCTACCCAAGCTCTGCAAGTGGTTGGAAGCCATCAAATGGAGATGGATCAGCCAATAATGGTCCAGTTGGGAACCACTTCTGGTACGGAAGTAAATTTGGCTAGGGGGGAGGGTTCTTCGATAGCTCAGAAATTGGAACCTGCTAGGGTTAAAAGTAATAAGACCTCTGTACACCTGGGTCTTCATCAGAAAGATATTAAGCAAGGTGCTTCGGAGAAGAATTCGAAGGTTGGCAGAAAGAAGGATTTGGATAAGATCAAATTGATGGGGGATAATTTGGTTGAGTCGGGGTCAGTAAAGACTCTGGATTCTTACTTTTCCAATCTTCTGAAATGATTGTGCTATCATGGAATGTAAGGGGCTTGAGCAGTGGCCCTAGACAAAGTTGTTCGGGAATTGATTAGGAGTCATTCTCCTGATGTCCTGTTCCTGCAGGAAACTAAAATTTATGTGGAAAGTATGATGGGTGTGGTGCTGAAGTTGTGGGGGTGAGGCGGGTGTCAGTGTGTTGGGGCAGTTGGCTCCTCTGGAGGGGTGGCCTGCCTTTGGAACCCCTTGATGATTCGTCCTATTTTGTGGGTTGCTTCCAGATCTTCTTTGTCTGGGGTTGCCTCTAGTCTTGAGACTGGGGAATATATCTTGTTTACTAACATTATGCCCTCACTGATCTTCAAGGTAAGCATAATTTATGGTCTCGTGTTTCTTTTATGCAAGGGCTATTCCCTTTTCATCCCTGGATTATGGCAAGAGATTTTAATGTCATTTTAGAGTTGTGTGAGAAGAATGGTGGTGTTATGCATTTGGAACCTTCTTCTTTCCTTCTTCGGGACAATATATCTCCATTGCATCTTGTTGACATTAAGCCTAGTAATGGTTTGTTCACTTGGAACAACGGGAGGGTAGGGGAGTATTGGATTGTAGAGAGGCTGGACCGCTTTCTGGTTTCTAGTTTTTGGGTTGGTGGGGGGTGGTCCACATGTTTGGAGATTCTTAACTGGAGAGGGTCGGACCACTGGCCCATAAAGTTGGTGTCTTCTTCGGCTCGAGTCGCTTGCTCTCCTTCATTCAAATTCCAGCTTATGTGATTGTGGGATCCTTCTTTGCAGGATCATGTTGCAGGGTGGTGGAGGAAAGGGAGGCCAACCTTTGGCACTGCTATGTACACTTTTGCCAAGCAGCTGCAATTTGTTAAGGTTCAGCTTAAACGGTGGAACTGCCAGTATTTCAGGAATATTTTTCGTGCTAAGAAAGTTGCTTAATTAGTGTTGAATGACATTAGCAGGGAAATAAGAGAGCATGGTTTGTCTGAAGCCTTGCTTAGGGAGGAAGACAGGGCTGTCAAGGATTTAGAGGAATGGGAGCTTAGGGAGGAAATCTATTGGAAACAAAGAACTTGTATTGATTGGCTTCAAGTGGGGGACAAGAATACTGTGTTCTTCTTCAATTCAGTGAAAGCAAGAAGACATGGCAATTATATTCCTATTGTGGTCAATGATAGAGGTGAGCAGTGTTTATCCTTGCAAGAGGTCTCTAGGGAGGCTTTATAGTATTTTTGGTCCCTCTTTAGTGAGGATTCTCAAGGGGAATCAAAAGAGGAGAATCAAGTTCTTGCTTGTATTCCTTCTATAGTTACTAGGGAGATGAACGAGAAGCTTATGGGTCCTATTTTGCTAGAAGAACTTGAGAGGATTATTTTTCTCATGAGGAAAGGAAAAGCCCTTGGTCCAGATGGGTTCCCAATTGAGTTCTTTCAAGATTTATGGGATATTATCAAATTGGACTTATTGGAGGTGGTCCAAGAGTCTTAAAGGAATAAGCAGATGCTTCATGCTTTGAATGTGACTTTCATTGCACTAATCCCCAAGTGTGATGGGGTTGACCGGTTAGGCCAATTTCGTCCTATCTCTCTTTATAATGTGATCTATAAGATCATTTCTAAGTTGATAATGGAGAGGTTGAAGAACTGGCTTGGGGATGTCATCTCTGAGGAGCAAAGTGGGTTTGTGGAAGGTCGCCAAATATTGGATGGTGCGGTCATTGCTACTGAGGCCATTCATTCTATGGTGGCTTCCAAGGAAAAAGCTATGTTTATTAAGCTGGATATGGCTAAGGCTTATGATAGAGTCCGTTGGTCCCTTCTCCAGAAGATCCTTAGGGCCTTTGGCTTTGCTAATGAATGGATTCAATGGGTAATGAGTTGTGTTACATCTACCTCCTTCTCTATGCTATTCAATGGAGATCATACAGAGTTGTTTGGTGCTTCTAGGGGTCTTCGCCAAGGGGACCCCCTCTCCCTATACTTATTCATTCTTCTGGTTGAGGGTCTAGGGAGGTTGATTAAGCATAATGTGGGTCTGGGTATTATTCAAGGTTGGAATTCGGGAAATGACCTACATCCTCAATCCCATTTGCAGTTTGTAGATGACACGGCCCTGATGGGACTAGCCCAGATTAGAGAAGCCTTGAATCTGCACAAAGTTTTGGATGTTTATCTTGTCACCTCAAGTTAGTTGATCAATGAGGATAAATCTCCCATTCTCTTCTTCAACACACCAGGAAATATTCAGAGGAGGATTGCTCATATTTTGAGATTCCAGGTCGGTTCTCTTCCCTTGACTTACCTAGGTATTCCTATCTCTACTGGTAACCCTCCTAGGGATTCGTGGTAGGGTATCTTGGACAAATTTTGCATGAAGGTTGAACATTGGACACACATATGGTTATCCTTTGTTGGGAGGGTTCAACTGATCCAGTCGGTGGTTCAGGCTCTTTTGATTTATCGGTGTATGCTCCAAGTGGCTCCTAAGTGGTTCTTGAAGGGATTGGATTCTCTGGCAAGGCAATTCTTATGGGCAGGCAGCCTGTCCTCCTACAAATGGTGTCTTGTCAATTAGGACTTGGTGTGTAGCCTGAAGCAGTCGAGTGGGATCGGTTTAAGGTAGTCTATTTTATTTGGGGAGGCTTTGGCAGCTAAATTGTACTGGAGATGGTGTGTTGAACAGGATCGAGGCTGGGCTAGGATTTTGGCTTGCAAATACATGTAGAGGATCCCGAAGGAGGAAATCACAAGGTATCCACTTGAGGGAAAAGGTTCTTCGATTTGGAGTACTCTCAAGAAAGGGGCTTCTCTTATAAAGGCATGACTTTTTTGGATATGTAAGAGGGGGGAAGAGGTTCTTTTCTGGTTTGATTCTTGGGATGGGTATCCCCCCATCGTTGATTAGTTTCCCAATCTTGGGAACCTTTACCAGAGGTTCCTAGAGGCAGGATGGTCTAGGGTGAGCGAATTTAAGGTTGTTTATAGATGTGGGTGTTTGGAGTTGGAGTGGTGGAAGGCTCCTAATGAATGGCCGATTGCTAGTATGGATGAAGAGTGTGTTGAGCTGTATGGCATTTTGGCAAGTAGACATTGTATCTCTCTTAAGGGTAGGGATAGACTTGCTTGGTCCCTGAATCCTAAGGGTGTTTTCACTGTTGCTAGTGGTTACCAAGAGTTGTTGTCCCGAAGATTGGAGGGGAGGGAGGTGCCTTGGTGGAAACAAGTGTGGAATATTTTTTCTTGGCCGAAGTGTAACTATTTTGCTTGGACTTTGACTTTGAATAAATGTCTTACTTGGGAAAACATCCGTAAGAGGGGATTCCTTGGGCTTTCCATCTATGTTTTGTGTGGTAATGAGGAGGAGGATTCCTCACACTTGTTCTTCAGATGCCCTTTCTCGCTGCTAATTTGGCATTACTGGTGGGGGTGTAGAAGCATCCTTGTGTTCATGTGGATTCTTTGGTGGAGTTTTGGAGCAGGTTGGGCAGGCCTCCTATCTTGTCCTCTTTTCTCCAGACTGTCTGGCATATTGGGCCCATTTTCATTCTGTGGAAGATCTGGCTGGAGAGGAATAGGAGGATCTTTAGGGAGTTCAGATTGTTAGTTCAACAAGTGTGGAATAGAATCATTGGTATGATTCAGGAGACAGTGGAAGCTAAATGTGCGGTGAATTTTCCTCTGGATAGAGGAGAGGATGATATTGTGAGTAGGTTGGTTCTGCAAGAGATGACATCTACCTTGGCATGTGTCATGAGAAGTAGACATGTGATGAAGAAGGTTCAAAGGATGGGAAGGTGGATGCTCCCTTAGGATGAATCCATCAAGATTAACATCGATGGCTCCTCTAGGGGTAATCTGGGCCATGCTGGGATTGGCAGTGTTGGTAGGGATAGTAGGGGTGAGGTGGTTTTCTTCTTCTCGGTGCATAAAGGGCGACAGTCTAATAAGTTTATGGAAGGATTATCAATTTTCTATTCCCTGGAGCAGGCCTTGGAGTTGGGGTGGCGGCAGGTTATCTGTGAATCGGATTCGCAAATTATTGTTAACTTGTTGATTGAGCAGAAGGTGAGTGGGATGCATTGGCAGTTGGCAGGGATCGTTCACCAGAAACTTGAAATTAGTTCTATGATGGAGAAGGTGCCTTTCATCCACATTCCTTGTGAATGAAATAGAGCAGTTGATTGTTTGGCTAAGTGGGCCTCAGAACATGATGATGATTGGAAAGTTGAAGGTTGGGAGCAACTCTCCCCGGATTACTGTCAGGACCTGCATAAGATATTTGCTAAGGATATGGATAGTTATGAAGCCGGCTGATTTTGGGTTGGGCTTGTGGTCCCCCCTGGGGCCTTGAGACTATGGTTCTCTCTTGGGTTGGGTTTGTGTTCCCCTCTTGGGGCTCTGAGACTCTGGTTCTCTATTTTAATTCTTGATTTTATTCTTCAATAAAGTTTTTACCCCTTTATTCAAAAAATAATTATAATATGATAATTTTTCACAAAGTACAATGAGTTTAGGCTACTATATTTTGTGAGAGGATAGTAACACTAACATAAATTAACTATAGAATCTTCTATCTCTCTTTATCTTCCCATTTATCTCTCTCATTCCTCTCTCTCAATCTCTCCCTATTTCTATCTCCCTCTCTATCTCTCCCTTTGTCCATATTTATTTGTATATCTCTACTCTCTGTTTATTTACATGTTTATCTCTTTGTCTCTCTCTTCCTCTCCCCTCTATTTCTTCTTATATCTCTATCTCTTTATTACTCTATCTCATCATTTATATCTTTGTATATCTCTCCCTCTTCCTCTATATCTCTCTATCTACCTATCTCCCTCTCCCCCCTTTGTCTCTAGACATATCTCATCTCTCTTCCACTCTCCCTCCCTAGACGTACATATCTATATCTCTTTACCCCTCTTATCTCTATCTCTCCATATTTATTCTTTCTTCTTTTCTATTTTCTACTCTATACTAGTTACACTATTGGTAGGAACATGGCATATTGTGTCTCTTGTTTGACTCAGAACTTTGAAAATGACAGACCATAATTGAATGTGGGAAGTTTACACAACATATCAAAAGTTTTAATTTGTTTAGCTAACCCATGTGAAATCATGTAGTGTGATATCATCTCAATAAGTTATTTTTTTTAAGTGTGTTTTTTAAATAAAAAATATTTATTTTTAGTGAAAAATTCATTTTAAAATAATAATATATATAATGTTAGTAGATTTCTACAATCTATGATAGTGTTGTATGTTGCTTTTGGGTTTGATTGTGTGAGTATTTTTTGCATCAATGTTTCAAATCACACTTTGTGATCCATCATTAAAAAAATAAAGAGCAATAGGAGTTTTTAATATGCTCTTTGATTATCCTCGTGATGGATCATAGAGTGTGATCTTAAACATTGATGCAAAAAATATTTACACGATCAAATCTAGTGGCAACAGATAGACAAAAATATACTAAACAAAGAAAAATTAGTTTCACCTTTGCTAAAAGAGCCCATGGAAGGAAATACAAAATGTCACTTGTGATGAGTATAGTGTTGTAATAGTAGTAATGATGGGACAACATATATGCAACAATCAAGATGCACCTAGCTTAAATCACAAGTTGGTCAAATCACACACACTAAGTTTTGGATTTTCAAGTTGGTCAAAAACTTTTATTTTATGTTTTTCGAGTCACTGTGGCAATTGGGTTCCTCATTGTCAGCCTCTTGCATTAATTGTATTTCTTCCACATGATGGGGCAACATGTGATTGTTGCTTAAATCACACACACTAAGTTCTGGATTTTCAAGTTGGTCAAAAACTTTTATTTTATGTATTTGTGTCACTGTGGCAATTGGGTTCATCATTGTCAACCTCTTGCATTAATTGTATTTCTTCCACAATACTTTGTGAGATGACGTTAGTAAGTTTCAAAAAATAATTAACATAAAATGCAAAGTGTTTTTCTATTTTTGGTTGGTACTTCTTGTTTTTTATGTTTCATTATTTTCCATTGGTACTTCTTATTTTTTATGTTTAAGTTTAGCTACTACTTTTTGTTCTAATCTAAGTTAAGTTTAGTTGTATTAAGTTTCCCTTGTAGCTTACTTTAGTTCCCCTATGGCAGGCTTAAAAATAATATATTCTTTTTTATTTTTTATTTTTTGCTAGGTAAAAGGCTATAGCCAAAGCATTTTATTAATATAAAACTAAGTACATCTTCGTTCAGTGTGGGCATCGGTAGGAAATAACGGAATCAAGAAAACCTCTGGTCTTGCCCGGGACCCATAGGATCCAAAAATCTAGAAGTAAATACAAGATAATCACAAAGTCGAACCTTACGACTAATTTCCCCCAGTATACAAATGGCCAGATACAATTAAGCCTTACAACTCATAATCTCCAAATCCCAAGACTAAGCCTAAAATATAGTAATCCCATCTGTATGAACCAATTTTGCTTTCATCGGGTTCTCCTCTGCAAAGTTGCTTAGGTGCACCTGCATCAACCAAATATAACAACCTTTCTCAACCACATTATTAAAATTATTAATCTTCATATAATTCAATCATCAATAATCTATCTAAAATAAATTACACAATGTTGATAGCAGATCCTCGTAAAATCATTTTGTGAATCTGTCTCTAATCCAAAAAAACTTCCAGAAATAGTTATCTACTGTAGATAATCTAACCATCCATCATAAAAAGCAGAGACATTTTTAACTAACTATTCTTGCAAATTCATCAAAGGTAGAAAATAAAAAATCATAATCAAAGTTAAACAATCTAAGAAGGCTAGGAAATCAATCCAGCCAGTCCTTGAAGGTGCTATATCCATAAGCCCAAAAGAAAAGATCTAAGGGGCCTCTAAAAGCTCCTCATATCAGGTATCTATGTCTATGAATAGGATTGTTCCCTTACTAGGTGCAATAGAGACTCCTCTGCCTGTATTTAGTCATGGAACAATCTACTCCTAGCCTTAGATATCCAAGTTTTACAGGAGATTCATATCTAACACAATAGAGAGTTCCTTCATAATCTGATATTGACACAAAGTAAATAAACTTAAACCCATCATTTTGTATATGTCTAAAGATATTTATCAGTATGACTAATATAATCAATTCAAGCCATAGAAATCACCTGTTAGACTGCTATATAACACATTAGTCGAAAAAACTGAATATTAAGAAACGGGGACCAAAGCCAAAATCTACTCAAACAGTCACAACCGTGAAATTAATTGGCTACTAAACATAATACTTACTATATTAAAACCCAAATACTACAAGGACCTACTAAATTAACAACCCAGAAACTATCAGGTCAAAAAATATTCAAAGTCGGTTTTGAAGAAAGCATAAACAAACTATTGTTTACTATACCCTTAATGTATCTGTTGACCTAATAGCATAAAAGTCTGTAATCTATACTCAAACCTATATATCAAAAGTTAATGTATAAGACTATTCCCATTATTCTTCCATATCTATGAGGTCAGTGATAGAGGGCGATGCCTTATCCATGGTCATTCTCTCAGGCTAATTGTAGGAGGTGTCTTCAGATTTTGAATTCCCTTTGACCCACGGAACCTTGATTATCATTGGGGGAATTACCTAGATCCTATCCATTGGTATGTCTAGCATATTATCTGGAAACACAAACCCTTCCTCCTTAAGATACTCCACCCACCAATTGCTATGAGGAGGCTCCTTGATATGTTTCCATACCAATTTCAAAACTGTTTGCTTAACTACCATCTCAGTGTTGGGTGGGGCCGTAGGCTCACCCCACACCACACAGTGGTGTGTGGTTGGCCTGCAACCTCAACCAGTACCATTTATTCCTTACTTTCTTTGTGAGTCGTGATTGGTGGGTGGTGGGTTTACAAACCCGCCATACACCAAAAATTGTGTTTGGCGAGTTTGTAAACCTGCCAACCACCATTTGTTCTTCCTTTGTCTTTAGATGTTCGACAGGTTTGTAAACCCAACACTCACCTATATTGCATTATTTAAATTCCCAAACATGGAGCTTGGTAGGTTTGTAACCCCGCCCAACACGTATTTTGTAATTTCACTTTTTTAAGTGTAATTTGGGTTTATAAACCCGAATTACACCTATATTTATTTTCCAAAGTGTAATCCACGTTTATGGAACCAAATTATACCTTTATCCACACATTTTAATAAGTAGATTTCTTATATTATAATCTTGAAATTTTGCTTATCACACATGAAAGTTAAATTTTTATGATCAATCTATCTCACTGATTTCAAATATTTCAAAGAGGGTTTTGAAAACCCTAATGGTTGAATTGAATTATTTTCAGAATTTGTTCAGGTCATATGAACAAAATGATTAATGAAATATATCAATATAATAATGATGAATGTCTTTTTCTCTCAATGTTATTATTGTATCAATGACAGAAGCTTCTCCAAACAAGAGAGGGATGAAATTCAAGAAGCAATACCCTCATCCATTTTTTCCTCCTTCTTCAGTTAGTTCAAACATTGATCATATAAGAGATATAGAGATAGCTCATGTTGACCTAGCTGAGTTTCTTAAGAGGATTGAGAAACCACCCTCATACCGTGACATGGAAGTTGTTATCAACAGTGGAATTCATCTGGTGGCCGCTTTCCCAATGTCAGCAGGACCCCAAGTTCGTAGTGACAGTTGCAAATCACTTTGACCCCATTAGTAGAAGTGTAAAGGATAAAGCTAGAAAGAAATTGATCAGGATAGATGAAGAATTCTTTGACTCAGTTTTCAAGTGTACTGGTATTGAGAGGTATTGAGACATTACAATTCAATTTGCTTTAGCCTATTTTTAAAAGAATTTTGACAAATACAAAAAGAATATAAATGATAACTGGTTGAAGACCCCAAGACCTACCATTGCAAGATGGCCAGAAACTCTTCCCATATGTGACCTCATTGAAGAAGTCGATGACTTGATAACTATTTTGAGCAGACGGAAAGGTCTACCTGCCTCTAATAACTTCTATAAATGGATGTATCAATACATTCATGTAATCAAACAAAATAAAGAGAAAATATTTTGGGGAAAACAAATCAGTGATGCTATTTGTGAGCAACTCGCCAAAGTACCTACCACACTCAATTTCTACATGAATTCATACTTGGTGTGCGCTGTAGCTTCAATGAAATTTTCCTAGATTATCTACAATTGGTGATAGGAGACATATTGAGGTACATAAATATTACTCCTAGTTGGTTCTTCAGAATAGTCATAGTCATTTTTGAAGAGTAAATGATGCATTCTTTGGTTATTATATGGTTATGTTGAACAATAATTTATACAATAAAAGGGTGTCTGATCATTCTTGGGAAGTGCTTAACCAATATGGATGCATGTTTCTCCAATTCTCAACTTTCACATATCTCAGGGTTGGTTATTTCACTAGTGAGCCTTTCATGCTCCCTAGGTATCCTTCTGATAAGATTGTATTGATGGAACTATCTCATCAGATGAATGTTATACACGAGGCCTGATCAGGTTCTCATAAGACAGGTTTGAAATTTTCTCTTTCCATTGGTAGATACTCCATTACTTCCATTTTCAAAGCTAGAGCAATGGAGGAGGAAATGAGAAGGGTTACCATGAGGTTCTTCAAAATTGGGAAGGACTTCGATTACAGAGGAATGAGAAATAAGTTGAAGAAGGCACATGTACACATGCATTGAATTGAAGATGTTTGGGTTGAGTTCAGGTTTGAGTGTGATGTAATCAAACTTGACTATTGTCATTTGACCATTGAACAGATTGAAATCTTTAGCCTTGCCGATGTTCCTGATGATCTGGAGGAAGAAGGTGATATCTTGGGTCCTATGTATGAGAAGAATAAATTTTCTTTTGCTCCTTTGTCTCTCATTCAATGGTCACAAAAGGAATGTACCTCCATCAGGGAACAATTTCAAAGTATTCCTATGAATACTAATATTTGGTTATCTTTGCATGGTATTCCCATAAAACCTTTCTCTTATAGTTCTAATGATGACACAACTGGCCTAATGGGAACAAGATTAGAGATTAGAACTAAGAACAAGAAAGACCTCGCCACTCTAGAAAAGGCTCCTAAGTTGAAGTTCATAGTTGGGTCTAAGAAAGGAAAATCTCAAGGAGAACCCTCAAGCTCTAATGTTTAGGAGATATCAGAGTTAGAAGTACCAAATAAACAAGAGGAGGGTGAACATCCTAGTGAAGAGTTAATTTGTGATCAAGGGGGTGATCAAGATCAAAATGAATTTGATGAAGAAAAAATACCATGAGAAGATGAATACTTACTTCAAGTATCTTCTCCTTCATCTATGTTACAAGATCCCATTTCTACTTCTGAGCCCAAGCCTCCAGTGGTCACATGTATTTCCCCTTCAAGGATTATTCATGTATCTTCCACTAGTGCTAGTGAGTCCACTTTGGACATGCCACATGACAATATAGAGAATGTATTTTCTGATTTTCCCTCATTGTCTAAAGTATCTGTAACCATGATGGATGATTTTGATAAATTCATGAATGAAGCAGTGCCTAGATCTAATGAATCATCCCTTGAGAATCCTCCCCATGGCATTACAATGACCTCTCCTATAGTAACCACCACCATTCAAGATTCTATCAATCCCTCTCAAGAGATCGTAGTAGGTAAGGATGATGATAGAACTTTACCTCCTTGGTTGATGTCGAATGCACCTAAAAGAAAGAAACAAGTCGTTTCTCCTGAAGACTTTGATTTCAGTCAGCTTGTTCCCCTAAAACCCAAGATGGTCAAGAAAGCCAAAACTTTGTCGAGGGTAAAAGTTGATAAGAATAGGAATAAATATGTTGAGATTTTTCTATTCCTCCTCAGGCTACTATCATTGGACAGGTCAAGGACTCATATTATACCATTCAAAGGATTGATCTAGGTAAGAAAACTCATGATTCTATGGCACATGACACTCAGTTTGTCTTGGAGGCTTTCGTTTATAGGTATGACAAGGGTAATTGTTAGGATTCCCATAGATACTGAGAGGGGGGGGTGAATCATTATCTAACCAGTTGTAAGATTTTCTTAACTTAAAACATGTAGAGCATATTGTTGACAGGAATAATCATTATGTTATGTTGTTATATTATGTTTATGTTGTCGTCGGTAATAATGAGTTACGGTGGTCAGTTAGTTGGCCGACGGGTAGGTAGTTGGAGTCGCGACGGTTGTGTCGCGCCCCTTCGGGTATTATATATTGTGTACCTTTTCTTCGAAGTATGATCATGTTAGTCATGTCAGATGTAATGTTATAAGCACTTATTGTACATGGACTATGGAATTAATACGGAGGCTGGTTATTTAATATATTTCCGTTATGTTTTGTGCATTTACTTTCTGCATTTAACCGTTTACCCAAGAGGGCAAACATTTGGCGCCGTTGCCTAGATGAACTCGGGAACGGAAGACACGGATGGCGCACAGACACAATGGCCCTACCCATTGGTGAAGTAAACCCGGAGGCCGACGACGCGCGGACAGAACTTTATACAAGAGAAGACACGACAACGCGAGAATTTTCAATTTTGCTCCAGGTAGGGTAGAAATCCCACCAAGTGCCGTGTGGACAACGCTGGAGGTTAGCCCGACAGTAAACCAGTTGATGAACCACCTCCCCCGGTTGCTTGCAAAGGCATCGCTGGCACAGCAGGCCCACCTGGAGGAGATTGCCAGGAGGAGCGACGACAACAAATCCTGCAACGCTACGAGGAGAACAGCCGACGGGACATGGAGAGAGATGGGGCCAAGCCAGGAGGGAATTGAACTGTGAACTTCTTATTTTCAAATAAAAGTGTCATTGACACGAGTTGTACTTGAGCAGATGAATTAATAAAGACATGTTTTGATTTAAGAATTGAAAGTTATGGAGATGTGTGACAATTAATGCCAAACCTATTGAATAAAGATAGGAATAGAAAACCGGAAACGAACGAGTGGGAGGCCGCGCAGAGGGCTTTGATTCTGGAGCAGCAAGTAGAACGTAGACGAAGGCTGAGGCAACTTGCCGAAGGACGACTTGCCGAAGGGGGACCCGAGGGGAACCAAGGAGGTGTCACGGAAGGTGCAGAGGCCGACGAAAATTTCTACGCATCGCCAGATCATCGTAGGACGCAGAGCCACGAAGAATTTCTAGAAGAAACAAGGTTACGGTGAAATCTAGTCGAGGAGACTCGGGATCAGTTTAGGAACTTATCCCTCACGCCACGGAGTGAAGATCACCAACGGGAAGCAGGAGTAGGAGTGTGTCAAAACGAAGGGGAGGGCAATAGTACGGGTGTAGGTGCCACACGCGACCGGCAAAACACCGTACCTCCAGGACACACCACCAACACTACCGGAGGTAGCAGCGCAGGGCCACAGACACAGACACAACCGCCTCCAGGAAGACAACCAGGGATGGCGAGCAAACAAAAATTACCAAAGTTCACAGGGGACGGCAAGGAAGACCCCTTACGGCATTGCCGTACATGTGAAACCATTTGGTCTGCCAACAGAGTAACAGACTAGGATGACTGGGTATAGCAGTTTCCAGCCATGTTACGTGGAGTCGCCATAGATTGGTACTCTGATGTAGATAAGCAAAAAGTGGCCACATGGGCTACCCTACAGAAGGAATTCACGGAGGAGTTTCGGTTGCTTCGTGATGACAATGAAATTGTAACAGAGATATACAGTACCAAGCAAGGTACTAAGGAGACAGTACGAGCATATAGTCGGAGGCTGAAAGAACTCTTGGGTAAAATGGAGAGCCAGTCGGCTGACGGCTTAAAAAAATGATGGTTTGTGGAAGGATTGAAATCCTCCCTACGAAAAAAAATGAAGATTGTACCCCCGACGTCATATGATGATGCCTATAATAGGGCGATGGATCTAGAAAGCGAATATAAAACATCAAGGAAGAAGAAAAGTAATAGATATTCATCTGACGATGATGAAGATTCTGACGGGGAGAGCAGTAGCGGTGGCGAATCGGGTAAAAAGGTACACACGCTCCAAAAGGACATGGAACGAATGTTGAAAGAATTCAAAGCCATGAAAGGGAGTACAAGTAAGACAAAAGAAAATGAAGTGTGGTGTACAGACTATAGGAGTGACGGACACACAAGGGGTACTTGCCCGAAGAAGGCATTCTGTGAGATTTGCCAAGTGATGGGACACTCCACCAAGGAGTGCCCATACAATATGAAAACCCGAAGCACGAACCAGGTGTTGTTCATGGAGCAGGCCACAACATCCGCACCAGCGGGTACGGGCCAGCAGACTAACACAACGACATCATCTGGAGGATACCGGGACAACAGACGCGGCGGCGGAAGGAATAGCAACAATAACAATAACGGAAGCCGTATCCAGTATGACGCCAAGGGCCGGCCAATTATCCAATGTAGGGCCTGTAATCAGTGGGGGCACTTCGCCCGTGATTGCACGAAGGAAGCCACCCCTCAACACCTCTGTCGTTGGTGTGGGCCAGGCAACCATGAGGATGCAAATTGTCCGCAGGCAGGGGTTAATCTCCTCAACATTGAGAAGGCTGAGAAGACTAGTGAGAAAGAAGTACTGGCGATCACCTGCGCCCAGATGAAAAAAGCCACTTATCCCGACCCCCATACGGAGAAGGAGAGATTACAGGAGGCAAAGGCCAATATTGAACGTGAGATGACGACCGAACGACGGGACAACGAGGTGGCGAGTACATCATCCCGTACGAAAGCGGAAAATAACATCATTGGGCAAATCTTGCAGATGGAGGTGCCGATAAAGGTAAAAGACCTTCTAGACTCTATGCCACAATTGAGGACTGCCATCCTCACCAATGTGCAAAGCCCCGCAGCGTCGAGTGCACCACAGGTAGGGGTTCCCGCCACCGCTTCGAAGAGTACACCACAGGTGGAGGTTTCCGTCAGCCCTTCGATGGACCCGATGTTACTAGCCTTGAGCAGTGGTAGACACCCAGCTGTGGTAGAAATGGGTATCCGTGGGACCATTCTAAAGGACACCATTATGGACGGTGGATCTGGGGTGAATGTACTACCAGAAGAAACATGGAAGCAGCTGGGGAAGCCCACCCTATGGCCACCCACATTCAACCTGGTGGGAGCGGACCAACACGACATTAAGCCACTCGGCCTGTTGATGGCCCAGCAAGTGACAATTGGTACGCAACCATTCTTGTTAGATTTTGTGGTTATTCCTTCGAAGAAGAAAGGCTATGACGCCATCCTGGGGAGAGCGTGGTTGATCAACGCAAGGGTAAACCACAACTGGAAGAAAAATACACTTTCCATGGAGAAGGGAGGGCGGAAATATACCATTGACCTACACACCCAAGATGTTGGCGAAGACCTCGCCTCTTCCGACTCAGACTTAGAGGACTCTAATAAAAGGGAAGGGGCCCCCGATGAAAGCAAGGGCAAGAACGCGATGGAGCCGAACAGTGAAGGGGTGCTCAAATTGGAGGGATGTTCTGAAGATGAGGTATGCTCACTTAACGGGCTCTTCCACTGGCAAATGGAGGATTACGAAATGTTCCAAAGCTATAGGCTCGAAGTAGAGGAACCAGAGCAACCAACAGAGGTGTACCTGCCAGAATACAAAGAATATTGGAAGGGAGACGCCCCAAATCCTGGCGACGTAGATAATCCGAAGAGTGTTGGCCACGATTGGAACCCTGTATGGAAGACCGCAGTCTTCAAAATCTTTATTATTCTTCTTCTTCTTATGTACGGGAAGGAGACCGTGGTCCTTGTAAAATTTGTGGTTCCAGGTCTTCGGATGGCCATTGAAAATAGACTTGCCACCAACGGGCCCAAATTGAAACCCTACCACGCGAAGCGCGCAAGGGACCCGAGAGGCCGGAGGGACACCCGAGAGCCCAAAGGGGGACCCGAGAGGATGGAAGGGGACCTAAGAGGCCGGGCAAGTGACTCGAGAGGCACGAGACAAAAGCAGGAGACTTTTGGGCGAGGACAACCGAGAAGGATGAAGAGCGATCCCAGAGACAAGGGACCCGAGCCGAAGACTCTCTAGACAACTTAAAAAGAAAAAAAAAAAAAAAAAAGGAGAGAGAGAAAAAAATCGCATGGTTGTACGACAACGACCGTATGGTCAAAAAAAGAAAAAGAAAAAAAAGAGAAAAAAATCGCACGGTCGTACGACAGCGACCGCACGGTCAAAAAAAAAGAAAGGAAAATAGCCACCGTACAGTGGGACCACCGTGCGGTAGAACCACCGACGGTGGCACCACCGTGCGGTGGCACCACCGTGCTGTGGAACCACCGTGCGGTGGCATCACCGACGGTGGAACCACCAACAGTGACACCACCGTGCGGTGGAACCACCGACGGTGGCACCATCGTGCGGTGGGAGCCACCGAAGGCGGTCACCAAGTAGCCGGCGGAAGAATAAAACGCCGCCAAACATCAAAGACGCCGCACAACACCACTGCGATGAAGAACAAAACAACCCCGCACACCGCCATCACCGCACAGCAAGGGGTAAAGGGAAGAAGACGCCGAACACCGCACCACCACGCCACCACGTGATGCGAAGGGTAAAGCACGGGCCGACCGCCACAGGTAGACCAAGTAGCCGCACGATCGGAGGTGCCAATGCTGTTGTTGACCGTACAGGGAGGTTGTATGGCCGGGGTGCCATCGGGGACATTACAGTGCCCTCCAAAAAAAAAAAAAAAAACGACGACGGCCAAATTTAAAATGATTTGCTGAAGTCTGGAGCCTAGACACTGAAAATATTGGAGTGTAGAAGAAGGGTTTTGACATCATAAAATATCACAGAAATGATGCGCGCCATGGACTTTCGTGGGGTTCTGAAGGTTGTAAATTGGTGTGGGAGCGCACCTGGGGCACTGCCCCAGGACCCCGTGAGGGGCACTGCTCCTCGACCCCGCGGGGGCGCTGCCCCTCGACCCCGCTGGGGCACTGCCCCAAACCCCGCAAGGGGCGCTGCCCCTCGACCCCACTGGGGGCGTTGCCCCCAGACCCCCAGTTTATTTTTGAGCTACAGAATACCACGGGAAGTGTTGTGGTTGTCCGTACTGTGAGAAAGAAGCCTGCAGCTAAGCATTGGCGGGGAAGCCATAAGCCGTAGAGGGAGGCGGATTTGGAGGTTGGGAACAAACAGAGTTCGAGGGAAGGCATTGCAGGTCCGCGCAGTTGTATGCCACCAGGGAGTTATTCAGTTCAGTTTTTAGCCTTTGGGGAGTGTGATGGAGGATTTCAGGTGTCTCCTAGCATTTGTGCCAGCAGGTTGTGGCCACCTCCAGGCAGGATAGGTACGCTTTGAGGAACTCGGAGTATGTCTCGGTTGGACGTGAGGTTGCCTTGGTGGATGCACAGAGGGCTCGGGAGGAGCTAACCACCAGGTGGGAGGCAATAGTCTCGTGAGACTTAGTTCAGCGTACCCAGGAGTTGGATGCCGGGAGAGTAGCACGGGTGGCTATCGAGGACAAATTGGCTAGGGAGATAGTATCAATTGAGTAGCAGTTGGTGGAAGCTAAGACTGAAAAACATGTTTTGCAGACAAGTTTGGGTTAGGCACAGGAGGACTGTGATGGAAAAGGAAGCAATATTGGTGAAATCCGCACTTGAGCATCGGATGGTAGCAGAAAAGGGTTTTCAGGCGAGGACACAGCAAGTGTATAAGATCCGAGCCTGACTGGCGTCAGTAGTTCCTGCCGTTCATCTCTATTTTGTATTAAGTCCTCGGAGTCGACTTCTTTTCTTGGGGGGGATGATGTTGACAAGAATAACCATTATGTTATGTTGTTATATTATGTTTATGTTGTCGTCGGTAATAATGAGTTACGGTGGTCAGTTAGTTGGCCGACGGGTAGGTAGTTGGAGTCGCGATGGTTGTGTCGCGCCTCTTCGGGTATTATATATTGTGTACCTTTTCTTCGAAGTATGATCATGTTAGTCATGTCAGATGTAATGTTATAAGCACTTATTGTACATGGACTGTGGAATTAATACGGAGGCTGGTTATTTAATATATTTCCGTTATGTTCTGTGCATTTACTTTCTGCATTTAACCGTTTACCCGAGAGGGCAAACACATATTAATACTGTGTACCGGTAAACAGAAAGTAATGCAATAATCAAAGATAAAAGCAATCACACGAAAAACACACCATAACACAATATTTTAACGAGGAAACCTAGTGTGGGAAAAAACTTGGTGGGATTTGTGACCCACAATATTCACTTACTGGCCAATAAGAGAATATTACTGCTACAAGAGGGGCCTGCACATGCAGGAAGGCCAAGTACCTAGAGCTCACTACTCAATTACAAAATGGGAAGTCTCACTGACTTACAAAATGGATTATATAAATCCAGTGTCTTGTACTGCTTCAAAATAGCATCTATAATGCCAGATCCAGTACCAGTTTCTGCTCTGCTTCTTACATAAACCCTTAACCTATAATTTGCATAATAGGTCTGTCTTATTTCACCTAATTACATTCCTCTATCTATTACAAAATGTTCTACAATGATCTCTCTTATATAAGAGTCATTTTACAACTTGCCAAGTCAGCTTACAATGATTTTTCAATAATAAACAAAACATATTAATAATAAAATTCCTGTCGGCTTCTGTGTTGGTATGCTTCCTTTCACTGCCAGTGCCGGTGGTCTGTGTGTCGGTGTAGAATATAACTTTGTTGGTGTCGGTGGATTGCCTTGCCGGTGTCATAGGATTGTAAGGTTTCCATCAATGACAAAACCTTCAATCACCTACAATGTCTCATTGGAGTGTGCATTTGCCAACAATCTCCCCCTTTGGCATTGATGGCAACACTCATGAGAAAAATTCAGAAGTGTATCCAAAAATTGAAGTCCAAAAATTGTTACCAAAAATGTGTGCTCCCCTTGAGTAGATGATCCCTAAGTTATTGGATTTTTCTCATACCACTACTCCCCTTTGGCATCAATGACAAAGGTTGTCAAAGTGTCAATAGAGTGTAGTTTGTGAAAGATCAACTTAAGACATGAATTGAGTAAATCACCTCAATTATTATCAAAGTGACCAAGTCTTCAAAATTTGTTGAACCAGTGGCAACTTCTTTGGGTGACCAAGATGTTAAGAGAGTTGAGCAGGCCGCATCAAGGAGAAGAGTCGTAGGAGAATGGATGGATCAAATGCTAAGACAAGGAACACGAATCCTGAGTTCGACTTGCACCATTGTCAACAACCATGACGATGTAAGGATAGAGGTGGATAATACCAGAGGAATTTTTGCCCAGGAACTTGAAACATAAGAAAAGGATTTTGAAGCCTAGTTGAAGTTTGAAGATTACGATCCTGATGACCTCATTCAAAATAGTTTCATTCCTTCACAGTGCATGTACATCGAGCAGTGAGAAGCTTTGGAGCACCAGATGAATATTATTGAGCACCTAGTTAAGGATATGAGGAAGGCGCAAAAAGAATGTGTTGATAAGAAAACAAAGATCGTTGCCAAAATCTCTAAAATCCCATGTGATTTCCTTGATGAAATGAAAAGGTGCTCAATGAAGATGAAATTTTCAAAGAGTTTATCTTACTCTTGACTGCTGAGGTTGATAGGGAAGATTTCTCTTTGTCCTCTATTGACAAATTACTTGATCTCTAATTAATTTTGGATTTTCTTGATTCACTTATAAAGAAACATAAGAAGTGTTGTACTGAGTTAGAAGTTTCTATCACAAGGTTCAAAGTCATCACTGGAAACACCTTGGGACCTGATAGAATTCAAAGGAAGAATATTTTGCAAAAGATTGAGGAGTTACAAAAGCGAGATTCAGCTCAAGGGAATGATACTTAGTCATTTTTGTGTTTTTCCAATGGCATTTTATTATGTCTATCGACACCCCAAGTGTCATTTTGTAACTACACATGTGCACTTGTTGAGTCCACAAGTCCTAAGTCAAATCGAACTCTTCTTTTGACTTATTCATAGAATTAGTTATAATTTCCTATTTTCATGCTACACCCCTCTCCTATATATATGAGGGTTATCTTTGTAATAAGGATCTTTTTTCATATTTGTTTATGCAACAAAAATCTGCCAAAGTGAAGAGAAAATTGAGACTTGGTATTCATTTTGTAAATTTGAAATTTAATCAAGAAAGAGAAGACCTTGGCATTCAAACTTTGTTTTGAGTTCAATATTTTATGTGGTATGAATGTTCTTATGTCATTGATGTCATATATTCTCGAATGATTAAAGTTGGTTATAGTTATTAGTGTTGAATATTGAAGAACTTCAAGTGTTTACAAAATCTTTGAGTTACTTTGGAAGTTTAGAAATTGGGAATTAGCTGAGAAGGAATTGCTTTAAGTCTTTGAGCTTAATCAAGTCATCTCCGAAAGTTGTTTTTGAAGGATAGAAAGTAGAGTCTTTGTGATATATGAACTATCTGGCTAGAGTAGAATATCTTTTAATATATTTGTGATTCTTTGAGCCGATAATATATTTGAGTCACAATGGTTGATAAGAATCTTAGTACATAAAAAGAATCTTTGAGTTCATAAGTGTGCAAATTCCCGTCCCTAGGTCATTTTCAGAAAAGGGAAGTAATAGAAGAATTTGTTCTTTCATAGACACTTTACTTTCCAAGTTAGTTAATTATAATATTACTGCAAGTTTTCAAAGTTATTTAAGTTAAGGGAAAGTCTATTCTTAAAAGATAACTGGATATAACTGGTTTTGAAAGAAGAGAACCAAGTTGTTATTATACCCTGATTAGTGTAAAGTTGGCAAGTAAGAAAAATAGAAAATAGTTGCAGTAGAAAGGGGAAGCCTTCCCTTATAATTAGGAGTTATATCTTACCTTCTGAGAGATATCGTTTTGTGTGTTTTCGTGAAACACACATTTTGTGAACCTTCATCAGTTTACAAAAAATTCACCCAACGTATTCAAATTAAAAAAAAATTATATTTTAAAATAAATATTAAATTATATATATAATAAAAATAATATATTATGATTTTTTTTTTGGTCAATAGATAGTTGGTAAGGACTAAATCCTATTGTATTGATAATAAAAGAACTTTATAGTAAGATCATTGTCCAAATACACAAGTATACCCTATACATCCTAAGATTTTGCCATATTCTAGAACCAAAACAAAAAATAGTAAAAAGGGGAACAAACCAAACAAAATTACCCTAAATTGTAAACCACCTGTAAAGCGGAAAAATCGAACCCTAGTCGTTCTCCCCTCCCCAACTCCGAGGAGAGAGAAGGGAGAGTCACTAGGGTTGATGGTTTTCACTTAGGGGAGACTTTACATTCAAAAGAGGGGTTGAAACCCACAAGATCCAATCCCACGCAATACAAGATTGGATTCTAAATGAGTTTCAAGGGTTAAGACATCAAGGATACCCTCTTTTGTAAAGAAATGTAGATAGAAAGATTGAACTAGGAATGCATATAAAGTAGGAAAGATTCACTTGTAAACAGAGATAGGGATATGGGATGAAGCTACGGACTTGGAATTAGCAGTAAAATGTCGAGACGGTGCTGTTCTGCAAATTTGAGTGAAAGTTGACGGGACAATGGCGCCCGACGTGCACATGGTCCTCCGAAAAATCCGCGAAACGAAGGTGGATCTGTTCGTCTCTGCACAAGGATTCCAGATCTTCAATTACAGCCGCGTACCTGCAACCTACACACAGAAAAGAGATTGGGGGGTTAGGGATGAGGGGTTTGCCTTTAGGTCAAACCCCAGTTTTGGAATTAACCAAGAAATGAGAATGCTGTAAATGTAAATGTTTGTAATGTAAACAAGTACTGATACCTTGTTGTAAGAATGTTTGTATTCTTACATGCGAAGGTGTAATGTATGTAGCATGTAATGTTTTGTATGTGATCTCCTCTTCAATGGTTGAATCCTTGTCTTGAATGCAACACTTAGCCTTGAATGGAGACTTAGAATGATTAATTGCTTGAAGGAATGCTTGAATGCTTGAATGTTTGAATGTTTGAATATTGCTTCCGCCTCTTTTTTTTTCATCTACCAAAATGGGAGAGGAAATGTAGTTTATATACTTGTCAATTAGGGCTGATAGACTGATTTTCCCGACCTTAGGCTGACCTAGGAAGATTATTTTCCAATTTGCAAACTTAAAGACTCGAAGCCCCATAAGAGACTAGGCCCAAAATAGGGCCAGGGACCAGGGCGCTGGGCGCCATGGTCCTGGGGGACCAGGGTACTAGGCGCCCTAGTCCTGAAGGACCAGGGTGCTGGGCGCCATGGTCCCACCTCCCGGGACAGCAGGGTGCAAGGAGGATCAGGCCAGGGTGCTGAGAAATGCAGTTTTTGGTGTCATGAACAAGTTTTGGGGTCTACATTCAGGTTCCGTGTTGCATCGCCATCGTGAAGACCCAAATGCAGTCAAAATTGCAAGTGTCACAATTTTAGGATGCTACATTTAGCCTCCACTTTAGCGGGAGTATAAGCGTATGCTCATACTTTCGGTAAAGTACAAGGAAACAACATTGAAAAACTTTCACCACGTCAAGGAGGCAAGATACACCAAGCCCCCAGTGGACTAAGGATCTTACGACTTCGATTGACAAAGTAAAAGGGAAGATCACAAGGGAGAACCATGACTGTCAGTAGTAAGGTTCCCTCACTATGAGTCATGCAAGAAAGATATCAAAAATTTTCAAGGCAAAGCTAGATTTGTCAAGAAATTTTCATGTATCTTGAAAAGATATGAACGGGATGTATGCCCCCCTACGTTAAAGCGATTGCACACGCCTCACCGGGGGTGATTGATTTAAGGTAGTGATACATATAAGAAATGAAAAAGGGAAAGGAGCACGTTACCACAAGGATTTAGCCCCCAAGTGTGAGATAAGCCCAAGGATAATAAACACAAAACACAAAGCACAAGGTGACTTCGCTTTCCTTAGGGTCAGTATGTTGTATGATAATTCATGTATATCATATGTATGTATGCATAGTTGTTCTTCATTCCCCAATCAAGGAAGGTCACCTAGAAGAAGGGAACACATGTGTCTTTTGAGTCAACATGAGAGAGACCAAAAGAGATCTCAATGCTTTTCATCGTCCTCAAGTAGACAACACTAAGGACAACAAATAGAAGAATGAGAATAACGCATAGAAGAAGTAACAAAAGAGAGGAGGAGAGAATCTGCTATGCTAATGAACTAGTCTAGCACGTCATCTACCCCCCGATCTTGCTGATCAACATTTCGGGAAGGCAGGAAACACGCTAGAGGAGGAACATCCAACACAGCAGATGGAGCTATCACAAGATCCAAACAAGGGCTATGTTCATGTTCCAAGCCACGTTGTTCTTGTCTAGGAGCTAGGATAAGTGCTTTAGAAAATGCGTTAGATAAATGGTTATCAACATCAACATATTCATATTCACTATCAGAATGAACGGGAGTAACATTTTCATCATGAATAACATTTTCATCTATATCATCATCAAGATTTATAAAAATAGGATCCTTAACTCGCACAGGATCAAGACCATCATACATCTTATGTTTAGGAGATTTTGGCTCAATTGTCAGCTGAGGAGAAAATGGAATAATACTAGCTGAAGGTGTTTTTGGGGATTGCAAAGTTTGAGAAGCAGCTGCCTGAGCTCTAAGATGACGCTTTCGTCGGCGTTCACGTGCAGAACGATTTCGTCTAGTCTTAGTAGGAAGTTGCGAAGATTGAGGAGGAGGAATGTTCTCATCCTTAGCACTTGGGTGTTTAGGTTGTGGTCTCTTAGGTTGAACAATAGGAGAAGAGGAAGCTCTCTTCTCTCCATAAGAGGAAGGAGGAGGAACTGCTCCATATAAGGGAGGAATATTTGGTTTAGGAAGGAGACCAAGTCCATCATGACGAGGAGGTATAGGTCTACCTTTAGAAAGTTTATTAGACATAGGCATAGTTACATCCATAGGGATGGGTTGGGAATCTTCTTGAGGAAAGACATTAGTTTTATCTTTCAAAGGAAGAACTTCCTTCTCAAGAATGATAGGAATGTCAAGTTTGGGTGTTCTAGGTTCACTTAGAGATAGGATCATATCTTTTTTCCACTTTTGATAAGATTTAAAAAGATGATCACTTCGCGGAGGAAGAGATTGGAATTGTTTAGGCCAAAAGTAATCAATAGGAACGCTAGAAGCTTTTTCAGCTGGTTTAAAGAGACTATGATTGATAGTAACAACTTCACCATTATGGGGAAATTTCAAACACTTGTGAATAGGAGAAGCAATAGCTTTCATGGAAGATAGCCAAGGATAGCCTAGCTTCACACGAAATTGTTCATATTAGACATTCTCCCCTCCCCAACTCCGAGGAGAGAGAAGGGAGAGTCACTAGGGTTGATGGTTTTCACTTAGGGGAGACTTTACATTCAAAAGAGGGGTTGAAACCCACAAGATCCAATCCCATGCAATGCAAGATTGGATTCTAAATGAGTTTCAAGGGTTAAGACATCAAGGATACCCTCTTTTGTAAAGAAATGTAGATAGAAAGATTGAACTAGGAATGCATGTAAAGTAGGAAAGATTCGCTTTTAAACAAAGATAGGTATATGGGATGAAGCTGCGGACCTGGAATTAGCAGTAAAATGTCGAGATGGTGCTGTTCTGCAAATTTGAGCGAAAGTTGACGGGACGATGGCGCCCGACGTGCACATGGTCCTCCGAAAAATCCGCGAAATGAAGGTGGATCTGTTCGTCTTTGCACAAGGATTCCAGATCTTCAATTACAGCTGCGTACCTGCAACCTACACACAGAAAAGAGAGGATGATTGGGGGGTTAGGGATGAGGGGTTTGCCTTTAGGTCAAACCCCGGTTTTGGAATTAACCAAGAAATGAGAATGCTGTAAATGTAAATGTTTGTAATGTAAACAAGTACTGATACCTTGTTGTAAGAATGTTTGTATTCTTACATGCGAAGGTGTAATGTATGTAGCATGTAATGTGTTGTATGTGATGTCCTCTTCAATGGTTGAATCCTTGTCTTGAATGCAACACTTAGCCTTGAATGGAGACTTAGAATGATTAATTGCTTGAAGAAATGCTTGAATGCTTGAATGTTTGAATGTTTGAATATTGCTTCCGCCTCTTTTTTTTTCATCTACCAAAATGGGAGAGGAAATGTAGTTTATATACTTGTCAATTAGGGCTGATAGACTGATTTTCTTGACCTTAGGCTGACCTAGGAAGATTATTTTCCAATTTGCAAACTTAAAGACCCGAAGCCCCATAAGAGACTGGGCCCAAAATAGGGCCAGGGACCAGGGCACTGGGCGGCCTAGTCCTGAAGGACCAGGGCGCTAGGCGCCATGGTCCCACCTCCCAGGACAGTAGGGTGCAAGGAGGATCAGGCCAGGGTGCTGAGAAATGCAGTTTTTGGTGTCATGAACAAGTTTCGGGGTCTCCATTCAGGTTCCATGTTGCATCGCCATCGTGAAGACCCAAATGCAGTCAAAATTGCAAGTGTCGCAATTTTAGGACGCTACACCACCAAAACTCACAGATAGATTCAAAATGTGGGCAATTTATAGAAGGCCCTTTAGAGACATAATCCCTAAGCTATAACCATATCTATAGACATAACTATAGTCTATAATAGCATAACTTCAAAAACACAAACACACTACTCATCTTCTTCAATCTTGGCTTCCTCCTTTTCATCTGCAAGGGCCTACTAATTAGCAACTACATAGGCAACCACAGGGCACCCCAATCCACATGCATGGTGAGTCAAGCTTCTGGTCATCTCCATGAAATCCCTCACATAATTCTCCAACCATTCATCATAGGGCACAGACAAACCCAAATTGTTATCTTCGTATTGAGTTTCTTCTTCAACAATCACCAAACCCTCCTCCTTCATGTAGGTTCTTATCCAGCCATCCTCCTTACATTATACCACTCCCGAGAGTCTCTACAAGAATAAGTTGTTGCAACCCATAGACTCTAACCACTCCTCTAGCTCCTCTAGATCCAATATCCTCACAATTAGGAATTTCTTGATTTCTTTTTCCCCCTCGCTTTTCATTTAGTAGTTTTATGGTAGGGGAACTGTTAAATATTGAGCCACATTGTCTAGTGTGGCATTAATTTCACCCAAAAGGTTGTGCTTGAAGAGAATTCGGTATATCCATTTTTCCTTCCCTTTATTTGCTTCACCATATAGTAGTAGAGCCAAAAACATCACTATGATGTCTGTATGCACTCTATAGAGATGAAATGCCTTAAAAAAATCCCTCCCCCAAAATGATTTCATCGCATGTAACATTATCGAATGCCCAGTTGCCATGATAGTGACTAACCTCTTGTCTTTGATTTCACCTTAAAATATCACTTGTCTTTTAGATGACTCTAGTAGCAATGACATGTCCATATCTTAGCCAATAGACTCACTTCATCATTTTTAGGAAATTGCCAAAATATGTTTTCATATGTCAAGGTTGCCCTAAATGAGTCTCCCACACTTATCGTCATCATTAGATTTACATCTCCTTCAAGGCTAAATATTCGTTTAATCTCATTGCATTAATACCAAAATATTAGCGGCAAGTAACACTATTGCCACATGTAAATCAATCATTCATAGGCAATCATCCTATATTTTGTTGGTCGCATATGAAAACCTACCTAGGATGGGCATGTGTAGTACACCAATATTGCTATGAAGTGAGAAGTATTATGCAATTATTGAAGTACTCAACACTAATTACCCCAATTTTGTGTCACATGTGCAATTTGCCACTTCCAATTGCAAAAATCATCCTTTTTCTAATCATCTTCTCACAATGTCCTTTGATAGACTCTTTTTGCCAACTCATCCACTATTTCATTTTCTTCCCTATTCTAGTGTTGTAAATTGTAAATAATCTATTTTAGACCCCATGTTTGTGTTCCTACTTTAGCATGTCCTATCCTCATCTCCTCTCTAGGTCTGATTTGATCCTATTATCCAACTTTGATGTCATGTACACCCTTTGGTGGGTCATACTATGGGATACCCTTACCTAGTTGCTTATTCTAGTCCTATTTGTAGAAGGACTAGGGTGTGAATTGCCCTAGTTTGAACCAGGGCACCCCAAAACACCATACTCCCTCTCAGATGAGCCCCAATTTAAAATAGGGTAGGTGCTATATCTCCAATATAGAATTTGATTCTCAAGGCTATACATGATCGCTGGAGCTCGACCAAATTAATAAATTACCTAGGGAGCCCTATATAAAGACATCTTTTCAATGCATTTTAGATCTAAGACTCCATCCCTAATATGTGTGCATCCAAAAAGCATCCATCATCCCTAAGATATTCAAAGGCTTTGTATTTATCATTCGAGCGTTGTGGAGCAAAATTACATTAATCTTCATGCAAGCATATGTGTGTGATTAGGGTTTTTCATGCCATTACATTCAACATTTGTGATTACATTAAAAGAGTGTTACATCATCATAAAAAATTGTAGATTAGAGGTGTATCTCCTTAACATTTTTTTCAGTATTTATATTATTTCATTCAAGGTTAATTCCTAAACCAAGGTTTGACTTAGGAAAATTCTTATCCGCAACATAATTCCTTCTCTTTCTGTGTGCAGGAAAGAGGCTTAGGAGTTGTACTCAGGAATTCTGACAAAGTCAACAATGACTAACAAGTCATCTTATTACTATTTTTTTTGGAAGACTGGGGCAAATCTATGCTACTTGGTCTCAAAAAATCGAGATGATCTTCTGGGAACAAGTTAGATTGACACATTTTTTTTCCCACATCTCATTTGGTGGCTTTGTGGGACATCTATAGTTTACTGTTTCTACCAGTTTACTTCAATTATCCATAGTTTTTCCCTAATTTCACAATTACAAATCCCATTTCAATTTAGAAAGAGGGAACCAAACCCTAACCTATGGATCTAATCAAAATTTGAGCCCTTTCCTTATTTGGATTGAGGCTAGATCTATTAGGTTCATCCATCTTTCAAAGTATTGGCTAATTTGGTTAATTAGTGGTGTTATCCTACTTGGTGAAACCCTAGTTCCAAATTACACCATTACATTTTGGTGAACCCGACTCCTTACATGCTTATTTCTAATTTATGATCTCAAATATGATTTGTAGGTATTTAATCAATAAATTTTGCACTCATAATCATATCTATAAATGAATTACATAAATTTAGAGGTCAAATTCATAAAAACCCTAATTTATTACTCTAAAATTGACTTGTGGGTTGCATAATTTTTCAATTACATTTTCAAATCTGATTGTTATGACATGTTATTTTTTATATTTAGATACATTAATTTCATAGCTTTATTTAAAATACAAATTAAAAAAATCTTTTTTTTATGTATTTTGTGTGTTTACATGCTTTATTACATTAGATCATTTCACTACAATAGTTAGAATTTCCTTTCAAAAATGTTAGATTACTATTTACAATACTATTGTGCCTTTGATAATTCATTCGCTTGATGATTCTCCTTTCGAAAAAGTATATAGTAGAGAATAACTTGAGGAGGCTCTTGATGGTTTCCTTTATCCTAAGTCTTCTAAACCATTCTTTTTTCCAAAGGTTAATAAACATATCTGTATGCCATTTAGTAGTGATGATCTTGAGATATTGGATGAAACTATTAATGACTTTACCATTACCTCTAAATCATCCTCTATATCTCCAAAAACTCACAAGGATATTATCATGCATGATAATCCACTTTATGAACCTTTACCTTCTATCAATCCTATTTATGAAGAAGCTTTTGTGATAAAAGAAGTTGATGTGGTTAACAATATTTTGTATCAAGCTTTACCTTCTAGAGATGAGGCACTAATGAACCAAGATAATTCCTCTCCTAAATCTTCTCTTGTTAATGAGGATAATTTATTGCAAGAAAATATTGTTAACACTTCTTTTACAACTCTTCCTCTTAAAAATGAAGTTTTGAAAATTGATGTTGATCTTTCTCCTAAAATATGTCTCTCCCATAAGGATATCCTAAAGGAAGAGGACGATATCATAAACACCTTCCTTAATGTTACTTTACCTTCCATACATGGTACATCTCCTAGAGAACAAGTGTTGATGGACATTGATTTACCCTCTCCCAAATTTGGTCCTACCAATGAGGGCACATTGGTGCAAGAAGAGGTCATGATAACTTATTTGAAAGATATCCCTCTAAGGATGAACATTTGAAGAATGATGTTTATCATAAAATGTATATCCACCATGAGGATCATTTGATGCAAGCAGATGATATTGTAGCTACCTTTACTAGTGGTACCATACCCTCTTTTCATTTCAATGAATTTCCCACTAGAGATGAAGCATTAATGAGTTATGTTTGTCCTTCTCCTAAAGCTTGTCTTACCTATAAAGATACCTTGGAGCAAGAGGATGAATTCTTTAGAAATTTCCTTGATGTTCTCCCTTCTACAATTGTATCTTTGGAGAGTAAAAAACCTAATCAATTTGATACCATTCATGTTTCTAGTTATGATATTAGTGGGAATATTATAGTGGTATCAGATCTGGTTTTCCTACCAGCCCGTGTGTTCCGAGTGATTAGAGTTCTCCTTGAGTGATAGAGAAACAGTGGTTGATTCAATGACAGAGAGAACATCAGATTAGAAGGTTGCCATTGGGGCTGTGGAGAGATTTGAGAAAAAGTTTGACACTATGATGGAAATGATGTCCCAGTTGATCAAATTCTCCATGAGTGATAGAGAAATTGGTTATTCTGCCATCCCGTGCTTTCAGCAGAAATTCAAAGTTTAATGATGGGTTCATATGAGGAGAAGATTAGAGAAGAAATTATTGGAATGTTTGAGGAATGTGTTACACTTCCTCAAGTCATTAAGGAAGAAGTACCTTTCAATTATTTCATGAACCACCATCCAAAATTATGCTACAAGACTGAGTTTGCAAAGAAAAAATACCATATGATATCTCTTACTTTGTTTGCTCAAGAGGAGGAAAGAAAAACTTCAAGTGAGGAGCTTGAGAAGGTTTAAGTTGATTCCCATGTCATGCATACACCTACCATTGAGGAGGTTGTCATTCAAGAATAGGAAAAAACAATATTTGAGGTTGTGCATGATGAATCTCTTAATGTTTATTATGGAGCTAGTGATAGTGTCGAATGCACTCATGTGCTTCTAGAGGAAGAGAAGATGTTAAACAAAAGGAAAAGGTTAACAGAATGTTGGGTGGAGATCCATGTTATGAAGCTGAAAATATTGTATCTAATGATGAAGTTCCTAATGACCAAGAGGTTGTCCTATTTCATGAGTTTAAAATATGCCAAAATGATGACATTCAAGGGGAAGATTTAGAGGACCAATCAGAAATTGCATTTCAGAACAATGGTGTTGAGACTCATAGTTTGAAGAATGAGCTTGACCAAAATCTGAAACTCTGTGAGCAATGTCGTAAATTGGAATTTTCAGATTTAGGATGGTAGGATTGTTGGTCTAAGTTAGAAAAAGGAAATACTTTTTAGATTGTTGATAACCCATTGTTTGAGATGGGTATAGTGAAAACATATGACAATCCACTTTTTGAGTGGGAAGATGGAACATCACTTGGTTCTAGCCTTGCACTTGGTGAAAATAACAATGTGTGGAAACCAAGAGAAGAATCAAGATCTAAGTTGGATGATACATGGAGCTATGGTGAGCACCTTTTAACTAAACAAAGCAATCATCCCTTTAGCACTTGGGATCCGGGTGTGATGGCACCTAGCAATGACAAGGAACCTGTGTAGGATGAATTTCCCTTTGACCCTAATGAGGCTCAAAAAATAGATTGTGTTGTAGAGTTAGAGGACCATATGGTTCTTGATGAAGGAAAGCTTAAAGAAGTTTTGAAATACAAATCTGATTTACCCATTCATGAAGTTGGTGGTAAGAAAAAACTTGAAGATCTAGTAGAATCTAATATTCTTCATGATATTGAGCAATTGCAGCTAGTGGGTGGTGAAGAAAAGGAGTCTCAGAGCAACTTTGTAGAGCTTTCCAAGCAATGAAGACAAGAAACAAAGTTTTGTTTTTCAGTTACAGCCAATGACCAGTACACCACCTTAAAATGTTCATGAGTGGAAGGATAAATTCATGAGGTCCTTTGAGAATGAGGTGTGAGTTCTATCTGGGTTTGACCATACACATAGTTTGATAGAAGAACTCTATTGGAAGGCTCAAATTGAAGAGAGATGAAAGGGAGTTGAGGATGAAGTTTCTCTCCCCAATCTGCAACTCATCAAAGACTCTTTAGAGACATTGAAATTAGAGTGCATACAATTGATCATAGATCGTGGTTATGCCATCGAATCTGCAAAGAAGATCCTTAGCGCTTTCCAAGGAAAAGAGAGGAAACTTGAAGAGCTTACTCTTGAGCTTGAGTCAATAAAGGACCTATTAGAAAATACTCAATTGGTTATAATGGAGGTAGAAGATCAGTTTGCTGATTTCAAACATTTAAGAGAGCAAGAGAATAGAGAAATGTCCAAGGAGGTCAATTAGGTAATGGAGGAGCTTGATTGCATTTAGGAGGAGTATGATCTTGCTCATTGTCCCCAAAGATCAGAAAAAGTGATTTTGGAGCAAAATAATGTTTGGGTGGAACATGATTCTGATAGTAATCAGCAGGTTGATAGTTCGTTGTTTGATACAGATGCTGATTGGACATTTGTTAATCCACTTTTCAAGTTTGATGTGGGAATTCCTTTTGACTTCAGTGATAAGGGTGGATCACATTGTAGAGTCTGGGATCTAGGTGCAATTTACAACCATGAGATATTGTTTCAAAATGGGAGCATTGATCAAATGCATACTCTTGGGCATCTTCTTTGGAAAATAATGGATCAAATTTTTAGATTTAGGCTTGCTAATTGGTTGTAGATTAGCTACTTCACTTTATGGTTTTCTCTCATTTAGGGGAGTTTGTGCAATTTGTTTGGTCATGCAAGTAATGGTTTTCAATTGGATATTGCTTGGAGGTGTTTTCCATCCTTGGACATGAGTAGATGTGTTGTTTCAAACGAAGGTTTCCTATGTTGCAGCAACTGCTCATCTTCTTGGATGCTGATTTTACTAAAATAGGATCTCAAGAAAATCATTTCAGACTTGGTGGGCTATTGGTGTACTCTTTTTCAGACTTTACACTCTCCTGGTAGGATGGGTTTGTGGTATCAAGTGAGAGGTATGGCGAGTTGGGGCAATCAGTATCCGTGTATAGGAAGTGTTCAAGTTCTAACTAGAAGTTATCCTTATACCCTCTCTTCTTCTTATGGTTGGGAAAACAAACCTTTGCTTTCTTTGGTTCACTTTTTTGAGGTGCTTGGAGTGGGAATTGTAAGAGTTTTCATAAATCTCCATGGTTGTATCAAAATAATTCAATTGAGGCCTAGTAGATTCATGTGCAAATATGAGTATGAGTTTGTTGAGCTCTTGCAAAGGACTGCTTTCCTCTTTGCAAGAAGATTTGGAGATGGCACATTGACAGTCGTGGCTCTATTAGATACCATATGGAGATGTGTTGTGGAGTTTGATCATGAGTTGAGTAGACCTTATTTTCTATTGCCCAAGCTTGTGATAGATAGTGGCACTATTGATGTTGATTAATTAGAGCCTTATGGGAATGAGATGTTGCATGATATTGATTTTAGTCCTTCAGGGTTCAGTTTGAGTATCATGGATGGTAACATTTTGGAGTTACAAGGGAGGTTAGTGCAGTTTTGGCGTAATATTTTCAGTAATGTGATTAGAGTGGTGCAACATCGGCATGGTGGGTTCTTCTTGAGACATATATGGGACCCTGGGCTCGTACTTGCTTGGGTGTGGACCAGTTTAAAAATTTTTCGAGTTGTGGTGGCATTGCTTGAGGACAAGCAATTTTGGGAAGGGTGGATTGTAATGTCCCCTTCTTAGTGATGTGCATTCAGTGGTCCATTGGCCTATTCTAGAGACCCGTAGGCTATTTGGAAAGGAGATTTAGGGTTTCCAACTTTTGTGGAGTTTTGCATGAGCTTTTTAGGGTTTGTTAGGAGGGAATTATTCAGTTCTTCTTATGGTTTCTTTCTAGGTTTTTCATGAACTCCAGGGTGGCATAACATGCATTTGATTCTTTGGTGAAGTCAGAACTTACTATTTTTAGTAAGTTAGGGTTTGGTTGTTTGGTTGATGTAGTTCTACGAAGCTGTCCAAGCTCTTTCTTCGGGTGCGAAGATTATGTTTTTAGGAGTAGTATTTCTTGACTTACTATTTTGAGTAAGTGGTTGTGTTGAGCATTTCTATTTTTAATAGTCTCAGATAGGTTCCCGACTCAGCATAGTTTAGTGGTCTTCATCACACAACTTCATCCTTGATTTTGGTATTAATCAGTATTGGAGTTATAAGTTATTTAATTAAATATTAATTCCTTATCCTAAGGTTTGATATTTAATTATTTTTATTACTGATTAATTGTGTTATGGGCAACTTAGGAAAAATATCTATCTGCCAGCAATATTTTTTTTTTTTGGCAAGGTGGCAATGCCACTTGATATATTTTATTAATAATATATAATTTTTACAATATATTTAAAAACTGATTCAAACTGAGCACCCAAAGAAAAGAACCAGCAAGAAAAACTCTGGTCATTTCTCATCAACATGGCTATAGAAGAGAAGTAGTGAACAATCCTCTAGCCGGAGCTAGTTACAAAATAGAGATCAGCAAAGGAGCATGCAGGCTCATTTACAAATAGGAGCATGCAAGCTCATTTCACAGAATAGGAGCATGCAAGCTTATGTACAAAATAATTTCCTGGGATATCTTGAAGGCCCTACAACAAAGAACTCCTGCAACCAAAATTGACATGCCCCTGCACCAAAAAATACCTGCAACCAAAATATATATATATACTACAGAACACAGAGAATTTACAAGAAACACAAGGGTCCAAAACATGACTAACACCAACGACATGAGATCTGTGGTTCGCCATTATAGACAAATGCCAAAGGAGAAGAGGTGAATGTGGAAACACTAGAGAGAAATGAAGCCCAAAGTTTTTATGTCGTAAATGAGCCTGCAAACCAAAAGAAGCGACATAGAGAGATAATCATGAAAACAACGCCACACCAAACTTTAAATTGCATATGAAGGATGGATTCCCAATGTGAAAATAATTTTCTCCAGATTTCGCACCAAAAGAGAGTACCAAACACACGAACAACATCAATAACAACCAACTCATCATTAATGAATTCCAAGCGATGATCGAGTAAAGCAAAGTTCCTCAAATCAAAACCAAATGGAATTATGAAAAGAAATACCTCACCAAGAGAAGAGAATATCAACTTGTATAAACAAGCAATTATATAGTAAGAAAGATTAAATACTCGACTCTCTACAAGCTATACTTAATAGGTTTGGGAAGCTCATCAAATCACACCCAATCTAGAGGAATCAATAACTGTTTTGTCACAACCCATATTAGCGAGGCAATCAACCAATGCATTACCTTCATGATAAACATGTGAGATGATGAGGTGCTCAAATGTATCAAGAAGAGTCCATATTTGTTCAAGAATATACCGGAAATGCCAATTATTAGCTTTTCTTGCCTTGCAAGCATTAATGACAATAGCCGAATCACCTTCAATATGAAGGTAGTTTAAATTCAAATCCTTAGCCATAACAAGACCTTATAAATGAGCACAAGCCTCAGCCATATTATTTGTGCCAGAAGAAATTGGCATAGCTTTTAATGCTAATAAAAATCCCAAATGATCACGAAAAACTATCCCTATTCCCGAATCACCAGGATTTCCATGGGAGGAACCATCAAAATTCAATTTACAAAAAGGGGCATTAGGAGGATTCCATTTTATGGAATTTCTATCTACAGGTGTTTTCTGAATCCTTGGAAAGGCGGGCGATACAGGAATAATGATACTTTTCCAAGAAGAGATCATAAAATTATCCCAGGAAGAGAACTCTGGATTCATATTAAAATATTTCTGAACATGAGCATTAACTTGCTCAATAATACTTCTTTCCAAAATCCCAAGAACAACCAATAAATCCGATGAGTCATATATAAAAATGTGCTTGTTTCTTTCCCACCAAATGGCCCATATGACTGAAGAAGGAATTATAAACCACAAACAAGCAAATAGAGAAGATGAATACAAGACTGGCCAAGACTGAAACATGTCCCATAAAGATAAAGGTAAAGGGAATGAAAGATATAACTTTTGGAGGACAAAATGCCAACAACTACTTGCAAACTCACAATGAAGAAAAAGATGATTGACATCTTTAAGAGATTTACCACATAAGACACAAGAAAAGGAGGCTGCAATATTAAATTTGACTAAACGGTCACTAGTCAAAATTCTATTTTGCAGCGCGAGCCAGGAAAAAAACCAGCTTTAGGTAATATTGAATTATTCCAACAAAACAAAAAGGCACGATGAGGAGCATTTTGATTGGCCATTTGTTGAACAACAAAATATCCTTCTTTAACAGAGTAGTTTCTCGATTTAGAAGGGCACCAGATAAGTTGATCTTTGATGTTAGAAAGGAAAGCCACTCAGTCTTGCAAAACAGATTTAAAATTTTGAATTTCCTGCAAGGACAATGGAAGAGTAGAGGGATCCTTCCATGATACCTTCTGAGAAAATAGATCAACACTATCTACATAATCAACCAATCTAACTCCCCATGATTGAGAAAGAACAACTGAAATAGAAGCAAGAGAATCATGTTGTAAAAGGGGGGGAAAGCCATTCTAGGAGTCTTTCCAAAAAAGAATATCCTCCCCCAAATGGACCTGCCATGAGAGAAAATTAGAGACCAGTTCCCTACATGAGATCATAAAGTTCCAAATAGTAGACCCCTGTGGAGGATTAGAAATTGTGAAGATCCTAGCAGGATTTTGGGAATCCAAATACTTAGCCTACATAATTTGGCACCACAAAGATTGGGGCTTAATATACATAGACCAAACTAGTTTTCCCCCAAAAGCCCTATTTCTTTTAGATAAGTCTTGAATCCTAGCACCACCAACTTGCTTGGAAAGAGACATCTTGGTCAAAGAAATCAGTGGAATCTTTTTATCTTTTGTCATGTTATTTTTCCAAAGAAAAGATTGAATAATCTTTTCAATTTGGGAGATGACTGATCTGGGAGCTTGAAGAATTGAGATATAGTAATTAGGAATGGCAGATAGGACCATTTTAATGAGAAGTATCCTACCTGAAAGAGACAACCACCTAGCCTTCCAAGCAGAAATATGAGATTTAAGTCTCTCAATAATCGAATTCCAAAAAGAAGACTTGGAGATCCCATAAAAAAAGGAATCCCCAAATAGGTAGAAGGAAGAGAGTCTACTAGGAAAACTAAGATATTCACAAGTCTATCAGCCACCAACTGAGGAGTATTAAAAATGAAGATCTTGGATTTATGGGGGCTAATCTGTTGGCCAGATCCAACAGTATAAGTATCCAGAATAAATTTAATATGAGTAGCCTCTTGAATAGAAGAGGATCCAAATAAAAGTGTATCATCGGCAAAAAAGTTATGAGTGACTGAAATATCAGAGTTAGGAATTAACACCCCTTGCCAAAAGCCCAGATCCCTTTGCTTAATAACCAATCGACTAAAAGCTTCTGCCATAATGATAAATAAGAAAGGAGATAAAGGATCTCCTTGTCTAACACCCTGGGTTGAAGAAAAGTATCCAGAGGGAGCTCCATTAATGATGATAGAAAATGAAGCAGTAGAAATATAACTCTTGATCCATTTACACTAGCTTTCAGAGAAACCAAATTTTCTCAAAACTTTGAGCAAAAAAGCCCAACAAACTTTATCACAAGCCTTCATCATATCAAGTTTGACCACAAAAGTTGGGATATTGGAGGAATTTATGGAATGTAAAGTTTCATGAGCAACAATTGCTCCCTCAAGCGTTTCTCGACTCGGAACAAAACCTCCTTGTTGAGGGGATGATATGAGGAAGGAGAATTTTAAGTCTTAAATAAATAGCCTTGGTGAAGATTTTGTAAATAGAGTTGCATAAAGAAATGGGTCTAAATTCAACAAAAGTTTGGGGATTCTTAGATTTCGGGATAAGGGCAATATAAGTGATGTTAAAATTTTTAAGGATATACCCACCTCTCTTAGACTCTTCCAAAGCCATTAATAAGTCAAAACCAATAAAATCCCAACATTTCTGAAAGAACAAGATAGTAAACTCATCAGGACCCAGAGCTTTGTTAGGGGCCATGGAAAAAACAACAGAATGAAGCTCATCTAAAGAAAAAGGCCTCATAAGAAAGTCATTATCCTACTGAGAAACAAGGGAGGGGATAGATTCTAAAAGCAAATCCACATGATGATCCATAGAGGAAGAAGAAAAAGAAGAAGATAACAATTCCTTAAAAAAAGATACCCCTCCTCTCTAATATGTTGATCTGAATTAAGGACATAACCAGACTTAGAATCCTTAATACTAAAAATTGTAGAAGCAGCTTGTTTAAGCTTGGCTTGCAGCTTGAAAGAAGGCATTATTCCCGTCACCTTCTTTAAGCCAAACCTCATGAGACTTTTGCTGCCAATAGATTTCAATCTAGGAGCAAAGGATCTCCCAGTAAGCTTGCAATTTCTTTTGAGCATCATTACTAGAGGAATTAGTGCCATGTCTAATAGTCTCCTCATTAACAACCTTCAAATCATTGGCAACTGCCTCTTTTTCATGAAAAATATTCTTAAAGACCAATTTATTCCAAGCCATAATTTGAGATTTCACAAATTTCAGTTTGGAATAAAATTGAAACATCTTATTACCTTTGCAAAATAGAGCACTTATCCACCATTGCTTTAATAAAGAAAGAAAATGAGGATGAGTGAACCATATTTTCTCAAACTTAAAAGAAGGTCTAACAGAGGGAACATGATCCAATTTATCAAAATTGAGCAAAATTGGGAAATGGTCAGAATCTGAGGAGGTAAGAATCTCAGAAGAAAAGGAAAAGTTGCTCAAACATAGGTTTAGGGAAATAAGAAATCTGTCAAGGCGAGAGGCAATCTGACATTTAGATCTCCTATTAGTCCAAGTGAAAGAACCATTAGAAGGGAAAATATTGAATAACACACTGTCTTGTAGAAAGGAAGAAAAGTCATCAATAACCTTCTGAGCTGTAGGATTACCCCCTCTTTTTTCATCCGAGGAAAGGAGAGCATTAAAATCACCCCCAAGCACAATAAAAAATCATCATATCGTAAAAACAATTCAGATAAGGAATCCCATAAGTCGGTTTTATCTGAAGGAGAAGTCAGACCATAAATATTAAATAGAACAAAAGAGACTTCAAACCAGTCAACCTTTAACAATTGCCAATGAGAAGCAAAAGATAACATCTCAACTTTGACTGATTTAGGATTCCATAAAGTTATAAGACCACCAGAAGCACCCAAAGAAGGAACATGAATAACTTTCCAAAGGGACCATTTGGAAATTATGTTATCAAAAGAATCCTGAGAAAGTTTAGACTCTTGCAATAAGATGATATCCACTTTTGAAGAATCAAGAAATTTCTTGATCCTTCCCCTTTTGTCAGGGGCATTTAAGCCCCTGACATTCCAAGATAAAATCCTCATTTATCACAAGGAGAGCAACATGCCCTCCTTGTTTTGACTTGGGAAGAAAAATTCTCTACAATAGTGGATTGAATACCAGTCGCAACATCCTCCTTGATTTTAGCCAATTTTGGTTTCCGAGCCCTCTTCTTAGGAGTTTTAACAATAGGGGGGAAATAGAAGGAGATTGCTCCAAGGCTAACTTCTAAGAGAAATCAAATCCATACACATTAAAAATTGTTGAAGAAGGACTATCAATAAGATTCGCATCCACACCTTCAACTGAATTTGGCTGAGAAGACGAAACATGACAACCATCATGGACAGGCCCTGAAGAGGCAGATGCAGAAGAAAAATAAAATTCGGGAAATTCCTTTGCAACAATCTCATCAAATAGATCAGATGAAACTGAAAATAAAATATCTGAAGCAATAAGCTGAATCTTCTTTTCAGAAACAGAAAGAGAAGAAGGAGACCTTGGAATGGGAAAAAAAGAATCACTATCAAAAATCAAAGTATGAACAATTTTGGTATCATCTACCAAACCCACAAAAGAAGAACGAGGAGAAGAATTAACAGAGCAATGATTTGTGCAACCATTCAAAGGTAACAACAATTTTGGAAACGGAACCGAAGGAAAAGAAATTTGAAAAAAACTCGCAGAGGAGAACAAAAAAGGTTCAAAATGAAATTCAGAAGACCAATAATCCTTGGAAGGACTAGGAAGAAACTTAACTGAGTTTGAAGAAATGGAACAAAACCGACGAATGGCAGACAAAACAAAGAAGAACATGGCCAGAGATCAGAGAAAAGCAAAATCCGTCAGAGGCACATCACATACTGTATATCCAGAAAAAGGAATGAGAGATGTAACAAAAAGAGGTAAAGGAGCAGAATCCTTAACATTATGATCCTTCAAAGACTGATGATCCTTACTTTTAAAAAAGAAACAATGGCGAAAATTAGATGAAAAATCTGAACAAACTTGTAAAGGTGCATCAGAATCACCACAACATTGAGAGGTGAAATGGCCAAGTAACGAAGCACAAGAATTAATAGCGATCGAATCTTGAATTACCATAGGATGAATCCACGCACCATATTTGGAGAAAATAGTAATCTCAGAGGGAATGGGTTTAGACAGATTTAATAACAAACAAACCCTAACCGAAAGATGAGGCCATTCAAAAGGAACTAAATCATGCTTAATAAAGATGCCCAATTTGTTTGCTAGGATTTCAACCATATACACATCACGATACTCCAAAGGAAGACCTGGGAAAGTTACCTAGAAGGGCATAAACTGTGGCTTCACCGATTGAATATCAAAATGAGGAGACCAAGCATAGGTAAAAATTCCTATCCCAAAACAAAACCACCCTTTAAATCTATGCACACAATCCCTATACTTTTCAGAATAAAAAATCACAGTGAAATATAGAGAATCTATATCAAACAGAAATAAATCCTTATTACCATCCCAATTAGACTTTGCCCATGTTAACAATTTACCAAACGAAACCGGAGAAAGAAGCTTACCAATGAGGGCAGTAGAACACAATAACTTCACAGAGTCCTGAATCATGTAATCAGGGAATATAACCTTATACTGCACAAAAGAATGTAGATTACCCCTTATCGAATTGGAAAATGTAGAGGAAGAGTTATGGGGAAGTGGATTTGGATGGAAGGGAGCTCGTTTAGAAACATGAATGTCATTCAGAGAAGAAAGGAAGTGAGGGTTAGAAAACAAAGTGTTATTTGGCCAAGTGACATAAGATGGGAGGGAAGGATTACAATCCTGGGAAGAAGAACCAGAAGAAGCTAATGGGGAAAAACCGTCAGAACATGGGGAGCCATCACAAATGTCGAATGGCAGTTGAGGTGAAACATATCTATGCTTCCTAGGTTTTTAAGAACCAAAAAAGGAATGAGAATGCTTAAAAGGAGTCTTTGGGTGATCAACAGGAGGAGGACCCAGAATGCCCTGAAATATTAATGCCTTGGGAACAAAATATTTATAATAAGAACACGAAGGTTTTGGAACAGAATTACCTGTAAATTTGTGAAAATATGACGAAGCCGGTAGGAATTTATCATAAGCCAAGTCACGCCAGTGACCATCCTTGACAACCCATTGAGAAGAATGATTAGAAGTTTGTAACTGAGCCAAATCATGGTCATCAAATGGCACATATGCCCATCGCATCTGCCTATCCACCATTCCTAGGGGTTTCTTCGAATATCCCTTGATGCCATCACTGTCCGCCATCCTCTCGAAACAATAACAACAGATTAGGAATGATAAATGCCAATCTGAGTTCATGCAATGCCCGCAAATTGTTTGACCAAATGCCCGAATGAGATGTGATCACATGGACTGCAATGGTTTCTGGGTATTCACATAATGGAAGGGTGGATGATGCGCGCAATCTGTTTGACAAAATGCCTCAATGAAATGTGATCTCCAGGACTGCAATGTTATCTGGCTACGTACAAAATGGGAGGATCGAAGAAGCTTGCATTCTATTTAGCCAAATGCCTGAGAAGAATGTGGTTTCATGGACCACGATGCTTGCAGGTTATATTTAGGAGAGAAAATTGGAGTTTGCGCATGACCTTGGGGAAACTCATGGATTCTGCCATTGCAAGCAACGCAGTATTTTAAATGTTATTGTCAAACGATTGTTGCATTATCTCTACTTCTGCATTCAGTGTGCATATCTACCATAGTACTTCTAAAGCCTTCTCAACAAGACCGTTTTTTGCATATCGTGCATTCATTGCATTCCACGCAATGAAATCTTTGAACTTTCCATCCAAGGGCTCAAGTGCTCTATTCGTGCTTCCAAATAAGTAATCCTGAAAAGTTTAAGAAGCCCTCTGCAGGACGAGTTTTTTCATTAGGATGTGGAAGAAATACTCCTCCAGTTACAAATGAAGAGGGCCTCCAAATAAGTAATCATGTTAATCATAACAAACCCTACAATGTGTGCCCAACTCCTTCGCACAACAATCATTCTCTGTGATTCCTCTCAGAACGAATGGTGATAGAGGCTACAAAGGTTGCAGCTATATGGAGACCCTCTCCATGGGTGGTTTGGGTAGGGTTTTACAGTGTAGGTAGGCTAATGCCTCAATGTCGGATTGAGCTTTGATGCTAGCAATATTGTTATTTTCCTAAGTCAGTAGCATTAAAAAGGTGGCATTGGGAAAGATGAAATATTTCACGTTTATATTATTTTATATTGCAAAGTTGTCACCTAGGAAAAAGTTCAAACTTTGCCTAAGGAGTTTGGGAAAATTAACGCCATGTCTAGGGGAGGCTATGACATGAAATTAAATTGAATTTAAATAGTTTTGGGTGCTATTTTCATTTGAATTTCAGAGGGAAAAATCTATAAATATAGGTGCCTGGCCTCTCATTTGGTATCTAGAAAAAATATATTTTTATGTTGTCGAAATGACTCCAAACTTCTTCGAGGGTGAAAACCTCCTAGATCTTTCTTTCGAGTTTCGAGTGTGAGACATCACTCCTAGTTGTCGTTCAAATTTGTGAACTACTTGGTGTTACTTGGGATTGCATTGGGTGTGTTTTTGAAGAGTTGTGTGCTGTTGCATTTTTTGGAGTTGTTGGTGTGTGTTGGCAAGAAGTGTGTTTTGTTCGTAGCTATCTGCATGTTGGGTGCATCATTCTGGGTGAAGGCTCATTAGAAGCGTATTGGAGAGGCAATCAATCTTCTACATTGGCGTGGCATTTGGTGAACTCTCTAATTTATGGTTGCAAATCAAAGTATTTAGCTATTGCGCCATTTATAGATTTGCATTAGGTTGTGTGCATCACTCTTGTGGCTCTCAAGTTGTTGTTTTAAGGTATTGAATTGATCACCTAAGTTATGTTATTCATTTGTATTTGGTTTGAAGTGATTTCATTTAGTTTTGGGAAATTTACGAGCATTTTAGTGGATTTGGGTGTGGATGGTTCTACATATTATTGACTCTGATTTCATAACAACAAGTAGTGATTTTGTTGCGTGAACTTGATATTGAATACTTGAGATATGTAATTAAATCTATCTTCTCTTGCATCTCTATCTTTCTAAGATTGTTTTAGTAGTACTGATCAATCATTCTAGGTGCATTATATGGTATTTCCCACTGAACAAGTGGAAGAGGATGGCTTAGCCACCTTCTTGTTTTGTAATTCAGTTTTGTCCTCCCACAGAGGAAGTGGTTGAGTGATATTGTCCTCCTACTGAAATATGCAGTTGAGTGATAGTTTTTATGTATAAGTCCTCCCGCTGCATAAGAGGTAGAGTGATTCGGTTCTGATTATGCTCTTGTTCCCTTGGCTGGTTTACCGCCAAGTTCTTGGTCTTCATCCCATTGAAAAGTGGAAGGGGGTTGGCTTGCCGCCCGTTATTGTATATCATTAATTCAGTAGATTATCACTAATGATCCCCTGCTACCGTATGCTCTCACCCTCCTATTCTGGGCTCTCAGTGATCAGAAAGTGTAGGGTTCTTTCCAGTAGTTTGTATTTATTTACTCTAACCCTAATGAGTGATTGGTGTAATTGTGATATTGCTTTGAAAATACAAAAAACAATTAGTGGGAATATTACAATATATAATAATGAACTTCACATAATAAAGGCTGATCCTAATCTTTATAATCTTATTCTTGATGAAGTAGTATGCATTTCTCCCTTTAATACTATGATTCCTCCAACAACACAATTTCCTATCAATGACACTTAGCAAGGAATTGGGGTACATTAGACTTTACACCCTCCTTCAATGGGTATAAGATTCCTCAATCTAAGAATAAAGCCTTGAAAAAGCCTTGTGTTTCATATATCCAAGCTTCTTTTAAATGAATTCCCGCCTCTCTTTCAAAAACATGTCTTTATAATGATGGGGGCTCTTTAGATTTTTTATACTAAGAATGAACCCTCTCCTTTAGAAATTTCAACATCTACACATGGATACAATAGACATGGTTTATGATGTGTGCAACAAAGTTTTTATGATCATAAAAAATCTACATCACACTTTTTCAAAGAAGGTCTAGGTTTCCAAATTCCTCCTTTGTTGGCATCCCCTCCTCTAGTGTCTAGTGAGTCCATGTATTCTTATTCCACTATGACATTATGATGAGATAATATTTTTTCCTATCTCCTTGACACCAATTTAATTTCTCTTCTTTGGCATAAATGAAGAAGGAAACACAAACAACATCTTGAAACTTCTACTTTTTGCAAGTATCATCAAACCCATGGCCATTCTACTAATGAATGTCAAGCTTTGCAAACTAAAATATAATAATATATTGATTTAGGTATTGAATAAAAGTAACATGTGAAAATGAATGACATATTTCTTATGATCAGTTCAAATGACATTCAAGTGACTATAATGTTGCTCCTCACTATGTGACATCATTAGCTTACCTATCATGGGCTCATAGTCATTAATGGTGGTATAATTTGAGATGCAATCGTACTTAGTGAGCAACATAATAATCTATTTATTCTTGACTCTATGATTTTGTGGAAAGAATAATTTTCTCTCTTTCCTCTTTCTAAGGATTCACTTTTCATATATTTGTTGCATTTTTCATAACATGATGTGTTTTCTTGCATAGAATTATCCTTCATGAGAGTACATGTGTGTTCCTTCTTTAGGACCTATTATTTGTTTAAAATGGTATGTCTCTTATGGATAAATATCTCCTTGGAAGTTGTGTAATTCTTCTCATTGTCCCTATGCTTGGGGGAATTGATCTTTCCTATCCTTTCTAAGGATTCACTTTTCCTTTGTTGAGTGGTGTTTTCTTACGATACGATGTCATTCCTTGTGTGAAGTTGCTTGTTTTCTCAATGATTCTCTTTTATGAAAAAGGTGTGTATCCTTTTCTACAACCTCTTTTTCATGTAGCAATTTATGTCTATTATAAACAAGCCCCCCACTTTGGGTCAAAAGTATGTCATCCTTCATCAAGAATCCCTTTCACTGAGCCATCAAGGGAAGGTATGCATTCTTGTTCTTGTTGGCATTTTTTATGTTTATGTTGTGATTGTCATTGATGGACACACACTTGCATTGAGATCCTCTTTATATGTATGAGTTAAAACACAACCGGTATTTCTTCCAACCGGTATGTTGTATTATAGTCTTTAGACTATTGATGTTTTGCAGAATGTGTTTCCCGATCTGAAGCGGCATGTTGACCTCAAGCGGTACGAGGGTTTAAAGCGGCATAACACATTTCTACCAGTCTTCATTTTTGTCAAACTGACAACTGACACTTTGTATGAACCGGTAATACTTTGTGATGAGTTACCATCCACCGATCATTTGACGGTGCCGACTCTTTGGCGGTGCTTTTTGTGTCATGTTACCAAATATGTCCAGATGCATTGAACCTAGGAAATTGTATTGTAATCTTATTGGACCGACATGAAATCAGATTCCTTTATAAGGACATCATGTCTAGGGTTCTAAGGTTGTTGTTGAGGTTGATGTTGTTGCTAGGGTTCAAGGTAGTTGAGGAGTTGGAGAGATTATGAATGTGTAGAAGACTGAAGTAATGCTATAGTGCATTAAGAATGAGCTATCAAGGATCTAACCGAGCAGTCTGCGCTATTAGCTAGATCAAACACTTGTTGATTACTCACATCTTTGACAAGTCTGTAGCCCTTAACCGGGTAGGTCCAAAAGCCTCTTGTAAATCCTCTAACAAGGTGATTCACATCTGTGGATCTAAAATCCTCTAACAAGGTAGTCTTTAATCGGACTTATCTCCTAACAGAGATTGAGATTCCTAACAGGATCTGTTCTGGTAAAGAACATTGTTAGACCTTAACCGGTCTGGTTCCTATTTTGCAGATAGTGACTTGTGAGTTCCATCTCACTGTGGTTTTTCCCATTTGGGTTTCCACGTCAAAATATTTTGTGTTATGGTGTTTGTGCTTCTATGGGTAAATGCATTATTAGCTATTTGGTTTGCATGTTTGTTAACTGGTTTGTTTGTTAAACTGTTTTACCGGTTTATTGCTAGTCTTGCAAAGTGTTTAAGTGCGAAGGTTTTTGGCATACTAATTCACCCCCCCTCTTAGTATTCATCAATTGGTATAAGAGCCAACCTTTCTAGAAGTTTAACCACTTGGAAAGAGATATGGGGGAATACACATTGAGGGAACTTACCCACCGGCTCACTTAGTCTGAGCAAGCTTATGATGATCTTATGGTCAAATACAAGGCATCTTAAGCAAAATGAAGAGAACATGCAGAAAAGCTGATGGAGCTATCTGAAAATAGTTCTTCAGATGAAGTAGACATGGAAGCCCTAATTGCTAAAGTAAATAAGTTGAATGAATCAAACTCCAACCTGAGAAAGGAGTTGGAAGGACTGACTATCCGGATGTGTCAAGAGCTTGAGAACCAGAGAAAAGATGAAGACCTAGTGAAAGAAAGAGATCTTGAGACCTCCAAGCTGAAACAAGAGATGAGTGCCCTAAATGCTCAACTCCATGCAAGCAAGGTGGAAAAGGAAGACATGCAAGGAGAACTAAACACTGCCATCTTTGAGAATGAAAACCTGTTGGAAACAAATGCTACTATTTCCAAAGAACTCTCTGAGTCAAAGGAAATACTTGCTAAGTTCAACAAGAGTATTGTCAAGCTAGAGAAAAAGCTTGAATCTACCAAACCGATCAAGAATACCAATGGACTTGGTTATTCTAGTAATGAGGAAGGTGAAACCTCTGGTACAAATGCTGGAACATCAAAGAAACAACTGGCATCAAAGGATAAAGGTAAGCAAAAGTTTAAACCTGTTTGTTTCAATTGTCTTAAAGGACATACTGCAAATGTGTGTAGGGGTAAGGCTTACAACAATTTTCCTTATTTTCTAAATGATAAGTCTAGACCCTATAGATTTGATGGTAACTATTATGCATGCAACAAGTATGGGCATAGAGCATCTGAATGCAGGTCTGTTATGAACAACATTAGAAGATATCCTCAGAGGACCCAAGGAGCTGGTCCTGAACCTTTTGTGAATCAGAATCACAACCGGTTTAATGTCTTCAATCATTAGCCAAGAAACAATGGTTATCAATCGGCAACCGGATGGAGAGAAAATTGTATGATCTATCATGGTCATGGTCACACTGCTACAACATGCAGAAGGAAGAATGGAAACATGAACAATGGACCTTGGAGAGCACCTGGATTGGTCTGCTATCACTGCAACAAACCGGGTCACATTGCCAAATTCTGTAGATCAAGAAAGGACATATCTGATGATATACCGGTCACTCCGGAAGGAGACATTGATGTTGACATTGTTCAAGCGGATATGAACAAAACTTGGAAGAAGAAACCAACGGTGTTACAAGAGGAACCGGTTTCTGCACCTAGTGTGAAAATCACGGAACCGACAAAATAAGCTTCATAAAAGCTTAGGGGGAGCAAACAGAAAAATATTTTGAACCCCCAGTTTACACCAGTAAAAGACCTTAACCGGTATGTTATACCTGTCATTTGGCAGAAGACCAGAAACGGTAGAAAGGGCAAATTAGGGTTTACGCCCTAATGAAGGAGCATTAATGATGGTAGGTGAGGAATATGTTTAAAAACATTTTACAAATCATTTCTCACTATCAGTTTTTGAGCGACGAAAAGTTTTTCAAAGAGCAGAGCGACGAAAAGGTGATTTGAGCAGAGATTTTGAGAAATTGAGAAACTGAGAAGGAGATTCAAATTCAAACTGGAAACGGGTAAGTGGAGAACACAAAGCGGTGATTTTACAACCAACGAAGTGTAAAGTGAAGAAGAATCGACAAGCCCTAATTTCACGTATTTCAAAAGGTATTTCTCGAGTTCTTAAGATTTCTATCATGGCTTCCGCATCACATACTAGTTCTAGTGCATCTATCAAGTCAGCAAGTTTTATTCAACAGAAGTCCAAGTATAATGCCCTATCACAAGTTCTGGCTGGTGTGATAGTAGAAGAGGGAATTTCCAACTACATAAATTGCAAAATAGAAGACCTAGGGTCTCTAGCTATCCACACCCAGTTAGGTTTATTTTGCGGTAAAGATAAGAAGATCAAACCAGAGTTTAATATTTTGGAAAAGAAAAAGCTCCACAATGTTGTCTACTTCCTGGAAGATTTCACAAAAGATCACATAAGGATCATTCTGAGCAGAATCCATGGTGATAAGATGTACCTGGAGAGGACACATGACATCACACCGCAGGCAATTCATGCAGTCACCGGATTCTACAACACAGGGGAAGTGCCAGCCCTAAGAACGGTAAGCAAAACTGAAATGGCCAAGCTCACCAGTTCAACGAGCGACTCACGAGGCATGACAGTAAATCCTATCAAGGATGATCTAGTGAAGTATGCATGTATGGTGATTGGATACCTGACATTCTCAGCCAACAGGATTAACTCTGTATCTGCTGCAGTGGTAAATGCCGCTTACCGGATGATAAAGGAGGACACATCATTTGACCTATGCACCGGTATACAGAGGCAACTCCTATTAAACCTAAAATCAATCAAACAAGATAATGCACTGAGGTTCAAGTTTGGACAACTATTGGTTGGGTTGTTCTTTTACTTTCAAGAATACTTCCCAAGAGTGGGAGATATTAAGTGGTCTGTGGACCAACCGGTTACCAAACAGATAAAGGAAAGTTTGCAAGTAGTGGGAACCGGTTATCTTGAAGTTCTGAACAAGTATTTTGATGAGTTCAGATGAAAAATGAGCCAAAGAATGAGAATATCAGGTGACATCGTCAAGAAATATGAAGATGATATCTGTTTCACCATCAAGGTGGATCAATGCATAATGGAGGCTGTTGAGCCCAGACAGGAAGAAGTTGAGCCAATGGGCTATGAGGTGATGTATGACATGCTGGAAGGGTATGCCTCTACCCTTATTGACTCACCTCTTGATCCTAAGGAAAAGAGGATCGGAACCTATCTAGAAAGGGTTACACCGGTCGAGGAACCCTCTGCAAAGAAAGGAAAATAATTTGCAGTAAAGAAGGCAAAGGTAGTGCCTGCAGCATTAGCACCAGTTACTATTGCAACTCCAAAAGTGACCAAGCGGTCACCAGCCAAAAAGAAACCGAAAGCAGCACCGACTAAAGTCTTCGAGAGGAAAAGGAAGACAAAAAGCAACTCTCTGGACTCAGAGGAAACTATGTCTGAGGAGCAACCCAAGAAGGCAAGACAGACAAGAAAGAAGACAAAGAATGAACCAGCATCATCTGCACCGGTAAATATAGATATCTCCTCCTATAAACCTTTGACACATTGTCAAAGAGCAATAAAGAATATTAGGAGAAAATTACTACATGATTTAGTAGACTACTATGATGATTTTAGTGATGAGGAGAAAGAAGAAGTGCTACAGGAGATTATTGTTTATTTGTGTACAAATGACCGGTCGCCATCAGAGATTAAATCTCAGACATCGGATTATTTGTATAAGGCATTAGATAATAAATGGCACATTGCCATAGAAAAGGAACAGGAAATTAAGGAGAAAGTTTTTGCTCAGTACTTTCTTGACCTGTCAAATCCTGAATTATTTGATGTTATTGACCAAAATAAAGGACTCTTCTTCACTAGAAGAATATGACTCTGGTTGTTAGAAGGAAGAGTTGATGATGTCGAAAAGGACACTCATCAGTATATGGTAACCGTTGTCCAGACTCACAAAGCACGTTTAGCCAACCAACAAGCTGAGAAAGAACTGGTCATATCCAAACTAGATGAAGCATTTGATGATGAAGGAAATTTGGTTGTTGAACCAATCGACACCATTGATGTCGATGCTTTGGTTGCTAAGGATGGTACCTAGGAGATACCATCTGAGGCAACAGGACAGGAGCAACAGGATGAATAGGAGAAGAAAGCTGAGGACAGACAAGAAGCGGCAAAGGAAGAGGCTGAGCAGAGGAAGAAGGATGAAGAAGAGAAGCGAAAAAAGGAAGAAGAAGAGAAGCAGAAAAAGGAAGAAGAAGAAAAGAAGAAAAAGGATGAAGAGGAGAAGAAGAAGAAGGAAGAAGAAGAAAAGAAGAAAAAGGATGAAGAGGAGAAAAATAAGAAAGACGAAGAGGAGAAGAAGAAGAAGGAAGAAGAAGAGAAAAAGAAGCAAGAAGAAGAAAAGAAGAAGAAGGAAGAGGAAGATAAGGAACAGGAGAAGAAGAAGGAAGCAGAGAGGAAGAAAAAGGAAGAGGAAGATAAGGAACAGGAGAAAAAGAAGGAAGCAGAAAAGAAAAAGGCTGAGGAGGTCAAGGAAGCGGAGAAAAGGAGAGAAGCAAAGAAGAAGAAAGTGGAAGAGGACAAGGTAGAAAAAGCGGAGAAGAGCACCCAAATGGAGACTCCAAAGGCAACTGAGAGTCAAGCTAAACTAGTTGATCTCACCAGCCCTATCGATCTCTAGTCTGCAAGTGAAACGGAGCTAATGCAGAGCATCAAGGTAGCTCAAGAGAACCTTGAAATCATTCAATGGAAGGAGGAGCAGGATGTAATCCAAGCAGCTATGGATACGCTTACTAGTTTGATACCAGGTACAAATCTTCCAAACACCAATTCATCACTAGCTAGACTTAAGCTCCTATGCACAGTAGTAGATGATCAGGTGCAGAGCCTTGAAGAGGCAGTAGAGGCTAATGTCAAGAAGGAGCATCAAAAATCTCTTAATATAGCTCTGGTGAAGAAGTTGAATGAGCTCCGGACTGAACTGAAGAAAGCACAAAAGGATATAAGGGATGCTTTAGATGAGGGGAATCTGCTACTCAACAAAATCTGCCAACCCCATCTGTTCTATGATGATATGCTAGCTCAGAAGAAAAAACTTGAAAAGGACTTGCAGTCCTACTTGAGCACATTCAAGCTGCCTTATGATTCCTTCACAACTTATGGGAAAACCATTCACCGGTTTCACATCCAGTCAATGAAAATGGAGCAAGAGATCAGCACTCGGTCTAGAGATTTTCAGGAGCTACAACTAAATCTACTCCCACGCTTGCAAATTCTTCAAAAGTGCTATCTGAACTTGGATGCCTTAACTATTACACAGGAGATGAGCATAGTTGATGCCATGGAAGAACAGGTCTCCCAGATGCAAACAAAAGAAAGAAGTTGCCACCTCCCTACTTGAGTCCTGGTCTTTATTGATGAAACAATTTTTGCAGGACTTCAAATCTGTTTTTGACAAGTATTATTCCTTATTGTCATAAACTTTTATTATTTTAATATCAAATGAAAACAGGGTTGTTTAGCTGTACTTTGTCATTGTTGGCAAAGGGGGAGAAGAATTCTATTTGGACTTTGGGAGAAGTATTGGGAAAAGTATCTGGTATCAAAATTTTGATATATGCTCTGAATATCTCTATATGCAAAATTGTCATACATTGTTTTGTTAAAGGAATAGTGTATATGCTTAGGGGGAGCAATTTTGCTAATGGCATGATTTTGTTGTAAAACACTTAGATGTCAAAATTTTATTTTCCTAAGTGTTGCCATCAATGCCAAAGAGGGAGATTGTTGGCAATTTTGATGTTTATGTTGTGATTGTCATTGATGGACACACACTTGCATTGAGATCCTCTTTATATGTATGAGTTAAAACACAACCGGTATTTCTTCCAACCGATATGTTGTATTATAGTCTTTAGACTATTGATGTTTTGCAGAATGTGTTTCCCAGTCTGAAGCGGCATGTTGACCTCAAGTGGTACAAGGGTTTAAAGTGGCATAACACATTTCTACCAGTCTTCATTTTTTTCGAACCGACAACCGACACTTTGTATGAATTGGTAATACTTTGTGATGAGTTATCATCCACCGATCGTTTGACGATGCCGACTCTCTGGCGGTGCTTTTTGTGTCGTGTTACCAGATATGTCCAAATGCATTGAGCCTAGGAAATTGTATTGTAATCTTATTGGACCGACATGAAATCAGATTCCTTTATAAGGACATCATGTCTAGGGTTCTAAGGTTGTTGTTGAGGTTGATGTTGTTGCTAGGGTTCAAGGTAGTTGAGGAGTTGGAGAGATTATGAATGTGTATAAGACTGAAGTAATGCTATAGTGCATTAAGAATGAGCTATCAAGGATCTAACCGAGCAGTTTGTGATATTAGCTAGATCAAACACTTGTTGATTACTCACATCTTTGACAAGTCTGTAGCCCTTAACCGGGTAGGCCCAAAAGTCTCTTGTAAATCCTCTAACAAGGTGATTCACATCTGTGGATCTAAAATCCTCTAACAAGATAGTCTTTAATAGGACTTATCTCCTAATAGAGATTGAGATTCCTAACAGGATCTGTTCTAGTAAAGAACACTGTTAGACCTTAACCGGTCTGGTTCCTATTCTGCAGATAGTGACTTGTGAGTTCCATCTCACCATGGTTTTTCCCATTTGGGTTTCCACGTCAAAATATATTGTGTTATGGTGTTTGTGCTTCTGTGGGTAAATGCATTATTAGCTATTTGGTTTGCATGTTTGTTAATTGGTTTGTCTGTTAAACTGTTTTACCGGTTTATTGCTAGTCTTGCAAAGTGTTTAAGTGCGAAGGTTTTTGGCATACTAATTCACCCCCCCCTCTTAGTATTCATCAGTTCTCCTTCCTCTCTTTTGATCGATTATGTTATTATTGTTAAAGAAACTCCTCTTGGAGGTAGATATCTTTTGAGGAAATATATCTTCTCCTCCAAGTATTCACTTTAGACTTGTAGCAAGATATCTCTTTTTCAACTATGTTTTCCTTGCTTATAAGAGTAATGCCTCTTTAGCTTGGATGTATGAATATTGTTGCGTAAAAAGATATCTCTTTGGTGTTGAAGGTGTGTATCCTTGTTTCTAGCTTCTTTACGACATCAACATAAGACTATGTTGACATCTTAAGGGGGGATGGCATTGCATATCGCCCTCTTTGTACTATATTTTGTGTGTCTTATATGGGGCATTTAGACTCAAAACTAGACAAATCAATGTCTTATATGAGATGCTTCAAGCCCGAAACTAGGTGCATTATTTTTATGTGTCTTATACGGGGTACAAATTCTTGTGACCAGACAAAATAAAGTCTTACATAAGATTTCCTTGAAACTATGCATACATTTGTCTTACACATGGTGGTCAAACTCGAAACCAAACAAAATTAATTCTTATACAAGATACTTAACTCCTAAAACTAGATGAGTGGAACTAGCAGAATAGGGCTAGATTATTCCAACTCTCCTCCTTAACATGTATCACCTAGCAAAACATAGGTAGCCCATGACATCCATGTCCTCTCTCTTTTTCTTCCCCCATGAGCTCATAACTTTGCTATTGGCGGCTCATGGTTCATCATTTGATACATCCTCTTGATATTTGTATGTGATCAATTATTTTCTTGTGATATCATTCCAAGAATGATATTAGCAGTTGAGACTTTTTGAATATCGAGGTCTCTTCAACTAGTTGACTTGGATCCTTTTTGTGTTTTGTGTTGTGTGTCTTTTTTCTTTGTTTGCCTTTTTATGTTTGTCTTGTTTTGTGTTTCCTTGCTTAAGATTGTGTGAGCTAAGATCCTAATATTGGGGTTTTGGTTCCTTGAAATGAGTGATTTCTTATCTTCTTTTGATCTCGCTCCTAATTTCTTCTCTTTCTCATTAATCTAGTTTACTATTAGTATTTGCATAGGCACATACTCTTATTAAAGTGGGGGCTAAATGTAGCGTCATAAATTGTAACCTTTCCAATATACACCTCATGTTTGTGGTCCTACTTTAGTGTGTCCTATCCTCATCTTCTCTCTACGTTCGATTTGACTCTATTATCCAATTTTGATGTCATGTACATGATTTGGTTGGTTATACTATGGGATACCCTCCCCCCTGGCTGCTTAATTTGATCCTATTTATAGAAGGACCAGTACACCCCAAAATGCCTTGGTCCCTCTAAAATGAGCCCCAATTTAAAATGGGGTAGGTGTTATATCTCCTCGATAGAATTTGATTCCTAGGGCTATACATGATTGTTGGAGGTTCGCCAAATCTGTAAATTACCTAGGGAACCCTATATAAAGACATCTTATTAATTCATTTTAGATCTAAGACTCCATCCCTAATATTTGTGCATATGTGAAGCATCCATCATCAAGCATCTTCAGAGATTCAAAGGCTTCATATTCATCATTGAAGGATTGTTGAGCAAAGTTACATCAATCTTCATGCAAGTATGTGTATATGATTAGGGTTTTTCATGTTCATGTGTTTGTCACGCCATTACATTAAACATTTGTAACTACATTAAAAGAGCTTTTTATCATCATCATCATCAACAACAACAATTATAGATATGAGGTATATCTCCTTAAGCTTTATTTCAGTATTTGCATTATTTCGTTCAAGGTCAATTCCTAAGTGAGGGTTTGACTTAGGCTAACCCCTATCCACAACATCTTTCTTTCTCTTTTTGTGAGCAAGAAACATGCTTAGGTCCTATACTTGGGAATTCTGACAAAGTTAATAGTGACAAGTAGGTCAACTTTTGAAATAGAAAAACTCAGAGGACCAGGGAAAATCTATGCTATCTAGTCTCAAAAAATTAGGCCAATCTTCTTGGAAAGGGTTCTTAACATCTTTTTTTTTGCAGATCTCAGTTGATGGCTCCACGGGACATCTTTAGTTTACTGTTTCTACCAATTTACTTCATATATCCATGGTTTTGTCCTAATTTCACAATTACAAATCCAATTTCAATTTAGAAAGAGGGAACCAAACCTTTATCATTGAATCCATCAGAATTTCAGCCCTTTCCTTATTTAGATTGAGGCTATATCTATTAGGTTCACCCATGTTTTAATGTATTGGCTAATTTGGTTAATTATTGGTCTTATCCTACTTGGTGAAACCCTAGTTCTTAATTACACCATTACATTTTGGTGAACCTGACTGCTTACATGCTTATTTTTTATTTATGATCTCAAATCTGATTTGTAGGTATTTAATTGATAAATTTTGTACTCATAAATCATATTTACAACTAAACTACATAATTTAGAGGTTAAATTCATAAAAATTCTAATTTATTACTCTAAAATTGACTCATGGGTTGCATAATCATTTATTAACATTTTTAGATCTGATTTTTATGACATGTTATTTTTCAAAATTAGATACATTCATTTCATAGCTTTATTTAAAAGAAAAATACAAAAAATAATATTTTTTTATGCATTTTGTGTGATTATATGCTTTATTACATTAGATCATCTCATTGCAATAGTTAGCATTTCTTTTAAAAAATGTTAGATTATTCTTTACAATTCTATCGTGCCTTTGATAATCCTTTTGCTTATGATGACTATCCTTTCGAAGAAGTATATAGTAGAGAAGAACTTGAGGAATCTCTTGATGGTTTCCTTTATCCTAAGTCTCCTGAACCATCCTTTCTCCAAATTTTAATTAACATAATGTGTGTGCCATTTAGTAGTGATGAGATTGAGATGTTGGATAAAACTACCGATGACCTCACCATTACCCTTAAATCATCCCCTAAATCTCCAAAAACTCAAAAGGATATTTTCATGCATGATAACTTGCTTTATGAACCTTTACCTTCTATCAATCTTATTTATAAAAAACCTTTTATGATAAAATAAGTTGATGTGGTCGACAATCCTTTGTATCAAGCTTTACCTTCTAGAGATGAGGCCCTAATGAACCATAATAATTCCTCTCCCTAATCCTCTCTTGTTCATAAGGATAATTTAGTGGAAGAAAAGATTGTTAACACTTATTTTAACACTCTTGCTCCTAAGGATTAAGTTTTAAAAATTGATGTTGATCTTTCTCCTAAAATATTTCTCTCCCATAAGGACATCCTAGAGGAAGAGGATGATATCATAAACACCTTCCTCAATGTTACTTTACCTTCTATATATGGTACCTCTCCTAGACAAGAAGTGTTGAAGGAAATTGATTTATCCTCTCCCAAATTTGGTCCTACCAATGAGGGAACATTGGTGCAAGAGGATGTTATGAGTAATTCTTTCAATATCTCCCTCCTAAGTATGAATCTTCGAAGAATGATTTTTATCCTAAAATGTACCTCCCCCATGAGGATCATTTGGTGCAAGAAGATGATATTGTAGCTACCTTTCCTAGTGGTACCATACCTCTTCATTTCAATAAATCTCCCACTAGATATGAATCATTAATGAGTTATGTTTGTCCTTCTCCTAAAGCTTGTCTTTCCCATAAACATACATTGGAGGAAGAGGATGAATTCATTCGCAGTTTCCTTGATGCTCTCCCTTCTAAAGATGCAATCTTTGGAGAGAAAACAACCTAATCAAGTCAATACCATTCATATTTCTAGTTATGAGAAGTCTAAGCCCAAAAATCCTCCCAATATCCTAAAATTTGCAAAATACATATGTGAAAGAGCTACTATAAAAAGCCAACTAGCACAAAAATATGGTATTGAAGCCTAACTTTTGAAACAACAAGAAAGATTCCAATGTTATTCCCACTTGCCTTCCTTCCACCCTCATTATAATAAATTTTTTGATAAGGAACCTAATATTGTTTACAAACTCCATGATATCTTAGCTATTATTTCACTTTGGGACTTGATTCAAACTTCGCCTTCATGCCATAAGTTGATCCAAGAAGCCTTACAAAAAGTTGTTCCACATCCTTATAAACAAAATGATATTACATTCTCACAAGATTAATTGCCTTCCTAGAGGTTGAAAATAGCTATTATCCCCTTATGATTACTCCTTTTAATTATGAACAAAAGAGAAGAGGTTACTTTAATTGATAATGGGTTAGCACTTAACATTTACTATGTTGACTTATTAGATAAGATAAATTGAGATTATTCTTCTATTCAAACCTAATACTCTTTGTGTTTGTATCTTTGATAATGCTCCTAGAGAGTCACTTGGTATAGTCATATTACCTATTAAAGTAGTACTCATGACTTTACCTACTCCTATTCATGTCATGCCCAACCATCTTGTTATAAACTTCTTCTAGGTAGACCGTGGATTCATGCTATGAAAGTAGTTCCTTCTACCCCTCATCATACAATCAAATTCATATATAAAATTGAAATTCACACAATAAAGTTTGATCCTAATCCTTATAATCTCATTCATGATGAAGTAAGATGCATTTCCCCCCTTTAATACTATGATTCCTTCAGCAACACAATCTCCTATCAATGATGATTCCTTAGCAAGGAATTGGGGTACATTAGAATTTACACCCTCCTTCAATGGGTATAAGATTCCTCAATATAATAAAGAAGCCTTGAAAGAGCCTTGCATGTCATCTATCCAAGCTTCTTCTAAATCAATTCCCACCTCTCCTTCCAACACATGTCCTGATAATGATGGGAACTCTTGAGATTTTGATACTAAGAATGAACCCTCTCATCTAGTTAGTTCAACATCTACACATGGATACAATAGGAATGGTTTAGTATATGTGCAAAAAGGTTTTATGATCATAAAAAAATTATATCACACTTTTCAAAAGAAGGTATAGGTTTCCAAAGTCCTCCTTTGTTGGCATCCCCTCCTCCATTGTCTAGTGATTCCATATCTTCTTATTACAATATGAAATTACAAAAAGATAATGTTTTGTCTGACCTCCTTGACACCAATGTAATTTCTCTTCTTTTTCCTAAATGAAGAAGGAAACGTAGACAACATCTTAAACTTCTACTTTTTGCAAGTATCATCAAATCCATGGCCATCCTAATAATGAACGCCAATATTTGCAAACTAAAATATAATAATATATTGATTTAGGTATCATAAAAGTAACATGTGACAATGAATGGAATATTTCTTATGATCATTGCAAATAAAATTCAAGTTCCTATTATGTTTCTCCTCGCTATGTGACATCGTTAGCTTACCTATTGGGGGCTCATGGTCAATCATGGTGGTAGAATTTTAGGTGCAATCATATTTAGCGAGCAAAAAAATATTCTATTTATTCTTGTCTCTATGCTTGGGGGGCAAGAATAATTTTCTATCTCTTTCCTCTTTCAAAGGATTCACTTTTCCTATATGTGTTTCATTTTTGATAACATGATATCCTTTCTTGCATAGAATTATCCTTTATGGGAGTACGTGTGTTCCTTGATTAGGACATATTTTTTGTTTGAAATGGTACTCCTCTCATGAATAAATATCTCCTTGGAAGTTGTATAATCCTTCTCATCATCCGTACGATTGGGGGGTATTGATCTTTCCTATCCTTTCTAAGGATCCACTTTTCCTTTATTGAGTGGTGTTTCCTTGTGATACAATTTCATTCCTTGTGTGAAGTTTTTTTTGTTCAAGGATTATCTCTTATGAAAGAGGTGTGTATTTCTATCTACAACCTCTTCTTCACATATCCATTTATGTCTCTTATAAACAAACCCCTCACTTTGGGTCAAAAGCATGTCACCCTCATCAAGAATCACTTTCACTTAGTAGTAAAGGGAAGCTATGCATTCTTGTTCTCCTTCCTCTCTTTTGGTCGATGATATTATTTTTATTGAATAAACTACTCTTGGAGGTAGATGTCTTTATGTAAAGATCAGTTCTCCTCCAAGGATTCCCTTTACACTTATTGCAAGATATCACTTTTTCAACTATCTTTTTCTTGCTTATAAGAGTAATTCCTCTTTAGCTTGGAAGTATGAACATTGTTGCCTAAAAGGATATCTCCTTGGTTTTGAAGGTGTGTATCCTTGTTTATAGCTTCTTTAAGACATCAACATAGGACCATGTTGAAATCTTAAGGGGGGAGGGCATTGCATATCACCCTCTTTGTACCATAATTTTTTACTTTATTTTGCATGTCTTATATGGGGTGTTCAAAATTCAAACAAAACAAAACAAAGTCTTATACAAGATGCTTAAAGCCAAAAACTAAATGCAATATTTTTATGTCTTGTATGGGATACACATTCTTTAAACCAGACAAAATAAAGTCTTTCATGAGATTTTGTTGAAACCATGCATATATTATCTTACATAGGGTGTTAAAACTTGAAACTAGACAAAACAAATTCTTATACAAGATGCTTAACTATTGAAACTAGACAACAACATATGCAGTAGGATTTGTGGAACTAGTAAAACACAACTAGACTATTCTGAATCTCCTCCCTAACATGGATCACCTAGTAAAACAAAGCTAGCCAGTGGCATCCACATCCTCTCTCTTTTCTCTCCCCCCATGAGCTCATATATTTTCTATTGGCGGATCATGTTTTATCATTTGATGCATGATATTTCTCTTTTTTATGTGATTTCTTGTGTTCTTGTGATAGAATTCCAAGAATGATATTAGCAATTGAAATATTTTAATTATCGAGGTCTCTTCAACTAGTTTACATGGATCCTTTTTGTGTTTTGTGTTGTGTATTTTTTCTTTATTTGTCTTTGTCTTGTTTTGTGTGTCCTTTCATTAGATTATGTGATCTATGATACTAAAATTAGGGGCTTGGTTCCTCACAATTAATGATTTTTTATCTTCTTGTGATCTCACTCCTAATTGATCCTCTCTCTCATCATTCTACTTTAGTGTGAGTATTTGTATAGGCCCGTACTCCTTTTAAAGTGGGGGATAAATGTAACATCATGAATTGGAACTGGTCCAATTTACACATCATGTTTACACTCCTACTTTACTGAGTCCTATCCTCATCTCCTCTCTAGCTTCAACTTGACCCTATTATCCAACCTTGATGTCATGTACACCCCTTGGTGGGTCCTACTATGGGATACCCTCCCTCTTGGCTACTTTTTGGTCCTATTTGCAAGAGGACCGGGGTGCCCCAAAAGGACCTGGTCCCTCTCAAATAGGCCCCAATTTAAAATGGGGCAGGTGTTATATCTCCCTGATAGCATTTGATTCTCGGGGCTATACATGACCATTGGAGGTTAGCCTAATCAGTAAATTACCTAGGTAACCCTATATAAAGACATCATATCAATTCATTTTAGATATAAGACTCCATCCCTAATATTCATGTATTTGTGAGGCATCTATCATCAAGCATCTTCAAAGATTCAAAGGCTGCATATTCATCATTCAAGAATTGTCAAGAAAAGTTACATCAATCTTCATACAAGAATGTGTGTGTGATCAGAGTTTTTCATGTTCATGTGTTTGTCATGCCATTACAATCAACATTTGTGGTGTAGGGCACCTAGCACTCCAAGAATGTAAGCTTTGATTTTCTTTTAGTTTTTGTGTTAATGTGTGATGTAATAATGGACCAACCATTGAGGACTCAGTAGAGCCATGGTTGAGTTGTCCACATTTTGGTTTGAGTCAATTGTGCTCAGGATGTTGCTAACCTGAGAAGTGAGATGCTTAGGTAGTTCACAGGCAAAATACTCCAGATAAATGTATTCATTAACTAGGAGTTAGTTGAGTTGTTTTTAGGTCTTGTAAGGTGTTTGAGGACCTTGAAGAGTCTTAGAATGCAATAGAATGCAAAATTGCATCCTGGAGCAAAAGTTGTCAAAAGTTGTTGAGCAACATTTTGCAATTTCTTGCAAAAGTTGCATTTTTGGTTATGGGTATTAGGTAGTTGGTTGAACCAACTAAACTAGTGGATATAAGCCATTTCACTTCATTGTATGGTTTGGAGGATTGGAAATGTAAAAGCAATTTTTTGTGTTGTGAGACAATCTTGTTTTCACCGATTTTTGATAGTTTTGTCTTGTTTTCATTGCTTGTACAATCTAGTATGGACTAGATGGTGTAAAATCATTTCCATATTTGTATGTTCATTGTATTTTTTTCAATTAGGTTTGTTTGTAGGTTTGATTGTTCCAGGTTGTAGAGATTTCTCTCATTCTTTGCAACTAGGAGCAAAACCCTTGCAAGTAGGGTTTAAGAGCAAGAAATGGCTCTAGCCTAGGCATTCTTTGATGGAACTTATTGAAATAATTAAGAATTATAGGTTAGGGTCTATACATAGGTTTGGAATAGGGTGTATGATGTTGCAGGTCCAGGAGGAGGAGAAACAATGAAGACCTAGGTTCACTGCTGGGAGTAGGTGAGTTAGGATAGTAATCAAAGTGCGATTTGTGAGCACTTGGAGATTGATGCAGGACCAAGTGGAATATGTATGGAAAGCCCTCAGAGTGTCCTTGAATGTTATCAAGGTGTTTAGAGTAGGAATTTTGACTGGTGAAAGGTTCTAGAACAAGTTTGTCAATCCACCAGATAAGCCTAAAACCCCACAAAATAGTGCAGTATTGGAAATCACAACTGTATGGATAACCTAGATTCACTTTTCCAGTATTGTCTATAACTTCCAAAAGGGTATCCGAATCCATGATTTATTCCTAGGCTTGTTTGAAACTTTTGCAATTTAAACCCCAAAAACCGCTTAAGGAGGGCTAATGCAATTAGGCCTATTTAGATGCCGGTAGAGACCTAGAAGGCTTGAGAAACCATGGTGATGGAGTTGGTGAGTCTTAAAATTCAAAACACAATGAATACACCTTATTAATGCATTGGGAAACCATAAGAAGAGTTGGTGTGTTAAGATCCTAGCAGGAGTGGTTGGAGCCCAAGAGAGGTGAGTGTGAGTAACTAAGGTGACAACCTCAAGTGGAGGAGTTGATTGTCTAGAAACCATTGGCTATATCTAGGAGGCAAGTCAAGAAGGTTCAGACCTTAGAGGTCTCATTGTCATAACCCTTACCAAGTGCCATAGGAAGGACTTGAGTAGTAGTAGGGTTGAGTAGGACAAGTCACTCAAGAAGGTGAAACAAACAAGGCTCCAAGACTCTATGCATCAGAGTGGTATCAAAGCCATTCTTTGAAAGATTTGGTGTATGCCAGATTATGAAGAATCAGAAGCAAGTTCAAATCCTCCAAAGGAAATGACTCCAGAAGCCATCTGGTAGATGGTGGCAGAGATGATAGAAGGATTGAAGGATGCAAAAGGAAGTAGAGGAACCAGAGAGGTAAAGAAGGAGAAGGGAAAGGTTAAGAAAAAATGGGGTGATGAAACTGATGAAGAAGTGGAAGATGGAGAGGAACCAACAACAATAGCTATGCCTCAAGACCAAAAGTTATTCCTAGATGCAGTCAAATCCATTTCTAAGGACAATCTGGATGGATTACCCACATATGGAGGAAACCTCAATGGAGAAGAGTTGTTAGATTGGATAGAAGCTCTCAATAATCATTTTGATTACAAAGAGGTAGCAGAAGAGAAAAGAGTTAATGTGGCCAAATCAAGAATGAGAGGATCAACATTGGTTTGGTGGAATATGATGCAAGAAGAAAGGACACAAGAAGGCAAAAAGAAGATAACTTCATGGGAGAATATGAAGATCAGACTTAAGGCAAAATTCTTTCCAGGAGATTATGAAGTTCAAATTCATAAGAGACTGCAAAATCTGAAACAAAGGGAGTTAGATGTCAATGCATACATTGAAGAGTTCCATAAGCTCAGTTTGAGGGCTAGGAAGCATGAGAATGAGGTGGAGAAGTTGGCCAGGTATATGAATGGCCTTAGGCAGAATATACAAGATGAAATAAGTATCCTCACACAAAACACTATCCATAAGTTTTTTCAGTTGGCCCTAAGGGTAGAAGAAAAGATCAAACGGAGGAGTGACAAAAATCAGAAACATAGGGGAGGAAAGAATTTCAGAGGTAGAGGGAAATAATCATCAAGAAGTGAAGAACAGAAAGGTGAAGAAGGCAGTGGAGACTCTTAGAGAGCAGCATTTAGAGGATCCTATAGAGGAAGGAGCAATTTTAGGGGCAAGTTTGGAAACTCAGGTAGAGGAAATACAGTTTTCACTGGTAGGTGTTATCATTGCAATAAATTTGGGCATACCATGAGTAAGTGCCCGGGGAAAGCCTCAGGCTCCACAAGTTCATACATGGGGGAAAGAAGAACTCAATTGTTGCAAGAGGGGAACACTCAGAGTGTAACTTCTTCAATTATAAAAGCAAGCCTAGTGACAGAGGGAGAAAATTTGATGATGAGGAGAAAATGCTCAAGATACCCCAAGCTCAAGAGCCACCACAAAGGAAAAGATTGTTTAGGACCACTTGTAGCTCACATGGAAAGATGTGTAAAGTGATTGTAGATTTAGGTTCCACTAACAATATTGTCTCAGTTGAAATGGTAGACAAACTCAAACTAAAAAGATTACCTCACCTCACACCCTGCAAGGTGTCATGGCTCAACCGGGGTCAACATGTATTGGTTGATGAACAAGCATGGGTGGATTTTGAAATTGATGAGTACAAGGATAGATTATTATGTTACATATTTCCTATGGATGCTTGTCATTTGCTGTTGGGCCGTCCATGGCAGTATAATGTGAAAGCTACTCATGATGGGGAGAAGAGCAACTATCTTATCACCAAGAATGGGAAAAAGTATCAAATGGATCCACTACGTGAACCAAAGGAAGAAAAACAAATAGGCTCAAGTGTGATGCTGATGAGTGGAAAAGAGTTTCTCAAAGTGTTTAAACAAGAAGGACATGAAGGCCATGCTATAGTGTTGAAACTTAAGGCAGATCCAATGAGTGAAGTGCCTCAAGAGGTGCAAGAACTACTCAAACATT